>NW_003307561.1:986649-998815 GCF_000143455.1 Volvox carteri f. nagariensis
AACCAACCGACCGTTAACCAACCGGGCCGTTAACGCCATTCAACCGGCCGGTTGGGTTAATGGGCCCCAAACGGTCGGTAACCGGCATGTTTATGCCATAGGGCCTAGTTAACTTCGCAGTGGATGGCTCAGGTTCCACACCCACCACCAACATCCAACGGAATCTGCGGGATCGACGGCGGACCAACTCCATTCATGGTAGGCTCACTGGTTAACTTTATCCCAGGTCACCACCGTCCATCAACTAGGGAAACGCTACCTTCCACCATTGGAAATGCCTTATCCAATACTTCAATCTTTGGGTTATTAGTGCCCATAGGATCTTGCAGGGTTACGGATTGTCCTGAAACTACCAATAGCACAGTCTAATATTGAGCATGCAAAAGAAATGCTGCAACATGCTTACCCAGTAGAAGCTGCAGGATTCAAAGGCAGCTCCCGACCCCGACTCAGCCAAACGGAGCCGTTCAGCAGCACCTCCATCAGTGGAAGGTGCTGCAGTGATAATACACTTGTGCTCAAGTCTCAACTGGACAAAGCCCAGCTAGGGCAAAGGCTCTGAGGAAATCCCAGCCCTTCCCCAACCAAAAGCGAGACCAAAGGAAATGGCCAGGGCATCCTGGACGGGGGTATGTATGCATGCATTAGTGTGCTGCACTGTGCAGGTAGAACCCACCAGCTATCATGATTGCAATACTCGGCCATGAAGGCTAGGCGGTTGCCAGTCCGGACCTGGCCTGTCTCATGTGTGTAGCACCACTGTTGAACAGAAGGGGCAGAAAAAGAAAAAAATGTCAAAAACTTGCACACACCAGCACACGATACAGCACAATACAAGGGTGTAACCCACCACTACATCAGGTTTTCCGAAGTGCTCCCAAAGGATGAAGGGCGGTGGCGATGGGCTGTGCAGCAGCTGCAACAGCATGTAGTAAAAGAAGTAACTCTTGCCAATCCCAGGTGTCCCGGTAACTGCAACACAACACACAAGGGCAAGGGGGAGGCCTCGCTCATCAAGTGAGTGGAGTGAATGATCGAAAGCAGCAGTATATAAAAACTATCACAGCAATATCTGTCCACGAGGGCAATATCCAACATAATTGTTGTAGACCCGCCTGCTGAAATGACAGGTTGGGAGCAGTAGTCCCTCACACCCCTGGACAAGTGTCACTGGTAACCTGGCAGGTAAAAATATGGGCTCACCAACAAACCTCGTTTCCGTCGACTCGAAGATGGCCTTGACAAGGTCCGGATAGCACTTTCGGACATACAGCTGACAGCTCGGACTGTGCAGTAGGAAAGTCATATCACCACTGCCCACAGTCAGGAGATCGCCAGCAGCCGGCACTGCCATGGTACGCAACGTAGCGACGAAGCGCGTGGCATCCTCGGATGTTGTGGAAGGACCTGTGGATGTGGGCATTAAGCATGCACAAAGTCAGAAGGGCACCAAAGGCACCAGACGGCTTAGACTCCAAAACAAGGATGCAGTACACATGACACTCGTGGTTCATCAGCGAAAAGAAGTAGAAATAAGGTCCAATTCATCAAAGCTTCTATGCAGTGTAACAACTGGATGGCGGGTCTGCGCAAACCTCGGCGTGGCCCCAGCAGCATATGTGCTGACACTACTCACCGTTGCGCAGCACAACCTCCAAGAGCAGATTTTGCTGCGCCAAGAGCTGCATTTCCATTTCGCGTAAGTAAGCAAGGTTTCCCTGTCCGTGCATGCCTCTATTTCCCCCTCCACCTTGCGAATCTTCGCCTCTAAAGCGTCTATCGCCTCCATTTCGAGGTCCCGTGCCAAATTCACGCAATACACTACCCTACGAGGCTCAAATTACACGAAAAACAGGATACGTTTATCGTGCTGCGTTGCTGCAAGTCGCGGTCGCCAACACAACAGTTTAGCTTTGTTTGTGACATCAGATAAGAAGAGCAGCACAGGCAGTCTTATAATGAGGGAGCAAATGCTTTATCTTTAAGCAGCCTCTCGCACAAATGTGTCCGGTCGTACTGTGCCGAATAAAGAGTTCGTACATGTCGCCCCAAAAGTCAGGAGCGAATTTTACCGCGCAGATTACCGCGCTTGCGATTCTCAAAATGCGCCTGTACAAGTGTATATAAACTTTCTTGGCGGACCAGGTGCGCCAGCGCGTTGCGCAGGTGGGCATGTTGGCCATAGCCGCACGCAGCATGCAGGCTGGACTATTGCGTGGATGCTTTGCAGTAACTGAAAGCACCGAAAGCCAACGTCGTAGCTTGCAACTGTGGGCTCGTGAAACTGCCGCGGAAGATGAAGCGTCTGGCGAAGAAGCAGATGTGTGCAAGCCATAAGGCGCCTGCTTTCGGTAGCGCAGCGCATAATGCACATTGTTCCGACTAAACTCAAGTTACACTCTTACGAAATAAATTAATAATAACAACGCAGAATTAGGTAAAGATAAGAATCGCGAAAGTCGTTAAGAACCTTTCAAGTAAAATGAATGCCGCTGAGGGCTTGGAACAGCTTTTCGCAGCGCATTCGGCCGTGCCTGCGTTAGCCGTGTTGCAGCAACTACGGAAGGACTTGAGCCAGCAGCAAGCTCAAATGCTGCTGAAGAACCACCGGCATTGTCTTCAGATGGGAACATGTAGTTTTGGTCGGCGCGGTCGAGCAGCGTACGCATTGCGCACAGGTACCGAGGTGCAGCGTCTCTTTGACATCGCCAACATATCTGGTACGCGGTGGCCGGCTTGCCTACCGTGACATGAACGGGCGCTTGCATCACAACATTCAACCAAGCCTGCATACGCACCTGCAGATGAAGACGCCGCACAATTTTGGGCGACGGGTGTCGGTCAGCGATTACGTGGTAAGCAAGAGCCAAGGGGTGGTATAGGTCGAGTCAGGGCCGTGTCAGGCGCAGGTCCCTTCGTCTGCCACGAGCCCACATCAGCCAGCCTATTTCAGTTCGTAAGTAAGCTTAAAGAATGATGCCATTTCGTATCCTGGCGAATGCAATTGGTTCATGAGTGTATATCAACCGCCAAACCTGTTCATATACAGCTACAACTGCACATTACCCTATTCAACAGGTCTGCATGGTGCAGCAGGCGTCCGTGCAGCCCATCCTCTAGAAGGCTCAGTGTGTGATACCGGTACAGCCGACACGTCATCCATGCTTATCGATTTACAACCAACCCACGTTCACGTTGGGAATGCAGAGCCATCCAGCAGCACCGGTAAGCGTGTGCCAATGTGGCCATGTGATCCGCAGAGTGTGACAGGTAATGCTGCAGTTAATGGAAATACGGTTAGGGCTGTTGTGATACACTGCTCACAGCTACATCCAAGCCTACACACATCATCTCACACTGCTGATGTTTGCTATGCAGGCCAACTCCCGGTGCCCCTAACTGTGCTGTCGTGCCGCTTGATACCCACGCAACGTGTTTGGACTGCGTGCATCATGCTCTCATTGCCGCGGGTGCCACTGATGTGCCCGCGCCTGATATTTTGCTGGCGACCGTGGTGGGCGCCATTGCCATTGCCGAGTCTTGGGTTTCGATGTGCTTTCAAGTGCTACATGCCCATGCCAGCAGCCTCTCCAGCACTTGCACGGCGGCGCAATATGGTGAAGCCCTACAGCAGCACCGGCTGCTGCCGGGCAATGTGGAGCTGGCAGTTCTTGCCCATGCTCTCAACATTGTGCTTACAGTGTTTGACCCGGCTGGGCTGCAGATCTGCTATTGGGGCTCCAGCACAACGCCAACGGAAGTGTGCCTCATCCGACAGACGGGCCTCGCTGGCACCCCCGTGTCTTACCGCCTGCTGAATATGGTGCCAGGTGTGTGGACAGGGCAACACCACCAGCATCTCGTCACGGCTTGTCGTGCGGTTGGCCTCTGCATGTCAGAAACACCGTCAGCTGAGCGGGCTGGTCAAGTGTGTGCTGTCCTGCATGGGATGGACAGCTGCTGTGAGTTCACTGTGCAGCACATCTTGGCGGAATGGGCTGATCAGCACAGACCTGCGGTTGAGATGTGGCGGCTGCTTGCAGCGACACGGCAGTCATCACAGCAAGCACAGCTGCAGCAGCAGCCCACGCAAAACTGCAGCAGCAGGAGCAGCAGCAGGGGCGGCAGCAGCAGCACCAACCACAGCAGTGCAACTGGGCCGCTGCACAGGCAACTCACCAGTGACACCGTCGACCATCTGACATATCATCGCCCAGTCCAGCTGTAACAGATGCTGAGCAACACATTCCTGGGTACTTCGGAGCATCCTGGTGCAGTGGCCCCGGCCACAGCCTCGGCATCTCTGTGCAGCTCGCGGCTTGGAGCCGGACCACGCTTCGACACCCTTCAGATTCAGCCCGCCTCTTTGACGCATCCAGTTTGTACGATGCCGCAACTTGTATAAATGCCAGCCTGTGTCGCCTTCTTTTTCACACATTCTCCTGCTTCCTTTTTTTTGGCTCAAAGACCGAAGTCCCTTTTGCGGATGGCAACCAGCCAGCCTGTCACTTCGCGGACACCTGTTCTACTGTTGCAAACTCGCACAACATGCCTCCAAAAATGGCACACCAGTCACAAGTAACACCTCAGACCCTTTCGCCCGTCAACTTGGGCGCTTACGGCACGCCTTCGACCAGCCTGCGACCTCTTCCGCCGGCGCGGCAGCCAAGCCGCCAGTCAACATAGCTGACCTGTGGGTGCAGCTGGCAGCGGTGTCGCCAACCGGCGGAGGCTGTGATCGATCCTCACTGGCCGGGGTGCCCAAACGGCCGCTCATCTTCAAGTAAGCGCCTCATCTTCCGGTACTAGTAGCCACCTTGCCGCGCCGCACCCTATCCATCAGAACACATGCCATCCCTGCTGTACACACACGCGCCACTCTGGCTGTCCCATGCATCCACCATCCTGACACGCCCTGCTGCTGCCTTCGAACCGTCAGGCAGCAACTGCTCTTGGGAAGCATGGGGTGTCACGACGAGGACGTCCTGCACACCCCCCACACCAACACCGAGTTCAACGTGCTCTTGGCCGAGGGCCGAAAGTACAAGGACGAGTTCCAGGTGCAGCACGACGCCAAGCCCGCCAGCAGTAAGACGTCCTACCTTGCTGCCCATTGCTCGCTTGCGGCAGCTGCCGCCCTCCGTGCCCGCTTTCCAACTGCCCGGCCACAGGGTCTGTACCTGTCACACCCCGCACCTGCATGCCTTCACTTCCGCCCCGCCATCCCGCCAACTTAAATGTACCCTCCCGCACTCCATGCCCATGCAGCGTTCTTGTACAACATGATGGTGGAGATTCATGAGGGCGACATGCCGGACCAAACGGTGGCCACGCACACGGCGGTCATGCAGCTGTGGATCGCAGCTGCCGGCAGCCTGCGTGCAGATACAGCAATTGAGCTAATTTACGATTATGGCATGGATGCCGGCACCGTCCTCAAGGCGGACCAAGCTTTCGCATGCTCGGTGCTGACCACCGCACAGCAGGCACGAGCGTCGGGGGCCCTCCTGGCCACCACCACACCAGCCAAGCGAGCTGCAACCAGCCCTGCCGAGCCACATACCAGTGCCCCCGCCTGCACGTGACTATATACCATCACGTGCGCACCGACCGGCAGGGTGTACATCGGCCAGTCCTGGGACCCTCAACACCCAGCCGGATGAAGGACGACGCCAGCTGCTACCACCCGCAACCCACCCAGCCGGATGAAGGACGACACCAGCTGCTACCAACCCTTCCGAGATCACTTCACCCTCACAAGCCTCATGTCCACCGCCAATCCTGCTCTGGCCCAAAAGATGGAGGCCTTCTACATCAGGCACTTCAAGGCCCAGGACCGGGCGGCTACAATGTGCTGCACGGGCCGCCTTCTGCCAGCCCAACACAGCACCAACACACCCACCGCCATCACAGTCCAAGACGATGACGCCCCTGCCACGCTTGCCTAGCCCACGCAGCAACTGAACGCTTGACGGATAAAGTACCACAATTTCGGTGCTAGGCTTCTGGACATTGAGTGGTCGCACTTAGGGTTTCATTCACGGTGCATACATGTCCAACATTAACTCGTGTGTGAACGGCTTGGGATGGTCTATTGTGTAAGCGTTCGGAGTTAAAGGAGAGCCCGCTGCGCTCCTTGCTATGTCCGCTCGTCGCGTGCTCGGGGGCAAGTTGGTAGCGTGCAAGTTCACCCATCATATTGCCTGTTCTGGCATGGCCATCCAGGGAACAGGGAACTTGAACCTAGGCCTTTTTCTTCGTTCCTACATCATAGCAAGTACCGACGCGACGTGGCATGTGCACGAGCTGTGGTTCCTGTTGTTCTTGCATACTCGCGCGCGAAGACAGAACTACAAGTACATTGCGCCGTGCGCCAAACGCCCTGTAACCAGCTTCCACTAAACAGCTTCGACACTAGTCTCACATTCCAATATGCCACTGCACTTTCCTCTCCAGCCTGGCCACATTCTCTTCATCGCAAACGTACTTGGGCAACTTACAATCCAACACCATACGTGCTTTGGAAACGCGGGCAGCTGCTTCACAAGGACCCCCCTATTTATTTATATAGGAAAAGTCCAAACAGAGGCCCCATAGGTAGGGTTGGTCGGAAGTTTAGGTTTAGAAAATAATTTAGATGCCATCTAATTAGATTTCTATATAGATTTTAGATGAGGCCATCTAAACCCTTTAGGTGGGCATCTAAACGTATCTAGTCCATCTAATGCCTATCTAAAGGCCGGTGACCGGATCCAGACAACACATTCAAGCTGAATCACAGCTAATTAGCTTGTAAGCTCATATAGTCTGGTCTTTTATATAATTAGACGGACATGCTACAATAAGCGATGACCACTATCACGAATTCAGTCAATCATATTCACTGCTGGCATTGTTCCTATTGACCAAAGATACAATGCACACATATAATCCACGTTGCAATACTGGTGCGTATGGCGGCAAAAATGGTGGCGTTCTAGCGTTCGCGCGCGCGGACCACCACAACAAGACCGTTGACTGTCTTTCTGCAGCACAGGCCCAGACTTATGGTGCACCTCATTTAGCAAGACATCCAGTGACATCCAAGGATTTTTGCCTGAGGGTGCCTTACACTTCGCCGGGTGTGACCGTGTTCGGGGTGTCGGATCTCCCGCCCAAGACCTTCGACGCTCTTAGGAGAGCCTGCTCTGAAAACGAGCAGACTCTGGATAGTGTTGCATAGGTCGTGCGTAGAGCTGGAAGTAGCAGGTCGGGACGGGGCACTTAAGCTGCTGGCCGACCTTAAGGTAATGTA
Source organism: Volvox carteri f. nagariensis (assembly GCF_000143455.1). Lineage (NCBI taxonomy): Eukaryota > Viridiplantae > Chlorophyta > Chlorophyceae > Chlamydomonadales > Volvocaceae > Volvox > Volvox carteri. The sequence goes on from NW_003307561.1 coordinate 993,944, forward strand.
AGCTTACATTGCCGCCCGTTGGCTAGTCCGCGAGTTTTAGGTCTTGGGTCCGGAGCGGCGGTAAGTGCCTGGACCTTTTGATAGGAATATTTATTGGCTTCACTGGCGGCTTCTCGCTGGCGGCGGTCCCCAATTTGCTCTGCCTATGTACGCCTCTTCGTCCTCCTCCTTGCATCTAGGCTGCAGCTGTGTGCCTTATCCTTAGGTCTAGGTTTCTACACAAGGCATGTTTTGGTGCGTCAATGTTGATAATTGGGCATTTACAAGTGATTGGTGAAGACATGTATGTTTGCGTGTGTAGACAGGCGAGACAGGTGCAAGTAAATGTAAGCATGGGTTACCCTGTCTGTTACCCATCAGTAGTGTATTACCCCGACCCCTTTGTTACCCCTCGGTAAGGGGTTACCCCTACCCCGGGGTTAGGTTACCCACCTCCCTTCATACATAGCCACATGGGTAACCCCTAACCCTACACCCTGGGTTACACTTAAGGGGGGGTTACCCCCCGTTTTATGCCATAGGGCAGACCGTCCAAACGTGAGTCATGGCACGCGAAACAGCTATGTTGAAGGTAACTTTAGTGTCATATCCTTGCTCCGCTCTATTACATACACAAATAGACGTAAAAATACACAATGGCAGAACCAGGACCCCAAAAGCGGGGCAGCCTGTTCGATGAGGAGGTCACCATGCAGCTGCTGGGCTGGGGACGAGGAGGACAACGTCCCGATCGCGCAGCTGGCCCAGAACAACGACGCCGCCTAAATAAGCGTTAGAGCCGAACGGGCCTGCTAATGAGGGCTGTTGTCGTCTAATGCCGTGATGTTTCTGTCGTTTGCGTGGTGCGGCCGGTGGTATGGGGCGGCAGAACAGAGCCCGACAGCTTTGCATCCCAATGCGGGCGTGTCCCGCATGTTGGCATGTGTACTTTGGTGGTTCCGTTTGCGGTTGGGCCGACGGTTGGGCCGCGGGGCGCCTAATTGCACCCCGTGGCGCCATCCGACACGCGTATGTAGAGCGCCCATAGGGGTTCGCCGTGTTCCCAGTGTCGAGCGGCCCAAAACATTATTGGAAAATCCAGGAAAAGATAAAGCCGCATCGTGTGCAAAATTTCAGGTCAAAATTCCACCGTTTAGGCAGTTTTCCGTTTGGCCATCTAAAGATTTACCTAATTAGATTAGGTGTCTAATTAGATTTCTAATTAGATACTTTTTCCATCTAAAGACTTTGCCAACCCTACCCATAGGTGTTAGGTCCGCGGGTGATCCGTACTCCGAGAGACTAGATGTGTCGAGAGACATTGGATTGGCTGGGACAGATAGACTCCGCCAAGAACCCGGAGATTGACAGACAGTCATACAGAACCTATGACCTGGGATTGGCCGACAGGCTGACGAGTGTGCGTTGCAAACGTTTCGGATCTTGAACCCGGCTAGTCTTAAAGCCCTTCTGCGTGTCTGTCAGCATCGATTCTCAGAGTGACACGCTTGTGATGAGCATCCGCATTGACTCATGTTGTTACTCTAGCGGTGTCTTACAGTCTCTAAGACTAGTGATTACCATCAGTTCGATGATACATGAATGCAGTCTCATAGCTAGCCTGTGACTATAAACGCTTATCGGCATGTCCGAGCGCACGAAGCCACTTCTGTCAGAGCAATGAGAGGTGCAGTGAAGCCATAGCCACCGAATATACTACGCACATCTACGCAATAACGTCCTTTTATCTGTAAACAGCATTAGTGTGGACCTCTAGACGGAAAACAGGGTACAGGAAGGTTGGAACAGCGGCGAGGGACCTGCAGAATTGATGCGCCGGGGATGTGCGGCCTTTCCTGCGAAAGCCATCAGGGAGCCGTCTTAGGTGGCGACATGATATTAATCCGACGAGTTCCACTTACGGCGCAGCCATCGTGTGTACATAGCCACTTTCTGTGTTTTCGAGAGACTCGGGCACATGGCCGTTTCCCCATCTCCCCTCCCCTTTTCCACTCCACCACACCTTAACTCGCACATCCACCGTGACGGCGCCAACACAAGCACCAGCTGTTCTCTGTCCCATTGGGTTTTACATACTCTTGTGTGTGATCAGTGCTTGGGTTCTCACACGCATACATCATGGACCTCTGTCACAACCGCTACAGGCCCTCCTGTGCATGGAATATCACTCGCCTCAACAAGACCTCGTACACGAGCTGCAGTGGCAGTAGCAGCAGGATAGGGTGGTATTATCCGTATTCGCTTCCTGGGGGCTGTTGTGGGAACGATTCAGATGAGGCGCACTCTCGGAAGGTGGGGCCGACGTCCAGCCGGAAATGGAGGTAAGATGGAAGGAAGGGTTGGGGCTCTTATGAGCTTTATGTGGGGCGACAAAAAGCTGTCGTACTCCGATAGGGATATCGTAGTACGGCAAGTGTTTTTATGTATGCAGGTGGTGGTGGGGCACGTCTGTGCCAGGGTTTTTTTTTGTGGATTCGTTACCCGTTCCCCTCTTTGTTGTTCCTGATGCTATGGATGTTGGCTGGGGCTGGTTGGGGGAGGGGGGCGGGTATGTTTCGCCGCCGTCATTGCCGTGCCTGCCCTAATTGTCATGCTCCCATACACGTGCTGCAGGTGCAGCAGGCCTCGGAAGATGGGGCCGACGCCCAGGCGGGAATGGTTTCTTCGCTTTCCTTATAGCAAGATGCTATGTCAGCTCAGTGTTCATGATGTGTAACAGAGTAATGCAGTATCTTGATTTCATCTACTCTTCTATAGCTCTCGGGATAAAAGAGACGTTTAGATAAATAAGACGTACAATAGCGGTGATGACACGGCAATAACAAAACTCAACATGGCATGTACACATGCGTCATCGTCTCCTCCATCCTTTTTTTGTCCCTCCCCTCCCTCCCTCCCTCCCTTCCCTGCATCAGATGTCCATCTGACTGTACACAGGTACCGTCACACGCGATTAAAGAACCTCTACCATCCACATTTCCCTGTTTTCCGACCCCAAGGCAGACTGGCACTTTCACCCAACACTGTATCTGGATGCTGTTGGTGTGTCACAAACCTCGCTTCCAGGTACCGTCACACACGAGCATAGAACCTCTACCATCCACATTTCCCTGTTTTCCGACCCCAAGGCAGACTGGCACTTTCACCCAACACTGTATCAGGACGCTGTTGGTGTGTCACAAACCTCGCTTCGAGCATATGAAGGACGCTATGAAGTGGGAATTATTATTATTATTATTATTATTATTATTATTATTATTATTATTATTATTATTATTATTATTGTTACACCGGTGTCCGCTCAACCTGGCGTGTGTTAAGGGGGGAACGCTCTGAGGTCTGCACCTAGTCAGTCCTATATGCTATATTCCCACCGCGTCACCTCTACGGGCCCTTTTCCACCCTAGAGTTCCACCTATCGTTGGTGAGGACGCCACACTGTCGCTGTGGAACACGACCAGTTATCGCAACCTGCCGGAGTCTGGTGCTCCTGTGCTATGAAGTGGGAACCTGAATGCCTGGCAAGGATGCTGGAACACATATGGTCCCACCGCAACTCTATCGTTCCCTTTGGTCGTTAGTATCCTTCATCACTTGTTTCGTTGGAAGTGCGAGGTAGGATGGTGCTTATAGGCGATTTGGCAGCCCTTTAGCCCTCGTCTCGTACTAGGGTGGTTTGCTGGTACGGGGAACGTACCCACGACCATGTAACAACAACAACAACAACAACAACAACAACAACAACAACAACAAAGCAAACAACAAAGCAAATGTAATATTCGCTAAAACGCAACCGCGAACTTCCTATGGCTGACCTCGCCGACCGCGGCAAAAACGGAGAACTCACGAAAAATATGCTTGAGGTAATATAGGCCAGAATGGCAGAAAATGGGCAGGCGCGGACCTCCGCGCCAAAGGAACGTTCAAATGGACGGGCGACAGCCCCAGCTGCTCGCCAACAACCAAGCCGCGCCCAAGCGGAACGAAAGTTTGTGAACATCGACATAATAATGGAAACGGTTCCAGAAGGAACACCATTTCATGCGGAACAGGACCAGGTTACCATGGAAATCCATTGGCCGGCCGGTTCCGACCCCGCGGACATACAAGCCCAGCTACATGGACCAATGGGCAAGGCCATTTTAAACAGATTACGGGCGATAATACCGCCCGTTGAGGCAGAGGGGCTACTCGGGCCGCGAATCAGCAAATGCCCGCAACGGGCACTCCCCAGCGGCGTGAAGGTGCAAGAAATCAGCATCTTGATCCGGAAAGGTGGTCTCGCAATGCTTACCACCTCGCCAGCAGTCCGGAGGGGACGGCTTCACCTGGGGCCAGTCCATCTCCTACCCAGCAGCCCCCCGGTGGAAGTGGAGCTGCCCATCACGAACCTGTACAAGGCGGAACGGCCCTACTGGGAGATCAAGGGGATCCCCACCTACATGGATCACAGAGTCATCCCTGGTTTCCTTGCCGCCTGCTACTCCACTCAGTGGTTCCGCTGGGATGAATCAGACATCCATGAGCTGAATCCCACTATGATGGCAGACACCTGGCGAGTCAAGGTGGCGCAGGACACCCCCGGTCTACCGGGTGAAAAACACTTCGAACTCGGCAGGCCGGGGGAGGCAACCAGGCCCGGCATACTGAGGGCTTCCAGACTGAAATTGACCGATCAGGAGGGACCCTTCACTATGCCGTGCAAAGCACCACCAAGGAAGGAGCTGGCGCGCCAGACACAGCAGTTACAGCAAATGCGACAGCAGGGCCGTGCTGCACAGCCTGTTGCTGCCCCAGGCCAACCAGGCCCCTCAAACGGGGGAGGGCCCTCGTATGCAGCGGCCGTGATGCGGTCAAGGTGGGGCATGGAGA
>NW_003307561.1:1000771-1002096 GCF_000143455.1 Volvox carteri f. nagariensis
TAGCCTCCCTGCAACGCAGATGAACAGCTTGGCTCCAAAACCATCACAGCAGCGGAGCTACGGGTCGCACTGGTCAAGAGCCAGCCCGGCAAGGCACCAGGATGGGACGGCATCCCAGCCGACCTATACCGCAAATTCTGGTCCACCATTGGCAACACCATGGCGGGCCTCTTCACCGCCATAGGCGCAACGGGGCAGGTGCCGACCGGGTTCCTGGAGGGCATTATCACGGTGCTCTACAAGAAGGGCGACCCCAAGCAACCCGGTAACTACCGCCCTATCACGCTACTATGCGCCGACTACCGCCTGCTCGCCAAGGTACTGGCCAACCGCCTGGGGCCGGCCCTGGGGCGCATCATCACCCCCGAGCAGTCGGCCTTCCTCCCCAAACGGCTCATCGGGGCCAGTGTGATGTTCCTGCGCCACCTATCCCACCTCCTCCGCAAGCAGAACCGCCGGGGTCTCCTGGCGTTCCTGGACTTCGCGAAGGCATATGACATGGTGGACCGCGACTTCTTGCTAGCTGCGATGGAGGCGATGGGGGCGGGCCCGCAGCTGTGCAGCTGGGTTCGGCTACTGCTCAGCAACACGCAGGCACGAGCCATGGTCAATGGCTTTAAATCAAGACTGGTTGGGATGGAGGCAGGCGTGCGACAGGGGTGCCCCCTCGCGCCTCTGCTGTACCTCTTCATCGCCCAGGCCCTGCTCTGCTGGCTCCGGAGCCGAGATGTGGGGGTCAAACTACGGCCGAATGACCAGGACCGCGTCACAGCCTGCCAGTTCGCGGACGATACTGAAGTGGCGCTGGAGGGCGAGGAGTCAGTACCGTCGTTCCTAGAAGCCATGGAGACCTTCGCAAGGGCGTCAGGCCAGCGCCTCAATGTGGAAAAGGTGGAGCTGTTGAGGGTCGGTGCTGAGAACCAGCAACAACAGCAGCAGCCACAACCGGCGGGTAGGCAACAGCTGCAGCAGCCACTACACCAACAGCCGCAGCAGGAGACAATTGGTGGACTCAAAGTGGTCACCACCGCCACAGCCCTGAACTTGCCGGTAGACAACCGACCCACACCCCCGCAACCCGAATGGCCCAAGATGCTGGCAGGCGCCTACAAGCGGATGCAGCGGCTCGCCCGCTTCCCACTGTCAGCCTTCGGCAGGGCCACCGCCACGTCCGCCTACGGCCTGCAGACGGTCACCTGGCACATGGAACATGGCGGACCCCCTCCAGACAGCACTCTGGACCACATCGAGCGGCTGACGGCCCGCCTGGTCGACCGGCAACAGGGCCCAGAAGACCCAGGCCAGCGTCTCACAGGTGTACCCGG
>NW_003307561.1:1002146-1033773 GCF_000143455.1 Volvox carteri f. nagariensis
CGCTGTCCGCCTACCTGGAACTCACCCACCCTGCACTCCAGCCTTGGGCTCTGACAACCGCCCGGGCCACGGGACCGTGGCTCGGCAGCAGCGACCTTCCCGCAGACATCAGCCGGATCGTGGGGGCACTGGGTCACTTACCGCCTTTGGAGGACATCGGCAGAACCCCTCTGGAACCCGGTGATTGGTGCTGGGCGGCGGCGCTGTGGGGCAACCCACTGCTGCCCAATGCTGCAAGCACCGAGGGCCCCAGCCGTCGACCAGGCCTGGAAGCATACCACGCAGCACTGACGCCATGCAGGAAACTACGCACGGTGGGGGACCTGGTACGGGTGTGGGAAGCGGTAAACACTAGCCAAGCCACCACCCTCCAGGGAGCAGCCTGGCATTCGTGGGCCCGTGAGCACCTCGACCCAGCCACAGACCCCGCCCAGCTGCAGGACAAGGATGCCGCCCTTGCAGCTCTTGGAGCCCTGCACAGCGACATCAGCCCGGCCTGGCTGGCGGCAGCACACGCGGTGGAGATCAGGCTGCGACAGCAACAACCAGTGGAGGAGGAGGGGCCCCAGCAGCAGCCACCAGCACCAGCAGTGACACTGCCAGACTGCGCACAAGTGATGGCTATGATCATCGGGCGCCTGGGGTGGCGCCTCCCTGGGGCGACGGACGCTGTGCCGCTCCACCGCCTAACGGTCAGTCTAGCGACACAGCTACAGAACGGGCATGTGGACGAGCGGCGAATACGCCTGATGACCGACTTCGTGCATGAGGCCCTGAACACGCCCGAGGCCCAGGCCCAGCCTGACAATTCTGCCGAGGTTAGCCGCTTTCAGGCAACCCTGACACGTTTGTGGCATGGGGTGCGCTGGGAGAATGAGAACAAGGAGACCATGTGGCGTCTCGCCGTGGATGGCGTGCCCCTACCTGGCAACACGCACCTAGCCCGGGTGCCCACTGAGCCATGCGGGTGTGGGACCTATGGGGGCGCCGCCGGCCGACCCTGCCCACCGCGTCTGCACCATTTCTGGGAATGTCCAGTCGCACGTGCCGTACGGGAGCAGATCGACAGGCACCTGCCACACACTCAGACAACAGTAGGGGCCACCACCACCCGGCAGCAGCTCTGGCTTGCCCAAGCGCCACCCGGGTGTGAGCAGGGCCCGTGGGACGTGATCGCCCTAGCGGCGCTATCCGCCATGGAAGTCGGCAGGTGCTGCCTCCGAGCAGCAACCCGGCGACAGGGACGGAGGGGGGCGACAGCAACGGCAGGACCGCAGCAGCAGCAGCGACAGCAGCAGCAGCAGCGACAGCAGCAGCAGCAGCGACAGCGACAGGTGGTGGGGCAGCCCCAGCAACAGAGGTCCCGCCAGCGGGCCATCACAGATTTCTTCACCCCGGCGGGAGGTACAATGCAGCAAGAAGGACCCACCCTAAACGCCCCAGCGGAGGACGGGCCAACGCAGGAAGCAGGGGCGGGAGGGGGCGAGGCGGTGGCAGCAACAGCAACGGCGGGCGCAACAGGAGCCTCGCCACTGGCCCGCGCACGCGCCCGGGCGGTGGCAGACTTCTGGGCGCGTTTGCGCTCGTTCGCAATGCTGGAGACCCCCAGACACGGCTGGGACAGAGTCGGGCCGCAGCACCCCATCCTGGCGGTCGTGGAGGAACGGATGCGGTGCGCAGCACCGGTGGAAATCACGGCCTAAATAGCCGAGATAGAGTTGGATCGAGGTCTTACCGGAAAGGGAGCAGGGAGAGTGAGGGAGGGGGTGAGAGAGCCAGGAGTAGGGATAGGTGAGGGAGCGAGGAGAGCAGGGAGGCCCTGGACAGTTGGAGGGCTGGGCGAGAGGGCAGTGCCCTGAGCGTGGTCTAGCAGGGGGAGTTGAGGACCCGGGCTGTGTGTGTTTTGTGTACTTGTGTGGTTGCCCTCTCCCCGGGAAATGGGGCCCGTCGGAGTGAGGGGAATGGGTTCTGCGCTGTCTGGCATCAGAGTAGAGAACACGTAGGTGGCTTGCGGGAGTGGAGAGGAGGTGGGAAAGCGGTGGAGGAGAGTGGTTTAGAGGTGGAGAACAGGTGGTGCTGGTCCCGGCCGGTCAGGGTCAGGAGGGGAGGGATTCCGGTGTGGTAAGCGGGAGCAGGCAGCGTCTGTGAGCCGTGCCTTTTCCGGGCTTTATAGGGGGGCGCCGTGCTGGCTTGTCATCCCCCCCGCGGCTATAGGTGTTTTTGCTGTGTCTCGCGCTGGGCTGCATCCGAGAGCCCGCAACCCCCAGGAGGAGACTGACGTGCGGACCAGTTTCGCCTCGTTTGTGAGTGGACCGGCGAGGTAGTGGTGGCCACCCTCGGGAAGTGTTCGTTGTTCGTTGCTCGTGGTAGTTGAACAGCTGGCCTTCGAGGACCAGTGTGCGAGTACTCGCTTTGTGTTGGTCATTCCTGTGCAACCGTATCTCGGCTTTTGTGGTGTGTCGTCTCAGGCCCGTGGTCCTCCGTGTGTCCCTTGCCTTGCTGGCTGCGTGGGGCCCTGGTTCTTTTGTGTGTGTAGAGGAGGCCCCCGAGTAGAGCCCCTGCCCCCGGTGGTGTTTTCTTTTTGTTCTGGTTTTGGCGGTCAAGAGGGACGAGAGCGCGTGAATAGGCAGGCCAGGCGAAGTGGCGCCTTTCGTGCGGTTCTTGCATAGATCGGTTTGCGCCGCTGTGTTGCCTAGCCAGGGACTGGGAGAGTGTCCCGGTTGGCGTGAGTGAGGGATCGAGGCGCGCGCGGAGGAACAGACGGACGTAGAGCCGCGCGCCCATCCCTGCGCTGTGTTTCGGCCCGGTCAGGGCCCCCGGTGCTCGTCCTTTATCGGGCGAGCCGCCCACAGTGTAACACCCCATCAACAACAACAACAACAAACCTCACGCGATGACGATTTCAGATATATGCTGCAATACTGCACACTAAACACAAACAAAAAACTCACCACAAAGAATACGGATACCATCAGAGACCATCCCTATACATCAACACAAAAGAGGCAGCATGTAACAACAACAATGCCACGCATGCACTCTCCCAAACTGTCGTCTCTTGCCGTGTCCACAGCCGCTTCACTCCCCCTCAGCATTGCTCCCATGTTCGCTGAGGGCGTAGTGGTGATATGATCGGAGTGGTTACGTGGGACAATTTCGGTGGTCAAAGAAGGCCCCCTGGATAGGCAACAGCGGCAGCTGGAGGCGGCTTCCCGGGGAAGAAGAGAAACTACTCCCCTAGCGCTCGTCCTACCCGCGGCAAGCAGAATGAGTTGAAGGCACGCAGAAGATTACATCAGTAAAACAGGAGCTGAAAAAGGACAGGTGCCCGGAAGGCAAAAGCTGCTCTGCGTCGCTTTTGGTCGCGGCTTGCTTTACGTTTGTTGTCACATGCTGCGGAGCGGGACTGCGTTCATGGGAAAGGAGGCCGCCACGTTCTTCGGGCTAAAATTTGCTCGGTTTTGGAAGGAGCCCTTAGAGACTACACGTGCGATAATTTTATCCATAGGTGCATCATGAAGATTTAAACGTGGGGTAGGTAGCATTAGCAAGCTTAGAACACCAAATTACACAGCGCAACGCAAGGCAGCCCTCCTCTTTAATACGCTGTGTAATTTTATAGCACTAGAATGGCGCTGTCAACCGGCTACATGCCAATCGACACGGGTGTGTGAAGCTGTAATCTTGTATCGCTGTAGTTTTGCCCCTATGGACCCCAAGTCCTGTGTCCGCTTCACAGTATCTTCCCGCATCCTCCTCGAGCTGCCTTACCCGCTCACTTACCCGCGAGCGGTGTTCTAAAAGACTACCCCCCGCTCTAACCGCATCACCCTGTTGTTTTCCACCCACGTGCACCCCACCCCACCCTGTGCGAACCCACTAGGGCAATGCGCTGCCGCACCTATCCTCCCTCGACGTGTCGTACTGTCCGCTATCTCCCGTGTCTCTCTACTTCACATCTTCTCACGGTCTCCCCGGACAGCCCAAGCTTCTCCTCTTCTAATTCTCCCTCACCCCACATTGTATTAGATAGTTAGGATACAATAACTCTTCTTGTTGCCGGTTGATGCATCTTCTGTCCGTTGGTGACATTGGTTCAGAACATGCTGCACCTATTCTCTAGAGCCAGAGGATAGCGAGTGATCGACATTTCACCAGGCAAATAACCGACGTGTGCCATGTTAATGCCTACTTACTGCTCTACATCATCAATTACCTGCACATATGAACACATGCACTCATCCTCTAAACCCAACACACCAGTTCATACAAACATCTGGCAGACGCTTCCCTCAGTAACGGCATCAGATTGCATATTTGGGCAAACCCACATCTGTTGGTTAGATGAGTAGTACGGCATTTCATATCAGCAGCACTCCATGGCTGTAGAACAGGGCTACTACCCCCGCACCACTAAGGTGTCTGCACACCTCTCCCTTCACCCAGCACAACTACTGTTGCGGTGTGGCGCCGTAGCTTAACTGGTAAAGCACCACCATAACCGGTGGGAGATGTGGGTTCGAATCCCACCGGCGTCACCATGGGTAGTGAGACTTGTCCACTGATAGTGTATCAGCATACCTGAGGCATTCCTCAGGGCAACCCGTGGTGTATGTGATGACAAGTCCATCACCAGAAGGCTAGGCGCCGAGGAGGAGGAGGTAATGGCTGCACAAGGTCAATGGAGCTGTCCAAGCAAAGTTCCTACCATGAGGCTACTGTAACATGGCTAGGCCGAACCTCGCACGAGCCTTAGATGGTGACCTCTACGAGGGGTGCGGAATCCCCCAGCGGGTGAAGCGGGTCGTAGGGGGCTAACTACTCTCCGCCAGGACAAAGCAGCAGGGTGCTGTGTAGAGTGCAGTAGTGTAAGGGTAGGGAGGCGGTGCGACATGCACGTGGCCTGAAGATGTAACAGGAGCACCAGACTCCGGCAGGTTGCGATAACTGGTCGTGTTCCACAGCGACAGTATGGCGTCCTCACCAACGATAGGTGGAACTCTAGGGTGGAAAAGGGCCCGTAGAGGTGACGCGGTGGGAACATAGCATATAGGACTGACTAGGTGCAGACCTCAGAGCGTTCCCCCCTTAACACACGCCAGGTTGAGCGGACACCGGTGTAACAATAATAATAATAATAATAATAATAATAATAATAATAATAATAATAATAATAATAATAATAATAATAATAATAATAATAATAATAATAATAATAATAATAATAATAATAATAATAATAATAATAATAATAATAATACTGTTGCGGTGTGGATACATCAGGTGCTGCTGAGCAGGTCTTAGTATGTGTGCATTACACATGCACTGGCACTATTCTCCCACGGAGTAACGAGCCCATACGAGCCGAAGGCTCAACGATCCGCCTGTATATCCCACGCATAATGTACAACCGGGTGTTAGCTGACCGCACATACTTCTTCTTTTTGGGGTCGGGTGGCCAGGCTGCCTTTCGCTCCTCGCCATCTTGGCCAGACTTCAGCTTCTTCATTGCCGGCCATGCCGTAAATCGCCTATAAGCACCATCCTACCTCGCACTTCCAACGAAACAAGTGATGAAGGATACTAACGACCAAAGGGAACGATAGAGTTGCGGTGGTACCATATGCGTTCCACCATCCTTGCCAGGCGTTCAGGTTCCCACTTCATAGCGTCCTTCATATGCTCGAAGTGAGGTTTGTGACACACCAACAGCATCCAGATACAGTGTTGGGTGAAAGTGCCAGTCTGCCTTGGGGTCGGAAAACAGGGAAATGTGGATGGTAGAGGTTCTATAATCGCGTGTGACGGTACCTATGTACAGTCAGATGGACATCTGATGCAGGGAAGGGAGGGAGGGAGGGAGGGGAGGGACAAAAAAAGGATGGAGGAGACGATGACGCATGTGTACATGCCATGTTGAGTTTTGTTATTGCCGTGTCATCACCGCTATTGTACGTCTTATTTATCTAAACGTCTCTTTTATCCCGAGAGCTATAGAAGAGTAGATGAAATCAAGATACTGCATTACTCTGTTACACTTGATGAACACTGAGCTGACATAGCGCCTTGCTATAAGGAAAGCGAAGAAACCATTCCCGCCTGGACGTCGGCCCCATCTTCCGAGGCCTGCTGTACATGCAGCACGTGTATGGGAGCATGACAATTAGGGCAGGCACGGCAATGACGGCGGCGAAACATACATGCCCAAGCCTTTCTGATATTTAACGAGGTGTAAATGCTTACTGAGCAACACCACAAGTTGAAGTCGCCTGACTACAGCCGTCGTACACAAATAAGAAATGTGCAATACATTGCTGAGACGATGATAGGTACGTCCTGGCATGGTAGCGCATTTTTGGTCATGCTTTAAACTTGGTTTAAGTTTAAAGTGACCTAAAGGTCCGCCATGGTAGTCCCGTCCATATCGCCGCAGTTCATGACAGTACGACTTTGGGTAGGGTTCTGGATATATTCTTCTTCCTTTTCGATCTGCTGTTGACAACTTGGTTGTGGATTCGACCTTACTGAGCAGCATGGCATGGACAAGCTTCTACTGTACGGTGCTTCTATGCATCATCGCTCCCTTGCATGTCCATAGTAACGGACACAGTGTGTAGATAAGTGAGCTGAGCCAAGTGCATGTCTGTGAAGTAACTCTTTGTGCAGCATGCATCACTATCATATATTCCAAGCAACGTCCTGCATTTCGCACCATCGACCGTTTCACGCGAAGTCACGATGCCGTCAAAACACTGCGGTCTTGAAACAAAAACCAGGCATCGCGTCAGGAAGGCCGTCCGGAATTTACATCCGTACCTCATCATCATAGGATAATAATAAAAAAACGTCCGGACACATCCGCTAAGTGTCGGCGTGTTGCATCATAATCTCACGAGGACGCCACAGGACGCTGTAGTAGCCAACATTCCAATCCCGCAACGTTACAGGACAAGCTGCCATATGCGCACTATGTCCATTATGGATGTGCTGCTGCTGTTGTCGAAAGGACAGCGTAGAATACGCCTCAGGCTATAACGACACGACATACGCTACTAGCCAAACGGTCGTACCCTATTGAGCTTCGTCTTCATTGAAACATCGCAAAACACGCCAACACCGGCGGTGCGTGAATTACCACCAGTATTGCGTGTCCGTGATAATTTTCCGCCCCTGCGCCTTCGCCCTAAATAAATGCTTCACACAAAACACCGCAGCTGTGCTTTTTTACGAGCATATAATCCTGGACCATCGCAATTATCACTACCACCGGCAGAAGGACCACACCTATCCAGCTCCCCAGGTGTGCCATTGCTGCGCCTAGGTATTGTTTAAGCCAACCATTTTGCATTGAGCAGGAAAAAAATAATTTGCTTAGTAGCGGTAGTGCAGCGGCTTGTAGGGGCCATCGACCGGAACGTTGATGTAGGTAGCCTGCTCGGGTGACAGGCGCGTGAGCTTGGCACCCAGCTTGGGCAGGTGCAGCGCCGCTACCTTCTCGTCCAGGTGCTTGGGAAGCACGTAGACCTTCTTCTCGTAGCGGCCGCTGCTGCGCTCGTTCCAAAGCTCCAACTGGGCAATGACCTAACGGGAACGAACGAGTACAGGTTAGCCAACCATCAAACGGAAAGGGATATTGTGAACACACAACCGCCAAAATGGCACACAAGTTGTACTTCTATGTCACAGCAGTGTATGCCTGAACAGCATCCTTCCTAAACATTGTAATGATTCAACATGGGCATCTCCACAAACTGCTTTCCATCACATCACTGCCAAACGCCGGTATCTTTCAACATCATCTTCATCCTTTTGGCCTCCCTTCCAGATGGATGACTTCCACGCCAGCGCCACACCTAACAGCCCATAGCCTACCTGGTTAGTAAACGAGCACGACATGACGAACGAGGGGTGGCCAGTGGCGCAGCCCAGGTTCAACAGACGGCCCTCCGCAAGGATAATGACTGCGTGGCCGTCCGGGAAGATGAAGCGGTCGACCTGGGGCTTGATATTCTGGCGCTTAATGCCAGGGAAAGCGTACAGGCCCGCCATATCAACCTCATTGTCGAAGTGACCAATGTTGCCAACGATGGCGTTATTCTTCATCTTAGCCATGTGCTGAGCCATGATGATGTCCTTGTTGCCGGTCGTAGTCACGAAGATATCGACAGTCTCGACAACATCCTCCAGAGGCAGGACCTGCAGAGAGTCGCCGCATGTGATTACGGTCATCAGAACATGTATATACATCACACCCTCAGTTTAATGAAACTCCTTTTATGCTATGCAGAACACGCAGGCATTTGTGTAAAGTTTTACGAGCACAACTGAACGTCTGGTCACGAATCATTTCTAGTTACACACACGCCACACCCATCCCCCCAAGGCCCAAATCCTCATCATCATCTGATGATCTAATCTGATCACCTAAACATAAACGTCAACCAACTTACTTGACCCTTACACCCCACCTCTTAACAACCCTCTTTGAAGTTCTTTTCCGAAACTACTGACCCCCCATTAGCCCACCTGGTAGCCCTCCATGCAGGCCTGCAGCGCACAAATAGGGTCAATCTCCGACACGATGACGCGGGCGCCCGCCGCCTTCATAGCCGACGCGCAACCCTTGCCGACATCACCGTAGCCGGCAATGAAGGCAGTCTTGCCAGCAATCATCACGTCCGTGGCGCGCATGATGCCATCGGGCAGGGAGTGACGGCAGCCATACACGTTATCGAACTTGGACTTGGTGACCGAGTCGTTGACGTTAATCGCTGGGAACAGCAGAGCGCCACTGGTCTGCATCTCGTACAGACGCTTCACGCCCGTGGTCGTCTCCTCCGATACACCCACAACCTTCGTCGACATGCTGCAACATTGTTTCCATTTACACGACAGAATTAATGTTTATTCTGTGCTCAGCAAACGTGGCCGGAAGCTTGCAACGTTAAACAAACATGGTTGGGTTTAGAAAGCCTTATATTAATGTAATCGTAGCCCTCATGTGTAGAAGAAGGATTCCATGGATTCACGCTTACCGCGTCCACTTGGTGGGATCCTTCTTAATGGTGTCGCGGATCAGAGCCAGCACGATCTTGAACTCAGCATTATCGGTGCTATCTGGGTCAGGCAAAGTACCGTCCTTGGCAAAAGCAGCCTCGGCCTTGACACCCTCTGCACGAAACACCAAAGCATACCACAGGCGTGGAGGAATACAAAACATAATTATTAAGGTGAAACCTCAATACCCCGAGCCCAGGTTAACAGTAAATCTAAGGTCAATCAGTGCAGAGCCCAGTGTATTTGCAACATGCAAGAAATCAATCGGAGTACATGTCCAGCTATGTGAAGGGTGTACAATTCCAGAGACGATGTCCAATGTGATCAATGCCGTGGCTTTCAAGAACGAGGCGGGGGTGATCTGGAGGTAGAAAGTGAGCCATCTCGGGCTTACCGTGGATAAGCAGGGTGGCATCACCACCGTCATCAACAAGGAGATCGGGGCCGTCACAGCCCTCCCAAGTAAGGGCCTGCTCTGTGCACCACCAGTACTCCTCCAGGGTCTCGCCCTTCCAAGCAAACACGGCAGCCGAATCGCGGGCAATGGCAGCCGCAGCATGGTCCTGGGTGGAGAAAATGTTGCACGAGCACCACCGGACCTCAGCACCAAGCGCCGTAAGGGTCTCGATCAGCACGGCAGTCTGGATGGTCATGTGCAGAGAGCCCGTGATCTTAGCACCCTTGAACGGCTGGGCAGGGCCAAACTCGGTGCGGCAAGCCATCAGACCCGGCATCTCCGCCTCGGCCAGCTCAATCTCGATGCGACCAAAATTCGCCTCAGCAATATCCTTGACCTTGTACTGTGGGCGGGAAATTGGCAATAACCACGGCGGTGAGACAATTAAGAACGGCGCCGACAAAACGTCCTCAAACGGGACCATATCTGCCAGTATGCGTTAACCTTCGCACAAGATGACCAACAAGATAAATGAATGATATTCTGCAGGAAAAATCATAGGCGTCCGCCTTAACCAGCAAACGAGGGCAGGATGTCTGATCAGCCGTCGGACGACGAGCACTCCAAGAGACACGCGCCGGTCGAGCTCTCTACTGATGATTACCACATTCAAGTGCTTAATCATATTTTGAGAAGGCCTTTTGGGCCTGATCGCAAATCACGAAAACATATATCCTAGATCGCCGCACCTCACGGCCATTCACGGTGTCCACTGAGAGAGCCATCTTGATCGACCGATATGAAACAGGCTACCTCGAAGAGCACGGGTGTAAAAGTATAAAGTATGGATGCACCGAGCTACTTAACACTCCCGCCTCACACATAATGTACGGGCTGGGCTCCAGGAAGGCGTACCAAGGTTGACAAGAAAAAACCACTGGCTCACATTTTCTCAACATGGTATAGCCCAGTTATGAGCCGTTGACATCTGGTCTCTACTTATGCATTTGTGTTCCGATTGCTCTGTCTAAGGCGTTGCTGCATGCCGGACCATGCTCCCAAGACATTATCTTTTATGGGTTTTCTACTGACGGCCTGAAGGTCCTCGACCTCAGCACCAGTATAAAAGAAACCAATTTGCATATTGAAGCGTTTTTCAGCATTCCCGTCAGGCCGACATACATTGGAACCAGACATTTGCGTTCCGGTATATTGCTGATTCTCGTCCCCGTGGACTCGGGCGCTATGGGGATATTTCTTCACGGTGCAAGGGATGTTCACTAGTTTGAAAACATGTGGGGGCCCCGTTATGCAAACCGAGTCTCTATCACAAGGACGGGGCTCTAAGTTCCCCCTAACTACTTGAAAGTTCCAACTTCCAAGCTTTTAACGCATGCCATCCCGACCGATACAATCCTCTTGCCTCGTTTGAGCCATCGGACGTCTTTAGCTTTTGAAGCTTGCCTTGCAACATAAGACTTCAGGCGTGTCGTCCTGGAATATAATTATGGTTGTGCGTTTGCAAGGTATACATGCACCCAATACGTACCTGTTCAGACTCCCCAAACCATTCACATGCGGACGCAGTACAATCCTCAGTTGATCCTCGTAATCAATTATTGTATGCATTCCTTCAAAAAGCGCATAATACAATTACGTTACACATCACCATCCAAACCCTTCCAGCGCTCACATACCACCTGGCAAAACCGCACGCACCTCGCGGGGGAAATCTAGATCGGGTGGTATGATTTGTTTATGAGCCAAGCCTCACTGCATGCCTAAAATCATTCACGATTTAGGAGAATGCTTCCGAATGCCGACCCGCAAATTGCCTCTTGCAGCCTTGTATATAAACCCCGAAGCGACCGCCAGCCCCCTCAACGCCGCACCAGGCGCTGTGTTAGTCGTAATTGAACGCTGCTGACCAGGTTCCTGTGCGCATCCGTCGCCAAGCCTAAGGCCCCGCACCCATTAACCCCTCCGTGCTTCTTCGTAGAGCTCATGACACATTACCGGATCCGGCAGGACTTATACTTATACTGAGTGAAGCACATTGTAAAAGTACCTGAAAAGGTTTCGGGGCCGCCCGCGCCCTTCACCTTCCTGTTACAGTGGACCTTGCCAGTGCATAAACCTCACCCTTAAATCATTTATGCCTATCAGCAGTCAAGCCGGAGGTCAGTATGTTTACGGACCTGTAACATGCTGACGGGCAATGGTTGTCTTAACTGCTCCAGCACCCGTAAGCTCCTTCTTGATATTGCAGCCAGCATCTTAGTTGTAGCCGCCTTCCTGCAGCACTTTGCAAACCATGCGCATGCCTGCTATTCCACGCTGCCGGGTACTGTGCAGCATTGTGTCAATGTATATACAGGCGAGGGGTTGCTACGTACATCAAAGATTCCTAGGCGCCTGTTGACATCGTCTCACTGTCCAACAGAGCTTCCCTTCACGAGGCTTTATTAGCCTTGTGGCGAGGTCAAACGGTAGTGCGCACAAATACGTACTAATACGTTCGCTATAGATAACATGTATGTGTGTGTGTGTTACATGGTCGTGGGGTGTGTTCCCCGTACCTGCAAACCGCCCTAATACGAGCCGAGGGCTCAAGGGCTGCCAGATCGCCTATATAAGCACCATCCTACGTCGCACTTCAGAAAAAGCAGGTGATAAAGGATACTAACGTCCAAAGGGAACGATAGAGTTGCGGTGGGACCATAGACAAGATGTATGGCATGTCATACACTGCTATCATACAGATCAGCCGTTTTCCGTTGTGGCACCCCCACCTGCCGTACGAAAGATGTGCCACGCCCACGACCACCTTCACATGAACCTTCCGGTTGTTGTAAGCGGAGCTGGCTGAACTCCCCTTACAGTGTTACATGGTGAAACAGATCCTCCGTTTCTGGAACCCCCTTCAAAAGCAAGTGGGGTCCATTGCTCATGCCGGTTTACGGCCGATGCTCTGGCCAACCCGGTATGGGAGGGCTTGGGAACCTCAATGTTACGACTGTTTTCCTTCTCGGAGTGCAATATTTGGAGCGGAATACCGCAAGAAGTCATGGGGGTAAAGAGCGTGTTGAGTAAACCTCGAGCGGTGATGACGGCACTAAGGGAGCGTTTGATGAGCGGCTGGGACCATGCGCGTCTGACTGTCTTTGCCAGAGGAGTACCCATCAGATGGGAAGCAACCGGGAGTGCAAATGGCGAAGTATAAGCACTGGATGGGGCTGCCTTTTTCGGGAGCCGCAGCCGTTATCTGGCCAACACATGCGAAGGTTTTCATTCCTTGTTCAGCACATCGTAAGCTAATGCAGTTTCGTTTATGTTGCTGGGCTTTGGAGGCAAACAGAGCACGACAGAGCAACTACCATGTCCCCAGGGAGCAGCGCTTTTGCCGCTGTTGTGGCACCAATAGCCAAGTCGAAGATGAAAAGCACGTGTTATTGGAATGCCCTGAAAAGGCGAACGATGCTTCCCGAGATACTACAATACTGTAGGTTGCTAACATTTACATTTACCAAAAAAAACTTAAGCGGAATTTACGATGTGGGAAGCAAATAAGACGGGTAACCTATACGCCCTTACATATGTCCATAGTCCAGGGCAACGGAGGGGCTTACCCTGGGGCCGTGTTACCCCTCCTGCTGGGTAGGAACTTACAAGGGTGTTACCAAAGGGCTACGGGGGGTTGAAGGTGGGTAACCCATGGGTTACTGACCCGATCAGTGCCATAAGCGTATTAACACGTCTTTTGGGTATTCGAGTTACACCATATGGATGTGTGAGCTATGAGAAAGGAACTGATGGGCGGCTACACGCCTGCTGTTTTGTACGATTGCTGGTGGTGTACGAGGAAAGAAGTTTAGAACCTGTACCACACCGTACATACATCACAAATCTTAGGTGGCTATAGCGGGGTTGTCCAGAAGGTGGGCGGAAAGGCGAGGTCAGGGACCTGACAGAGTGGAGCTGAGCACCGGCTCAACGGGCGCATCTGTGAGACACTACAAGCGACGGATGTGTTACGTTACCATACCAAACTCCTTGTATTGCGCCTTGGCAACCTACGATCAGTGATCCTGCAGAAATCTCACACAAAAAGAGACCCGCAATCGCTTCAAGACATTTCAGCCATCCCTAAGACCCCTCCCTTTTAACAAACACTGCAAAAGAATTATTGTAACTCAACTTGTAACACACGCAAACATTCCGTCGCAACCAAATGTACACACATACACACACCACACTCGCACACGTGCGCACGCCACATGCACACATGATGAAAAAGGAGGAACGCAAACACCGGTATGCATGTGCACACAAACGCGCGCGGAATCTATGCTTAGCCCGGGAAACAGCCGGCGCCCTGGCCCTCTGGACAACAACATCGCGAGCCCAATATCAATCAATGAAACAAAGCAACTCACCAAGCAATCAACTTAACCGAAAGGTCTTCCAAGGAAATAAAGTGAAGAACAGATTAGACCCGCATTGGAGCGCCCCACGGCGCCTACGCGGCTACTACAACTGCTAGCTAACGGAATTCCATCCATCTCCAGCCACACATTTTGCCTGCTGTTCGCTGCCGTTGATGGCATCGCAGCGAAATCCACTCTCCAACCGTTCCTTTCTCACGGCCCGGTCCACAATTCATAAACTTAACCGTCTTTTACTGGAGCCAACGGCACAGTTGACCACCTCCCCCCAAGCACCATCACCATCACCACCACAACCCCCCTCCTGCGTCCCCGGCCTCCCCTGGACCGGATTTTCGGATGTCTAACTCCGAGCCCGAGATTTATTGATCATTCTTTGTCCTAATCATTTTCCTCCAAACCATTTCCTTTCGACCCGTCGCGCAACGCCTGCTGCCCAGCAGCAGCAGCAGCAGAAGCAGCAGCAGAAGCAGAAGCAGAAGCAAAAACAACATACTGTCGCGCAGCAACATACTCTTCCATCCCTCCCGCCCTCCCATTCTTCCTCCTCCCAAAACCTTCGTAAGCTTCCCGGACAGCACAAAGCACAGAAGACAACGCACTGAGGAAAGAGCACCAGCAGCAGGCAGCAGAGCAGTGCCACTAGCGGCCCACGTCATCGTTATCAGCAGCCGCCGAAATGCAGACGTGACGCCTTGGAGTCCCGGGCCCACTGGCGGTCGGCGGTTCGAGCCCGAGCGTCGGCGCTGTGGCAGCTGCGGGTGAGGCGCTTCTCCGCGGCACTCAGGCGCTCGGGACGTTCCGTACGGGGGCGGAAGTCAAACACGTCGTGCATTAGCGGGTTGTGCTGCAGATGCGCCTGCACCGCACGCAACGTGAGTTTGCGGG
Organism: Volvox carteri f. nagariensis; assembly: GCF_000143455.1. Classification (NCBI taxonomy): domain Eukaryota; kingdom Viridiplantae; phylum Chlorophyta; class Chlorophyceae; order Chlamydomonadales; family Volvocaceae; genus Volvox; species Volvox carteri. The sequence continues at coordinate 1,016,934 of NW_003307561.1, forward strand.
GACGGTGGGTGGGGAAAAAGCTACGGAGATGAGTTGGATTGGAGTAGATTCCTGGCGTGTGGAAATAATGCGAGAAAGGTGTCCCCGGCGCTTTAAGTTCGCGCGTTTGCTGGAGGGGGGGGCAAAGACGAACCACGAACGAGTGAAGATGATGCCAAGGGTAGACTGATACGTCAGACGTTTGTATGAAGTAACTAACCAGAGAGGGGGGATTTTGATAATGGAAAGCAAACCCCGTGGAGGGTCATCTGCCTCACACCCGGCCCCCATCCTCCTCCCCCCCTCCACACACACCTGGAATCCCCCCGCCAAAAAGCGCCTCAGAAACGCCAGTCGCTGAGTGGCCGCCACCCCCTCCACCGTGAGGGAGTCTCCGTACTGCAGCTTGATGCGGCACTCCGGCACCCGGCCGTCGTTAAGCACCGCCACCAGGCCGCGGAAGGTGGACCGCAGGGCAGCTCGGTCCCGGCGGTTGCGCCGGAGGGCTTCACCTGGACGGAAGGGGGGAGGGGGGGAAGATGAACCACCGGCAAATGCAGATACCCTAGGTAGGTGGACGGGTAGTCCAGGGGAGGTTAAAGAGGGGGAAAGACGACCCACGTGAACGAGTGAAGCTGTTGACACGGAAAGAGAAGCAGAACTGACAGTAGGCGGTTTTGAAGGAGGCGAAGGAAGGATGATGTCAATGATGACGACTGCGGAACCCTACCTACCTACCTACCTAGCCGCCAAGACTAGAATAAGAGCGGAAGAAAAGCAGTAGAACCAAGCCGTAATGAAGTAAGTGTTGGTGTGGAAGGAGGGGGGGCCGGGGGAGTCGCGGGTCCGGTCGCACAATCAGCTTGAGTGCGGGAGGTGCGCACGCATGCATGCATGGGGCCCGGGGAAGGGCAGGGAGGGGAACGGAGGAAATCGTATGTAGTAAACGGAACTCCAGATGCAAGCAGCAAAGATTTGGGGGGGGGGCAGGAAGAGGAGGAGAAGAGGGTTCAAAAGAGGTCGAACAGCCGCGCCAGGGTGTGTGTGTTGGGGGGGGGGTTTACGAGGGGGATGATGATGGGAAATGGAAATGGGGCACCGCGGGCCAGGAGGGAACAGGATAAGTAGACATCCGTCGTATGCAGACGACCAGTTTACGATCATGCCTAGCTTAATGCCGTACTATTGCCGTACTGATTACTTGCGTACATTTATTTGATGCCAGGTTCTGCATTCTCTCCAAGACTTCAGCGAGCTGGCCGCTGCCACCGCCACCGTCGCGATCCTCATTGCGCGTCCTGCCATGGCGGCCGGCATTGCTCCCCGCACGATCGACTTCCACCCGCTCGGACTTTTCATGTTCGTCATCTCGCTCGTCCTCCCATCCGTCCTCCCGCTCCTGACTGTCGTACACGTCCGCCGCCTCAACCTCCCCGTCGCCCTCCCCCACCAGGCCCTCGGCTTCCTCAGCCCCTGCCAGCAAACCCAGCACGCGGATTGAGCAGCAGCACCGCAGTACGGCAACAGCCTCGCCAGCGGCTGTCCGCAACTCGAGATCTCGCTCGTTCATAAGGCCCGCCAGAGCCGCCAAGCACGACGTCGCTTCGTCGTCGCGCATCTCGCCATTCAGAGATGTGAGCAGGAATGACCAGCCGCGTACGGCCGCGGCTCGGGCCTTGACGTCACCTGGCGGCATGGCCGGGGACGGGCACAGCAATTTCCCCCTCACGGGTCGGTGCGCGTGTGTGCAGTGCAGCTCGCGTTGTACGACCCTATGCACGACCGCATTTCAGCCCCAACTGTGAGGCCGTACGGCGTACGAATTGGGAGACCGCGTCCGTCTCCACATCGTCTATCTGTGCAAGCGCTATATCTGATACCTATCACCCGGAGGGCTCCAGGGGAGGTAAACAAAGCGCGTGAAGGTGTTCCCAGGAATGGAAAAAATCCCCGCGTGTGTATGTATGTATGTATGTATGACGTGTGGGACAGGGGGGTCATATTTTCACCCTGCGGCCGCTACCCGGCAGACCCTGCCTTCCCCCGTATTCCGGGGCACCCTCACCCAGTCACCCTAGTCAACTTCTCAGTGGATCGCTTAGATTCCGCACCCAACACCGGCATCCAACGGAATCTGCCGGATCAACGGCGACTCAACTCCATTCCTGGTCGGCTCGCAGGTCATCTTTATCCCAGGTCCCCACCGTCCATCGACTAGGGGCACTTTGACCTTCCACCATCAAAAGGATTTTCAACCCTGACAGGTCTCGATCCCGGAACCTCCGGGGGCATTGGTGCGTGCCTTACCGGTAGTGCCTGACCTATGTATGTAATGTGTGTATGTATGTATGTATGTATGTATGTATGTATGTATGTATGTATGTATGTATGTATGTATGTGCGTATGTACGTCGCGAAGAACAAGTGAGAGCAAGTGAACATCACCACCAGTTTGTCGTTCTCCGTGAGCTCCCACCGCCGCAAAACTCCCATCCCCCCCCCTCCCACCAAGCACCGACAGCAATCCCGACCAAGTAATCAGCCGACTCCAGTCCCCGGACCTCCCACCCACCTTTCCGCCACATCCCCCTCAGACGGTCCATGGTGACCCGGGTGCCGATCTCGTCCTCCGCTAGCACGAACGCCGCCAGCGCCAGCGTGTCCATCGCTGCTACCTGTACGGCAGCTCCACCGCCGGCATCGCCGCTGGCGCTCCGCTCCAGCTCTGGCCTCAGTGTTTGAAACAGCCTGTCGGCATGAAAATAGCACATGAACGAGTCAACCAACGAACATCACTGACAGATTGCAGCGCAGCGGCAGTCACGACGGAGATGGAGAAAGAGACACAGGGGCACAACAGAGGTGCGACCTGCAGGGCAGCATACGTGTTGCAGCATAGGTTTCGTATGGCGCGCATAGCAAAACATGGCTCAGAAGGAGTTGTGTGGCTCGTTGAGTACTCAAGCGGGGCAGAAGTGCATCATCCTCTCGTCAAGCCTGGCAGCAATCCTTTTTCTCTGCTAACCGATACTAGGTGATATGACAATCATTGACACTTAAGGTTGTTTACGCCGCGCTGCCGTTTTCATCCGCGTCAGCTGCACCTTGCCTTGCCTTGAATCATGCATCAATTTCCATCAATGCGTTTCCTATGTACCTTTTCCCCCTCGCCCCCTTCCCCCTCGGCCGCATCTCCCAGCCCTATTTCCAACCTCGTTCACAGCACCGCCATCTTCTCCCACCAGCTCCATCACCCTCCGACGGTTCTCCTCAATACCTCCCGTTTCGCTTTCCCCCCTCTCCCACCTCTCATCAGGTTGCCCCAGTGTTAGGATGTGCAGCCCCAGCAACTGGCAAGCCAAGCTACTCTCCACTGCGGAGCCTCGCTTAACAGCCACCAAGCAGCGACTGGTCAGAGTCTCGTTGCTGCAGGGGAAAAATCAAAACAATCAAAAGGAGCCGAGAAGTTATGACAGTCGATAAAAGGACTTTGAGAGGCGATGACAGCGGGAAGTATCTCTGACATGTCTTGCAAGAGTTTGACCGGGGGATGGGTAGGAGAGATGGAGGATAGCAGGGGTCCGGGAAGACGATCTGAGCTTTAAGACGAATACGAGATTTGAGGCAGACAGATGAGGTCTTTCGTTGCAGATGGAGAATTAAGGGGGGGGAAGAGACGTTGTCTTAGCAGGCCAATTGCTAGAAGCAAGGCACGGTTACTCAACTGAGATATGCAGTCGCTGCCACGATAGTCCACTCTGAGCATGACAGCGAGAGCTTCAAGGGCCTTCTCTCTTGTAGAGCCCCTGGGGGAGAATGCAGTACCGACGGCCACGGTCAAGGTGCAGTTCAAGGGATGACCACCGGCTACTCGAATAGCTGCGCTTGGTGCACCTTTTCTCAAACAATGCATCAAGCCGCCGCTCGAATTCATCAACCTGTATATCTTCCGCGTCTCCGTCAAGATAGCTGAACGCGCTGCAAACTGACGCGGTGCTGACGCTGCCAGGGCCGTCTCGGCCGAGGGAGGCCAACTCCAGGCAAGACGCAGCAGCGGCTGACACACCGTGGGCACGTCCTGTGATAGGATGAGCAAGAGTGTTGCTCGCTGCAGGCAGGCTTGGCTTTCTGCGAGCAAAGCGTAGAGAGCGAACTTACTCCTGCCACCCATATCGCAGCAAGCGAGTTGACGTCAAATTTGCCCACGAGCAGCCCAAACAACTTTAGAAGCTATCGGAATCGCTACGAAACATGCGCTTGACACCAAGTTTGCCCCGAGAGCCCTATCGGAGCAGGGAGACGCCAAGAGTCTGGACTTTTGAGTTTTCGTTTTGCGCAATCATACATCTTGCATACACAAATGCTCCGGCAGTCCCAGGGCGCCATCTTAATTCTTTGCGAGCATCTCGTCCATCTCGTCCTGTCGCTCCGTAATCAGGCAACTTTTCTTTAAAAGACAGCTTGACTAGAGTTTCAGACGGTAATTTTCTGTAATTGTCCTCCTTGGGAATAAACCTCTCGTGTTGAGCAGCTCGCTCAAACGCATCTGGGTTCTCAGCGTCTTCGACAGTGACGCACTGACGTCGGCCTGAAGCATTGGTATCAAGTTAAGATGTACTTAAGGCTGCCTCGTCTGGATGTTCCTGTATAGCATTCCGCATTGTTTTAGGGTTTGCCTGTTTTTCTTTAGGAAAAGCACCTCCGCGCGCCTGACAATACGGGTCGCGCATACGGGTAGACAACTCAGGAACAAACGCTGATGGTGTCTTATCTCATCCAGGACTTCTGGTACGGGATGTAAGCGACGTAACATATCGGGAAGCTGGGGGTTTGGCAGGGCCTTCCAGCTTTCACGGATTGGACCTGAAATGGGCCTGCCACAACTAATGGCCAAACAAACAGGAATTGGCGGTTGTTAGGCAATGATGCAAAGGCCGTCGCTGCAGCGGTGGTTGCTTTTTTAGCTGTTTGTGCTTTTCTACCAGGTGTGTTGGTTGTCGAACAACCGCTTTCTGTAAACTAACCCGGCCAACGGCAGCAATGCCCCAATCCCACAAGTCATCTGCTGTCATTGTGAAAGATGCTGATATCAGATTTGTTGATGTCAACCCTGCCAGGGCTCCAGGAGTGGCCCTTCACGTCGTTCGTTCTAACCCATCCTGACACACAAAATGATTCCTGGGCGCGGCGTGTGAGGCGTTGCGCACCCGGCGCTAAATGCAAGCCAACGACAAATCAGTTGGAAGCTGCGCGTGTGGCATCAACGAAGGAAAAGCTAGCGGCAATGCAGTGGCACGGGCGGAGGAGTTGCCAAGCACCACCACTAGCCTCACCCCCAACTGCCCAATGCCTCTGACGGCCCCAAACCTGTTCGGCCGGCCGTCTCCTTTCCGCCCAAGTCCCCTGCAGTCTGCGGAGACTTCTGAGTGACGCCATTTTGCATAGGACTGCACCCCATGAGGGCAGCAGTGACTCATGGAGGGAGTAAAAGTGGGAACCGGAGGCTGAGGTCATGCGTCCAGGGCCGCATTCGTTAAGGCAGGACAGGGCTTGGACAGGGTTGAAATAAGTCGGGGGTGCTATTGGATTTTATTCGGTGCATGGATTTTATTGGTACACAGTAAACTGTTTCTGCGGGAATACCTTAGGTAGCTAAATTATGATATTTCACGCATACAGCCGCGTGAGGCCTATGTGTTTGCCATGTGCGATCACTGGTAACTCGCTGGTGCGATCACTACCGTAATGGGGTAATATGCATTTGTGGCAGTCCTAGGGAGTCGGCAGGTGATCAAGTATGCATAATTTTTTATTCCTTCTTGGAAAGTTACTTTTCATGCAAAGGGTAATGGCATCGGCATCACACTTTTTATTAGCTATGAAACTACCTCGATTAAATATGGAAACGTCCGCGACTCGACCAATCATGAGCCACTTGTAACTTGAACTATACATAGTGATAGATGTAGTTTTGTTCGCCCCGAAGGATGCGGTGCACTTTAGGAGGACTCCGAGTGTCGCTGTTGTTCCTCACAAACTTTTTAATCATACGAGGCCAAAATGATCTAGGTAATCCTGTGATACCTGTTCTGAAGGGCTGCCCAGACGGCTGGTGAGTCACGCATCCTGAACGGGTCTAGGCGAATGCCCGGGATAAGGGCAATAAGGCTATATACGGATTTAAAGGCTGTCTACAATCCATAACCGTTTGATGGTTTGTGAAACAGCGGTCAACGGGGTAATTGCAACTACGAGGAGGGGCGATGCGAGTGCCCATGGGGCTATGCAGGCGAGTTTAGTGTCTATGCAGGAATTTCGAGGGCTTCGAAGCGAAGCTAGCATTGGATCCCAGGGATGTTGCCGTGTTGTGCTTTTCACTTGGGCCCTCGGGCCCATCGGCCTGGTCCAACTTGCAGGGATTGTAGGTTGGCCCGCTCCTTATCCCAGTGCCTCTTCTACGTGTTCAGCATTGAAATTCAGTAGGACACCACCTCTTCTTCGGAGAACTGCGCGGTGCAAGGGAGGGGAGCTGTTTATGGTTACATTCTCCATGGATCCCCCCGGAAGCTCACGCACACACCTGCGTCGTGTTCTACCGCACATCTTTCCATAACCCTCTCCATCACCTCTCTTATTTTCCTTCCATTATTTTCCTTACTTTCCCGGCCTGCTGGGTCCCCTGACCCGCTGGTTGAGCTAATCTTCAGGTCCTTCCTGCGAGGTCGACCGGATGGCGGTCTGCCGACAGACACCGGATGACCCGGGTGGGTCGGTTAGCTCGGTAGTTGGTTGGTTGGTTGGTTGGTTGACTGAGCACCTGGTAGGGCGAGGCGGCGGGTTGGGGGGATGGCGTTCAGGGCAGCCCATGCAGGCTCGGGGCCCGGGGGGAAAGTATATGCAAAGGTGAGGGAAGAGATGAAGGAGGGCCGGGGGAAAAGTTGGGGGCTTTGTGTGTTTTCTCATGGGCATTCGGGGAACAGCAATTGTTGTGTGTGTCGCGGTTGGGTCGCGTTGGTCGGGTTGTGCGCGCTCTGGGCAAGAAAAGAGCGTAAAGCATCAATGTACGGCAGGGCCACGTACGGCATCATTGCCTTTTGTTGCTTCTTTTTCCTTCTTCTCAGTTATGTCAGCTCATCACTCGTCGCTTGATCTTCCCAGATACCACTCTTCTTATCATGACTGTAATGTCGTCCCAACCCAACCCAACGCGACCTAAACAGGTTCATGTGGCTTCATCATGCCTAAGAACTGCGAATGCTATCGGGAGTGCTACCGCCTGTACTGCAGCAAGTACGGCCCAGACACCAACAAATGTACCAATCAGGTACGAATGTACGAAGTCGTCGTACGACGGGGAATGCTGTACTGTACGGTGCTTTGTGAGGAATTGCAAGCAAATGTGCCGGGTCAGGACTCAGACGCGGGTGTCTAGGAGGTGGTGGCGTGGCTGCTACTGCCACTGCTACTGTTGTTGCTACTGCTACTGCTGCTGTTGTTGCTACTGCCACTGCTACTGTTGTTGCTACTGCCACTGCTACTGTTGTTGCTACTGCCATTGCTGATTTTCTTGCAGTTCAGGGTTTTGGTTGTAGTACAGTCCCCAATGAGGCTCCCGATGTCGGCACCCTGTCGTACTGCCCGGTGCTCAAACTCCCTTCCCCTGGTACCCTCCTTTATAAACCATATCCCGTCGTCTCACCACCTTGCCTGCCGTGCCCAGCCCAGGCCTTTGGAAACTCCCACCCCCCTGTCCCATAACACGCGCATACATACATGCAGACACACCTAAAGACATACATACGTACGTATGTACATACCTACAGGTCCAATTGCAATCTTCACCCCAGCCCCAGCCCCGTGTCATTTCAACCCAACCTCAGCTTTTCCTCCTTAACCCGCACACGCGCACTCACACGCCGTTTTTCCCCCCTCCTCCCCGGGCCTGCCACCTGCCACCTGCCACCACACAAACAATGACCCGGGCAAACCCCCCACACGGGGGTGATTGATTGCAGTGGTGGGGCGCGGAGCTGTTCGATGCCACTTGTTGGCTGTACGGCAGTGAGGAGCGGGGTCCCTCGACTGACCGCCCCCAGAACAGCTCCTGGTATCCGGAGGACCCCGAGCGGGAGACGGTGTGGTTTGCCCGTGTGGGTCTGGGTTTTTTTGGGAGGGGGAAGGGCGGTGGGGAAGGGGGGAAGACGAACCACGAGCGAGTAAGGAAAGAGTGATGCGCCAGAAGTAAAGAAGACATAACTAACGGGGGAAGGGGGGACGGGGGAGGGGGGAGGAAAGAGCGGGTTAGAAAGAGATAAGCCGTGGAGACCCGGATGGCATCCAGCCTCTAGCGGCCCACAGTGAGGGAAGGAGTTGTGGGGCAGGAGAAGGGGGAAGAAAGGCGGCCAGAAGATGTACCCGGATCCAGATTCTGTGTCGGAGTACGACACGTATACCACACGCCGGGTAAGGGTAAGGGAAGCAGCAGAGGCGAAGGGGAGTAGGCAGGGGGAAAGAGAGCCACCGACGGCTCGGACATTATTTACTCACCGCAAATGCAACCCTTACCTCATTCTCATCTCCTCAACATGCCGTACGGCATATATACACATCCACATACACACGCACACAGATACCCGAGATGGCGGGCCAGAGCGACTACAGCGACCCGGAGCTCAGGCTCAAGGTACGGCATGTACGGCATGTTAGCTGGCGTATATGGTACCTCTCGAGACGCCTCTTGCGACGCTGAGGGGCTTCCCTAGCTGGAGGGGTTTCATTAAACCATTTTCCCGCCGTGTCCGCCAACATTCCTCCAACACCGCCCCCAAACCTTTTCTTCATATTTGAATAATCCCCCCGGGGGCCCCCTTCGGGCAAATAAACATAATATTTGCAAAAGCGTCTACTCCTAATACGTTGCCCCACACACACACGGTTGAGATTGAAGTGATGTGTTTTTGTCCACCTCCGTCAGCGGCTCCTGATGTATTCGGCCACGTGGACCACGTGCAGTGCAGTGCCCCGTCTCTCACAACCCCGTCTCTCACAACCCCGTCCCTCACAACCCCGTCTCTCACAACCCCGTCTCTCACAACCCCGTCTCTCACAACCCCGTCTCTCACAACCCCGTCTCTCACAACCCCGTCTCTCACAACCCCGTCTCTCACAACCCCGTCTCTCACAACCCCGTCTCTCACAACCCCGTCCCTCACAACCCCGTCTCTCACAACCCCGTCTCTCACAACCCCGTCTCTCACACTCTCACACCCTCACGCCGTCAGGATGAACAGCGGCGCTTCAAGTCCCCGTGGGACCGGCCCTGGCTTGTGTGGCATAGGGCCCCCAACACCGCCCAACCGCTGAGCCGTTGCCCCAACAACTGCTCCAACGGTCGGGGTGTGTGCATACAACGAGAAGACGCGACACAACCCGAGTGCATGTGCCATTACGGTTTCACGGAATCAGATTGCGGCGCGGTAATTGGCTGTTGGTTCGTTGTTGGTTGACAGTTGGGGGGTTGTCGGTTGCGGACCCAGAGGTAAAAGAAAATCGATATATTTGTCCTGCGGGTCCCGGTTCCTTCGGCCGTTCCTGCCTCGTTCCGTTTATCGTTTTTTTGGCGGTTACTGGCGCCTCTGTTGGAAAGACTGTTTTCGCCATATATTTTGTTCTGCCATGTTTCAAAATGACTGAACCCCACTCGGCCGGAAGAGGAGGAGGAGGAGCGGGACGAGGAGAAACCTATATAGATAATCCAAAGCTGCTTCACAGAGCTGCATCATCATATAATGTCGTACATTAATCCCTTTCCCCATCCCCATCCCATGCTTTCCCCTTTCCCTCCCGGCCCCCCCAAAAAAACACCGTTATTGGTACCTTCACTCCCTCCCTCCCCTGCACCGACCTCTGAGCTTCTTGTAAATTTACCCCCTACCTCCGTTCTACTTCTGGTACTTCTGGTGCACTCTTTTGCCCAGGCAGCAGCTTCACTCGTTCGTGGTTCGTCTTTTCCCCCTTTCCCCCCTTCAGAATCTTTGGTCTTCCCCCGCAGTATTCGTCATATCGTGGGGTATCCGTCTAGGGGTGTGTTTCCTTCTCGTCAATCGTCTGCATTTCGTCGCATCCCCCCTTCCCCCCCTCCCTTGTCCTGGTATTTTGTTCTTTGAGAACCTGACCCCCCCAACCCCTTTACCCCCGTCCCCCCCGCACCAGCCCCAACCCCCCTCCAAGCCCTGCTGGTTCAGCCCCAACTGCGGCGGCCGAGGGCGGTGCCAAAGCGGGTTCTGCAAGTGCGATGACGGGGCTTGGGGAGTCGGCTGTCACCGCACCGCGGCCTTCCAGCCCGCAACTCCAGGGGCGGTCCCTGATCTCAGGTCGTAGGGTTCTTAAGGAGGGAGCTGCGTACGTGTGTATGTATGTATGTATGTCGTTGATTACACAGTGGGCTTAAAAGCCGGGGGGGCCCAGGGCCGAAACATAGCGGGCGAGGGGCAGTCGCATACTGAATTGGTTCGTCTCGTGCACTCCGGCCCCGGTTCAGGCCGCATATGTATGTATGTATGTATGTATGTATGTATGTATGTATGTATGTATGTATGTATGTATGTATGTATGTGTGGATTAGCTGTATAATTGTGTGAGTATGTGTGTATGTGTGCACACAGATTTGTATGTGTTTATGTGCGTATGTATGTATGTATGTATGTAAGTGGATATGTGTTGGGTGGTCAGGTGAGGGGGTGGGTGAGTGAGTGAGTCAGTGGGGTTGAAGGGTGAAGGGTGGGGGTTGAAAAGGTGGAGGTTGGGCCCGAATAGGGGGTTGGGCCCGAGAGCATAAATCCGGGCCAAGTAGACTACTTGCCAACGGTATGTACGTGTGTTTGCATGTATGTGTGCTGTTTGTGTGTGTGCCTGTGCCTTTGACAACAAAATGCCCACACATACATAAATCCAGATCCAGGACGGAATTCAAGATCTACATGTACGAACTGCCCTGGGAGATCGCCTTTCCGTAAGTGGTGGCCCCGGCTGGGGGGGGGAGGGGGGGGAGCGACCCGTCAAGATACGGTAGAAGAGGCGGAGGGCGAGGGGTTATCACACCCTAAGGGAGTGCAGAGGGTTTTAGGAGTGAATGCATTTAGGGTTTTCCTTTTCAACCCGCATATCCACGAACATATCCACGGAACTATTCTATGGCAGAATACGCCGCGTGCTTACCCGTACCAGACACACACCACAAGCTACAGCGCTCGTACATTGTACGAATCCGCAGGTACGAGCTCGGGGAGGACGTACACACCCGGGACAACATTTACACCGCGTACGAAGAATTTATGAAGTACTTTCTGGTGGACGATATGGTACGCACACGTGAGTCTTTTGGGAGTGGGGGGTTGGGGGGGGGTTCGGGGTTTTAGAAGAGGGCCAGTCAGGGGTGGGTATGGGAGCACAACACCGAATCCGAATCCGGGTCCTGTTCGGCAGCTAGCTACAAAGAGGGGGAAAGGGGAAGGGGGGCATGTCACCGAGGTGGTGGTGGTGGTGGTTAGTGTGTGTGTATGTGTTCAAGTGTATGTATGTACGTACGTATGTACGTATGTATGTATGTTCGTGTGTGTTAAGGGAGGAGGTGCACTAGGGAGGTCCTACCTACAGACTTCCCAGCAGCAGCAGCAGCAGGAGGGAGGGGGAGGGCTGGTGCCCCGCTACTCCCCCCCCCTTCCCCTCCATTTCCCCGCTCGGCGCCACTCACTCGAACTTCCATTTGAAGGAAAGAAATGGCCCTAAGGGAAACCCGTAACGTGCAACGCCCACGCCGCCGTACACAGAAAACCCGTACGAGGCCAACCTATTCTATGTTCCTGCATTGACGTACTTCTACGCGACCAACGTTCGTAACGGCCAATGGCAAGCAGAAGCGGTTATCGAATATATTCGTACTAAGTGGCCGTTTTACAATCGTACAGGTAGGGGTGCTGGCGAGAAATCCGGAGGTATAGGGAGGGGAGGGGAGGGGAGGGGAGGGGAGGGGTTGAGAGTCTGTACAGCAAATTGGGAATGGCAGTTCTGATCAGACCTGACCTGAACGGAACGGAATGAGGACAAATGGGATGGGTTTTTATAGTGGGGAAAGAGGGGAGAGGAAAACGCATCATCACGGCTGTGTCTGTGTTTTTTGTTTTTCCGGTCGTCCGGTTTCTTCCCTTCTTTCCCATGCTCCTTTCCCCCCAACCCTCCTGCCGCCTCTTGGACTCTCTCCGTACTTGTCCGTATATCGTACTTCTCCGTACTTGTCCGGTTCTAGGCGGGCGCGACCACTTCGTATTCTTCACCGGCGATAGGGCCTCGTGCCATTTCCAGCGGTGGATTCAGGATAGTGTCATAAAGGTGAAGGGGACGTGGGGGGGTGAGTGGTGTGCGCTTGTATGCATGTATGTATGTATGTATGTATGTATGTATGTATGTATGTATGTATGTATGTATGTATGTATGTATGTATGTATGTATGTATGTATGTATGTATGTATGTATGTATGTATGTATGTGTATATGGGGTTATATGGTGGGATGCGGTGTTTTCGGATCATCCAGGGGGTGGGATGGAATGGAATGTCCAATTTTGTTTGCTTATTCATTTTCTGTTCATATCATTCCCAAGTATTATTACATGTACAACACATGTACTACATATGCCCGCCCTGTGAATGTACTGCAAATGTGCAGGTGGTACACTTCGGGATGCAGCACCGAAACTTGACTTGGAATGAAATTAGTAATCGGGTGAGAGGGCACTTTGTCTTGGGTTTGGGAGTGGGGGTGGGGTGAGAAGGTGAGACGGGGTGAGAGGAAGTGAACTGACACGACTTGTTTCGAAAACCGGAAACAGGGTATCGTGTATGTATGTCTGTATGTGCTTAAGTTACTGTGCCCTGTGCCGCAATTCTACCAAAGAAGTTATTCCCAACCAACCAACCAACTGATGTCGGTGTGAAGATGTGGGTGTAGGACGAACGGCAGCAAGGGGAGTGCTATGCAAACATGTATGTATGTACGTATGTATATACGTATGTATACGTATGTATTATATCTCTTATGTCCGGCAAGCAATGCCGGGACGGTAACAGATAAAAAATAAAAGCTTTTGAATCGCACTTCTACGCCGGCCGGTATTTGTAGGCCTGTGAGTTGGTCAATCACAGGGGAGCCGTATTGGCGAAAATTGATCCCCCTGTTGGCATCAGCAGTGCTAGCCCCAGGTCTCCGTCGTAGAGCTGAGCTTGTTGAGGTGTTGTGCCGGTGCCGGTACGGGCCACTTGTCCTTCCCTTCCAGGCTGTGTGTCTATTACAGCGAACGGCGATGTGCCCTTTGGCCTCTCTAGGTTTCTTTGCTTAACGGTATAGAAACGACTTGGTAGCCCGCTGTGTAATAACAATAAAAAAACTAAAAGTCGTTTCGGCTAGGCTTGCGAGCAAAAGAGAGAGTACTTTTCGTGCGTTCCTTCTTCTTCCCTTTCGCCCCTTCTTCGTCATCCTCCCGTAATCCTCCCCGATGTGCTGCCGTACAGGATTACGCCTGCATCCAGAATAAACGGGACTTGGTGGTTCCCCCCAGAACCGTGAACTTGGGGCCCTTGCTGCCCAGTTTCAGCACGCCGTACTACAAGGTGGGAATTAGTCGAAATGAGGGGTGGCGGGTAGAATAATGGAGTTTCTCTTTCGTTACATTCGTACCCTTATCGTAACATTACGGCGACAATCCGAAATTATTTTCTTTGCGCTTTCCCGTCAACGTCCCGTTTACTGCGATCGTTTACTGCGGTCGTTGTTGCGCGCAAGCAAAATTAGAGGTTTCGTTGTACGGCAGATTCATATTCATACTTTGTATTCTTACTTTTTCGCGCATTTCAATAGTCAATGGAATCTTCGTCTTTTCCCCTCTCGCGTGCTGCCGCTCCTTCCTGCCCACCCACCCACCCACCCACCCTTGTTGCCCCGTTCGTTTTGCAGTGGTTGGTGTCGAACCAGGGTTATGATGGCAACCGGACTTTGCTCTTCTTCTTTGCGGGCGGTGTTGCAGATGGCGAGTACAGCGGTGGTGTACGGCTCGTGAGTACGGCATATGATGGGACGAAAGGTGGAGCTTTTACCGCGATGGGATTAGTTATCTCGTTGTTTCCGTTGCGTTCGGTTGGCTGCCCTCTTTCCCTCCTTCCCGTGCAAGACTACAAGTCGGCCTTTCATCCCGCTCTCTTTCCTCCTTCCCTTTTTCCTCCCCTTCCTAAAGGCAATTAAGCAGATGCTCAGCAGTATAACCCATCTGCCGGCCGACGTCAAGTTCGTGGAAGGCCGCGTCGGCGGCGGCGAGGACGAGTACTTTGCCATGATCCGAGCCTCCAAGTTCTGCATCGCACCGTAAGTACGGCATTGCCGTTAGGTGTACGGCACACGGTATTTTCACGCGCAATGGAGTGTTTGTAAAGTCGAGAATGTGTAACGCATGCGCATGTCGGGATGGCAGGCGATTTCTCAATTTGAGCCTAGGGGTGCGATGCTCTTGCGCTTTTGCAAGGAGCGATTTGTACCTTATGGGATGTGCCGTGTACTGGGGTAGATGCGCTTCTTGTTGAGTGAGGCATGTCCCCTTTGTTACTCTCGTTCTCTTCACACATCTTCATTCACCACCCCTTGACACGAAACGACCCGATTCGGCAAGACCTGACCTGATCCAAAATGGTGCGCTCCCGATCCGTTTGGCGGTATTCCGAAGATCCCTTTCTCAAGACTTGAAATTTGTTGGAAGTGTGGCCTACCCTGATCTCTGGACGAGAAACCCCGCGACACGGCACCTTCATTTTGTTCGACTGATGTTTGTCATCAGACAATTAATGCATTTTTGGTGTCATGAGACAAAGAAATGCATTAATTGCACCGGCACAAATATATGGCTTTGTACGGTTCACGCGCCTTCACTATCGCGCGTCCCTTCCTTCCCCCTCGCAGCGTCCCCCCTCCCCCGTTTCTCTTTTGGACCATTTGCAGCAGGGGGGGGTAATGATTCTCACATGCACACATACATACAGAGGCACGCACATGATGCATCTACGTGCTGACCGTACCACTACCACTACTGCTATCCCTAGTCCTTTCGGGACAACTGTTTCATCCTAGGGGTGGGGTGGGGTGGGGTGGGGTGGAGGAGAGGGGGTAATGTTGGCCCCTGTCATATGACATACACACGAACACCCTAAAGGGGAACGAAAGGGGGCGAACTAAAGTCGAAAAGACAACGAAAGTTGTAATATTTACACAATCCGTTGGGACCGGCCTGACTAAGGCCGGATGAACAATATCTCATATCCATAAACGTTAGGGTCCTCTGGCGCTTTCCTAGACAGGGGGACGTCATCCCCTTTGGTGTACCCTTTGGGGATATAAGCTAACGACGTCAAGGACGAAGCCCCGAGCTATTAATCAAACTACATTAAATGACAATACTTAGAACACAAGTGCTTTAGCCTCAAAAAAAAGTAATTGGTCCTAAACCTAAATTTGTGGGCGAAGCTAAACAGAATGTGCACGTGCACGTCCGGCCGTACGCTTGCAGGTACGGCCACGGGTGGGGCAATCGCCTGGTCCAGGCAGTTCATTTAGGCTGCGTGCCGGTCATCATTCAGGACTACGTGTACCAGGCCTTTGAGGTGTGTGTGTGTGTAACTTGTAGCAGTGTGTATTACATATTACCCCGTGCCTTCATCGTTGTACGGCTGGCTGTACGGCTGTATGCCCCTAGCTCTCTTTCCTTGCTCCTTGCGTGCCCCTTACCTGTCTGCCTAGCTGGCCTGCTGACAATGTATCTGTCGGTTTGTCTGTCTACCTATAGCCTCTTTGTCTGCATGCGTGTTTGTCTGTCTGCCTGGTTCTGTTTCTGCATGTCTGTCTGTCTGCATGCCTGTCTGTCTGCATGCCTGTCTGTCTGTCTGTCTGTCTCTGCATAAGGTGTCCAAATAGACCCAGGCACCTCAGGGCCACCTCTCGGACTCGCGAGGTCTCTAGGGCTATCTACCTACCCCTACCTGCCCGGGAGAGGGCTGTTGCATTGCCCGGGTGCCTGGGGCGGGTGAGCGTGACTGTGAATAAGTGGGTACGACACATGCACATATCCCACCCTACTCGGCATCCGCACCCTCTCTTTCACCCATTGTCTTGCGTTTGTGTACTAATATGCACAGGATTTTCTCCCGTACGAGGACTTTTCCGTACGCATGCGGTTAGCCGACGTGCCGCATATGATAGACCTGCTGCGGAGCTACTCGGAGGCCGACCTGGCGCGGCTGCGGCTGGGTCTCGCCAGGTACTACCGGGCGTTTATTTGGGAGAGGGAGTACGACGGCTTGGCGTACGAATGGACGTTGGCAGGATTGCAGCGGCGCGCCTATAACTTGGCCGCCGAGTACTTTCACCGGTGACTGAGATCCTCGGAGCCCAAGTAGCGTCCCCACCTTCCCTTACCCTCCCTCCTGAGTATCCTTCTGCCTCTGGCGGCTCCAGCCTCTGGCGGCTTCCGTAGAAATCTAGGGCGCGCCATGTTGCCGCCGTATGCAAGGTGGTGGTCTGCGTGGTGTGGTGTGGGGTGATCGTGTGGCCCCCGTGCGACAAGAGGAGCTTTGCGGTGAATGCACTGGTGTCCACTTTGTGGATGTCGCTCATCGCGTCTTAGGACCTAAGTAAGATTTACATCGTCCGTCCGTTCCCCCGTTGGGGCCCCCGTGCGGTCCCCGGGTTGACCTCTCTGGAGGCGGCTTGGGGACCTGTCCAGTACAGCGGAGGCACCGGTGGCTCCCAGGGGGGGAGGGGGAGTGAC
>NW_003307561.1:1033823-1041504 GCF_000143455.1 Volvox carteri f. nagariensis
AGAGAGAGNGGGGGAGAGGGAGAGGGAGAGGGAGAGAGAGAGAGAGGGAGAGGGAGAGGGAGAGGGAGAGGGAGAGGGAGAGGGAGAGGGAGAGGGAGAGGGAGAGGGAGAGGGAGAGGGAGAGGGAGCCCCAAAGAGGAGAATGGAAAATGTCCGCAGTCCCCATGATGTGGTCAGTGATGTAGACAGGGAGGAGGGAGGAAGGGAGGGAGGGAGGGGAGGGGGCTGTGGAAGGGGCTGATTTGTGGGGGTCGATACATGCGTGTAGGATATTAGGTGTGCGTAGCTGTGTGTGTACCAGTGTGTGTAGCTGTGCGTGTTACAACCTCTGTTGCGTTACCCAGAGGAGAGGTGTAATGAGCCCACCAATACGAGCCAGCAGAGGCTCACGAGCCTCCTAAGAGCCACAAGTTAGGTAAGGGACATAATAATACAACACACAAGTTCTAGTACCCAAGCAATATACACAAGGACACTCGTCAACTGTATAGTGCCCAGAGTGTGAAAACAGTACCCGGGGAGTAGTTTCTGTATGATTCAGTCCATTGCTTCAGCGAGCTACGGCTTCGTGACCGCGATGACTTCCTATTACACTTGGCTGGAGTTTTTAAAATTGGAAGCAAAGTGAAGAAAGAGTACATGTGTCTTAAACAAATAAAAGACCTACATGTTCATATAAAGCTCATTATGGGCTTTTCAGTTCTGAGCTGAGTGCGCTTGCGTTTTAGGTGTAGGAGCGCGGTCATGCACTTTTCGGGCAACTACGCAACGAGCTGGTAGGAACGCTGCCTGTAGCACCCGTAGCAAAAGGATTCCCACGGCACAACAAGGTGCGAAGGCTTCCGCACTGGACAAGGACTAAGACTATATCCCCGATGGCCCTTTGGATCCGGTTGACTTCGGAGCACGCCCGCCTTAAATCCGTCAACTTCGTGCAAGGGAATGCAGTAACTTTAAAGCCTTAAAGTTTTCATGCGAAGACTACGTTACAAACAAGTACCTGCACGCAAGGAAAGAACGTCTTCGTGAAAGGGTAGGGCCGGGAGAGGGCACACTACCACGAAACTTCAATAATCGCGGAGGGGGCGGCCGTGCCCTTAGCCACCCAACCCCGCACAAGGCTACAGCCACAAGGAACGTCAACAACACGCTTCCACGCTATGGGGCCGCTGCCCCCGGCCTCTCCGGGCCCCGACCCGCGAGTTAACACTCGTGTCGGCTCCCAAACACCACGGGGCTGCTGCCCCCGGCCTCTCCGGGCCCCGACCCGCGAGTTAACACTCGTGTCGGCTCCCAAACACCACGGGGCTGCTGCCCCCGGCCTCTCCGGGCCCCGACTCGCGAGTTAACACCCGCGTCGGCTCCAAACCACCACGACCTTCCCAGGCCCACGGGCTGTGAATTACCTCTCACACCCACACCACACTACACCCCGTTACTTCTCCTTGCACTCTTTGGCGAAGTGCCCAGGCTTATTGCACTTGAAACAGACACCCGCCGCCGCCGCCTGCTTCACCCCGGCCCCCGCGCCAGAGCCGGCCGGCACGCTCGCGGGTTTGGCCTGCTTGGGCTTCTTGCCCGCCACCGCCTTCACGGCCTGCTTCAGCGCCTTGCGCTCCTCCTCCGTCTCCGCGTACGCCATGCCACGCATCTCATGCACGACCTCCCAGCCGTGGTTGTATGCAACGACCAGCTCCTTCGCGACCCCCCGGAACACGGCCTTGCCGTCGGTGATGGCAGTCTCCATGGCCTCGATGTTCCTGAAGCGTTCCTCGCCGGGCCGAGCCGCGAGGACGTTGCGCCACGCGTCCTCAATGTCCATTACCGCATTGTAGCATTTCTCGATATGCGCGCGCTGTCCGCTGAGAGACTTGTTCGCTTTGCCCTCGCTGGCGCCGAAGTCACATTTGAAATCCTCAAGGGCAACACGGGCCCGCTTCGCCGGTGGACCGTCGACCGCCTGCACGTCAGGCTTCGTGTCCATAAGCTTCTTAATGGTTGTCAGCTGCAGCTTCACGGCGTTCAGCTGGTCCATGGCAGCCAGCTGCTGCTTGTTCAAAATTACGCCCGGGTCAGCGGCGCGACGCTTTATTTTCCTTAAGTGCGACTATTCGCGCTTTTAGTTCGGTGTACATCGTGTTGTAGCTGACCGAAGTCTCACTGTCAGAATCGGACATTGTAATTGAGGGCACACTACCACGAAGCGGATCACCAAGGCCTACAGACCAACCGCTTCACGGCAGCACCCAAACGTAGCTACGAACAACCCGAATTAGCCAACACTGTCGCGTGCCGCGACACAAGAGCCACACTGGCTCGTACGCCATACGGCAAAGACACTCCGTATTCGCAGAAAACCTTAGTTTTCAACGCTTCACGTAGAAAACTGTCAGTACTAATGGGCTAAAATCTATGGGATCGTAAAGAATCAATCCTGGATTCTCTACGGCGGCATAGACGGCAACATGGTAAGCGTTATAAGGTGCCTAGTCGCTGTCAATGCCAAGTGGCGCGGGGTACGACAATGCATTCAGCATGTCATTCGGCACGTGGTCTTATGGCGACAGCCAACTATTTGGCTGCAAGATCCGGGCCCCGAGTGGATGCATGGATGCTAGCCGTGCGGGGTAAGTCGGGGGGAAGGGCAAGGGAACTACGGCATTTGTTTTAGGGTTGTACGGCATTAATATTTAGGTAATTCGTAAGCAACTTAAAAACAACCAATTCTTGTCAGCAAAGGATACATATTGTGTGCGTTGCTGTGTTGTACTGTGCCGTACACTGTCGTATCCACTTCGACGTCTTGTAAATGTGGATGACGGGCGAGCAGCAGAAGCAGCAGCAGAAGCAGCAGCAGCAGCAGCAGCAGCAGCTGCTGCTGCTGCTCCTAGCGCGGCCGGTTCCATAGCTGGCTGGTCCTCTTAGTCTATAACTTTTATCCAATTTTGTGCCTCTACTTCTATTCCTCCATTGCTCTCCCCCTTTCATGGTGTCTCAATTTCCTTCTTTCCAGTTCTCCTCCGCCTGCCCTCCTTCCCAACCCCGCGCCAGCTGAATGCTCCCCCCTCTCTCCCCATCACCTCCTGCCTGCGTTCGTGCATTCTCTCCTCTCCCCTCCATAATCCCCCCCCACAGCCCCGTCCCGACCCCAGGAGGTGAGGGAGGTAAAGCTGTCCGTCGTGGCCGGAGAGGAAGCCGAAGGGGAGGTGCAGCGTGCTTCCGAGGTAAGCGTCGAAAAAACATGATGACAGTTGCAGGAAAATTGGTCTGTATGTCCTTGTAGTGACGTATATGTGTGTGTTCAGGGCAGAACATATTTGTGCGGTTTTGTATGGGGCATCTCCGTGGACCCCTCCCTTGAGTCCTAGGAAATTTAATCCTAGGGGGATCACTTCTCGTGGTAGCCAAGGATAAATACCAGCTACCCTCCTCGTCCTTCTTCGTCTTATTCCCCCCCACGTCCCCTTTGCTTACATAAACGCAATCTGTTCTCCATTATGCGCTGGTCGTCCTGAGCATCGTTGCGCGATCAGTGTATCCACTTGGACACTAATCGAGGCCCAGCCAGCCAGAAGTGTTCGGCAGGTGGTGCCCGGGCTGACCCAGGCACCGCATATAGGCTTCTTGAGCATACACCTTTTACTCAGGTGAAAGTGGTTCACATCATTACTGCGTTCCCCACCGCGTGTGCGCTCTCGTTGCTCTCGACAGATGCAGCCTACTGCTCAGTACCCACTGCTCACCGCTCGTCAACAAGGAGGACATCGACATCTCGAGGAAAGATCTCCCAATGTGGGTCAATGGCTGTTTCACCATTGGATGTTTTCCCCCTTTGTTACAACATCCCCAACCACCACCCGCCCACCACCAAGCACACAAAAGAGCCGACGCTCCCTCTCAAACGCCACCCCCCTCCTCACGCATTCACGTCCCTCCTCCTCCTTCGCCCCCTCAGGAACGACCCTCTAGCTGTGCGCTAGGCAGCATCGCACGCAGCCGCTTCTGGCGATGGCGCGACATCCTAGCTGCCACTAGCTGCGCGAACGCGTCCACTTCCTCATCCCTATCAACATCGCCGTCCACCACTGGCCTCTCTGGCGGCGGCAGCACCGACTGACCTTCATCGCTGCTCGTCCCCCCCGGGCTGTTACCAATCTCCCTCTCTCCCCCCCACTTGGCGATGGCAGCATTGGCTGGTGGCTGTGTTACCCGGCCGCCACTGCCGCCGCATACTGCCGGCGGCGCGGCGGCGGCAGCAGCAGCAGACGTCCTCGCCGCGGCGGCAGAAACCCCAGCAGCAGCAACATTTGTCTTGTCGGCTACCGCGACCTTGTCCTGTCGGCCGTGTCCAAGCTGAACGGCGGGGCTCTCTGAAACAGTGGTACGGGACGGAGGGGCGCCACTCTCACGCCGCCGCCGCCGCTGCCCCGCTGCAGCGACGGTGCCTTGATTGAAGCCGACGCCGCCACCAGCGCCGCTGGCGTCCCTGCGGCACACGTTCAGCGGCTCCGCCACCGCCGCAGCAGTTGCCTGAGGCCGCATCAACGCAGCGGCTCCCCCTCCCCCTCCCCCTCCCCCTCCCTCAGCCGCAGCCGCAGTCCTTACAGATCGCACGTCAGTCGTCGTCGCCGCGCCCCCCTCCCAGCTACTGCCGTTTCCGGGGCCCCTCTTTGCCGCAACGGCACGCTCGAACACCTTTGCAGTAACGCCGCCTCTTGCCGGTATCTCGGGAGACCCCGGCCGTGGGGCCGGGGTGAGTGCAGTAGCAGCAGTAGCAGCAGCAGCAGCAGTACTGCCCCCGGCGAATCCAGGTCCCCGCACCCCCTCGACTCTGCCTTGCCTAGTCGACTGAGACTGACGTTGCTGGCGAAGCCGGGGCGGCGCTGGTTGGCGCGGCGGCGGTACGGTCTGTGGCTGCTGCTGAGCTTGCAATGCCATCTGATTGGCTTCGCTATCGGTGCGGCTCTCCGTACGGCCCCTTGCTGCTTCCGCAGCCGGCGCCGGTAACGGTGGCGGTCCTGGCAGTGGTGGTGGCGGTTGGGGTGTCGACGGCCGGGCAGCCACCGCCAGCGGGCGCTTCCGCTGCCTCTGCGCGGGCGGCCTCTGAGACGCCTTCACCGGCCTTTCCCCCGACGGCTCATTCGCCGGAGTAGGAGCTGCTGCTGCTGCTGCTCTTCCTGCATCTGCTCTTCCTGCTGCTGCTTTTGCTGCGTCAATGCCGGGGGCAACGACAGGGGCAGCATCCCGGGCGCCGGTGCCGGTCCTGTATTCGTACAGAGCATCATCATCAACACCTGGCTTGATCTTGAGCTGCCGGGCGGGCCCCCGTGTCCTTCTTGGCTCTTGTGGTTCCTCCGCCAACACCGGGGATGACCCGGGCTTTACTACCACCCCACCGCCACCGCCACCGCTGACATCGGGTGCCTTGAGCCCCACCCCTCTCCTCCGCCCTCTACGAAGGGCCAGTGGTAACGCTGCCTCGCCATCGCAACAGGTCCCGGGGGCAATTGCTGCCGCTGCCATTGCCTCAGGAACCTTGGCGGCAGCAGCCGCCTTCGGCAGCTGCATCCCGCCGTCCCGGGGGTCGTGTACGATACCATCTGCACTGCCGCTGTTGCGGCGTTGAGGGGGCCGCACCGCCGCCACCGCCGCCGCCGCCGAAGGGAGCATCGGCGCATTTCGCGGCGGCAACAGCGTGCAAGCGCGATCTTCGTTCTTCGCAACAGCCGCACTACCACCGGAGTTGCCGCCACCGCCACGGCAACGGTCGACGACGGCCGGTCCCGGAGGCCGAGCGCCGATTGAGGGATGAGCGACCGGAGTGCTTTTCCTTTTCATAGTCACCCGAATGGTGGAGCGGCCGGCCCGGGTGGGCTGCTGAGCCCCGTGTAAGCCCCCAGCACCGCCATCAGCAGCAGCATCGTCATCTTCAACTACTTCGCCATCGCAACCAGCGCCAGCGCCAATGCTAGGGTCATGGTCATCAACATATCGAGGCCTCTTCAGCAGCGCATGTTTTGACACTGGCTGCTGTTGCTGCAGATGTTGCTGTTGCCGCAGATGTTGATTCCTTCGCGTCGAGATTCCTTCAGGTTGCTGCGGCTGCAGCCTCTCAGGTTGCGCCGCGCGCTGTTGGTGTTGTTGCTGGTGTTGGTGTTGGTGCTGGTGCTGGTGCTGGTGCTGGTCCTCTCGCCTGCAGACCTGATGTCCCCCCCGCAGCGGTGATGGCGGCGAAGGTGGTTGCATCATTTCGTGATGGCGACCTGGGCGCTGACGGCGGCTCGGCTCCACCCGGGGGAGAGCCGCCCTCTGGTACTCAGTTGCCGGGGCCTCCTCCTTCTCCTCCTCTTCCTGCCGACAATGTGCGAAATGTGGCAGCAGGGTATGTGTGTGTATGTAGGTGCATGTATGTAGGTGCGCATGTGTCTGTGTATGTATGTATGTAGTGTCAGAGAGAGTGTGTCTGTATGTATCAAGGTAACAAGGTATCTGACACGGCCTGACGACACTGGCCACAGAGGGGCTGCTGCCCAGCCGCAACGGAAAGACCGCCTAAGCTCTCTCCCGCGGACGGGAGAGGGGCGCGAAGGGGGCCTCTGTCCCCTCCTAAGCAGCCGAGAGCCTAAGCAGGCCCGCTAGCTCCGTTCTCCTTCCCCCCTGGGAAGAATGCGTCGCACGCGCACATGCTCTCACAAGTCACGGCTGCGCCACGCGAGTTCGCGCACTGATCCCGAGACACGAAACACGACTCCTCTCCCTCCCCGGCCTGATCTGGCCTGATCTTGGGGTGAGGGTTCGCGAAGACACAGGAAACCCGGAAACCCTGTACCGACCCTACCCCTCCCTACCACGGCACCAGGCCCCATTAGAAAGCTTGAACTCTCACCCGATTGTGTGTGCGTGAGTGTGTATGTATGTATGTATGTATGTATGTATGTATGTATGTATGTATGTATGTATGTATGTATGTATGTATGTATGTATGTATGTATGTATGTATGTATGTATGTATGTATGTATGTATGTATGTATGTATGTATGTATGACGTTGGTTACACTGTGGGCTGAAAAGCCGGGGGCCCAGGGCCGAAGCACAGCGCGGGGGGCGGGTGCATACGGCTGGTTAGTCTCATGCACTCCGCCCCCGGGTCAGGCCGCACGGGAAACGACGGCCGGCACGCAACAGCGCTTGTTTGGCGCTCCAACTAGACGGGATCTATGCCCGTTGGTCTCCTAACATAAACGAAGTCGCAACTGGGGGGCTCTTCCTGCCGACCGAACGAACCGAGCATCTCAGAGAGCTCGCTACCAGGACTTGGGCGACCGGGAGCCCGACGAGTCTTCCCGGGCTGGGGAGGTCACCAAGCTCAAAAATCCTCACGCAAAAAAGAGCGCAAAGAGCTCACACCACAAGACGCCAAACAGCCTCCTGAGACTACTACCCTCCTCCGCCTCTCCCTCCCTGGGCTAGTCCAGGGGAGATAGCCCCCGTCGAGGGGGTAACACCGCACAAGTCCGCGCCCTTCCACAGCACTGGGTCTAAATTGAAAAGTACTCAAACGGGAAGACCCTGCGGCAACGCAGGGCGATCAAGCCTCCGGAAACCACAGGGGGGGAGGGTAGCCAGCTCGGCGCCCCCCCAATACCGCTCTACCAAGACGGCTGGTCCCAAGATCCTATC
>NW_003307561.1:1048873-1059991 GCF_000143455.1 Volvox carteri f. nagariensis
CTTCATCGGCTCCTGTTCGGGGTCAATTGCACCCCAGGCACGCGCAATCGCCCGTTAACGATGCGCCTGGTCGCTGTCAACGCTGCTAAACCTCTCTTTTGGCACAAGGATGGAGAGTTCCATCACAATGTGCCGTTCCCTTCCCATCGGATAAAGCAACCGTTTTTGAATGCGAGGGCCTCCCCAACGGTTGAACTCCTGGTTGCTGCGGAAGATTTGGCCAATTGTTGCCAGAATTTGAAGTCCTAATGGACCGTATATTTGCGCGATGATGTCGCCCGTATCTGAGCCCGCTGGCCACCGGACTGTCACCACGATCGGTTCCAGTTCTAGTGTGGCTCTGTAGAAAGCCAAGCCTTCATTTGTTCCGTAAAAGCCACTGACGGCCTTTATCTTTTTGGTCGGTATGGATTGCGGTCTCGCGGCTGAGGTCGGCTGGCGGCCATTTTGAACATTGCCGCGGCTAACAGCCACTGCTGGTCGCCTCTGCGACATTTTCAGGCTAATTAGATAACCATAACTACGCTCAAACAATTGAGGTCGCTGTCGGTGGCCACGGCCGCGGTTGGCCGACGGTCATAGTAGCAGCTTAGTCAAGCTTGGTCTCATCCATACATATGTATGTATGTATGTATGTATGTATGTATGTATGTATGTATGTATGTATGTATGTATGTATGTATGTATGTATGTATGTATGTATGTATGTATGTATGTATGTATGTATGTATGTATGTATGTATGTATGTATGTATGTGTGCAGACTCAGCCATGGGAGGAGCAGCTGTCCCCAGGTTGCCAAAACCCAGTTGCCCCCAGGCCCTCAACCCCACACCCCCAAGCCCACCTGTCGCTCCAGAAACAACCGCTGCTCCACCCGCGAAATGTATTGCTGCTGCTGCTGCTGCTGGTGCTGCATAGTCCGTTGTCGTATTCGGACCAGCGACCGCACCTGCCGCGCTGCTGAACCGGAGTCGGCACCTTGCACCGCGATATTCCAGATATCGACGTGAAGGGGGCGGAGGAAAGGAAATGGAAGGGGGAGGGGCGGGCAACCGGATCAACCCCACAGGAAACCATTCCATGTGGTTTTGGAACGAGTACGGCAGTTCGCGGGAGGCACACAGTGCGCAGGCAGCAACGGCGCGACGGCAGCGGGATAGATAATAAGGCTCCGGAAAGAGGATAGCGGGGAAATGAAAAACTCTAAAGGGCTCCTAAAGGGTAAATATATAGCATGCAATGCCTTTTAGCTGTGGCTGTAGCTGTAGCTGTAGCTGTAGCTGTAGCTGTATAGCAAGGCGGGTTTAAGGAAGCGCGCGATGGCGCCGAGTTACGTGCACCATACAGCAGTAGCCCCTCTAGAACCACTCCGGTGGTTCGTATTCCGTACAACTTCCTGAAACGGATGAACAACCCGGTGGTGTTGGGAGATCGATCAATCAATCACAGAAGGTCGCGGGAGAGAGACCGCCATTATAACGAGCAACGCTACGACACCGTACACTATGATTGTCGTATCGGCAAAATCACTGTCAGACTCGTAAGTTGTCTGTTTGTGTTGACATCCCCGCCGTACAGTATTTTGCCCTGTTGTACTGCAAAGTAGCGCTGTGCGATGCAGTCGTGTGCAGGCCGCGCACGCATCCTCGTTGCTTCCAACTCCCTTCCAACATCTTTCCAACTCGCTTCCTTTCCCTAACACTACTCCTTCCTCCGCTACTCCTTCCCCCCTCACCTCTGCTGGCGGGTGTACAGCAGCTGCCACCCGGGCCTTGCGGACGCTCCTCCAGCTCCCCTTCCTCCATCACCTCCTCCAGCTCCTCCTCGTACACTGTCGTGGTAGTTGTGGTGGTTGTGGTGGTTGTCAGTTGCAGGTGCGTGCCGAGGCTGGTGCGCCGCCGCTGCTTACTGCCACCCGCCTCCCCACCGGGCGTGGGTGACAGCCCCGCCGCCTGCCACTGGCCCCAGCCAGGACCCCCTCCTGGAGCACAGTCGTCATCAGCACCAGCAGGGACTGTCGTGTTGGCGGCTGCTGCGGACTCCAGGGGGGCCCCCTCGGGGCCCTCCTCCGCGGCAGGGCGGTGGTGGTTTCGGAGCCGACGGCTCCTCGAAATCGGACCCGGTAGCTCCTGCGGGGACGTGGACGTGGAAAAGCGGCTCAACCCCTTTTAGCCCTCAACCCCTCAAACTCGCTATCCGGTTAATCTGGCCTTCTTGAGTCCCGAGTGATGCGCCGTATGTTCCTGTGCCCCTGTGCCCCTGTATGGCTTTTCCCCCCTTCATGTTTGCGAAGTGAGCGAAGGTGTGTGCCAGACGGAGAGCTGTCAACGCGGTCTGCAGGCCTGCAGCCTCTGTGAAAGCGCCCGGCGGTGGCTGGTCCCGCACCGCCCCCCACGGTGCCCCTTTCCCCTAACCCAAGGCGGGTAAGTCAGATCAGAGAGGTCAGAAGAGTGGCCCCCCACCAGCCCCAACTAGCGGTGTCGCGGTCCCAGCAGTGCCGTGTCGCGACTCACCGCCAGCTGCCGACCAACGGGAGACGGCGACGTCTGCACCATCACGTCGACACCACAGGGCAACAGCCGCCGCGCCTCCTCTTCACAGGGCGGATCCCGGTGCTGCTGCTGCTGCTGCAGTAGCTGCTGCAGCCGCTGCGCCGTGCGCCTCTGCTCCCGAGCCGCGGAGGCCTCCGCGGCCGCCTGCGTGCTCATCAGCTGCTGCAGCAACACGTCGTGGTGGCGGAGCAACGCCAACAACTCGGGAAGCATTTGCATGGATACCTGCGTGCGCGGTGATGGATACGGATACGGAACGTGGAAAGGCTTCTGCATCTGCCGCTATATCTCCGCTCTATCTACCAGAAACCACATTATTAAATGGAACGAGCGCGGGAATACACTCGATTCGAGTAAAACAAAGTTACTTGCGCGCACGCACAAAAACACTCTCGGAAAGATGTTTTTCTGGACGTTCCCATTCCTTTGCTATAGAGTCGGGAAAAGCCATTGAGCGCGCAATGCGACTATTACGCGGGTTTGAGGACAGCACCCGGGAGACTCAGGAGGTCGGGGGCGGATTTCACCAGATGGATGACACCGTTGTAATCTATTTGGGGTGGGGGAAGAGATCCGGGGGAAAAGACGAACCAGGAACGAGTGAAGCTGTTGCCAAAGAAAGAGTGTACAAGAAGCAGAACTGACCAAAAGGCAGATCTGGGGACCGGGAGGCCCCCCCACACACAGCGCCTCGATGCATGTCCACGACCCACCTGCTTGCAGGACTGTACGGCATCCTCCATCTTCGCCGTGCTCCCCGCGATCTGGGTCAGCGTGCAGGACAGCTCACTGTAGCGGGCCTCCAGCCCGGACAGGTGAGACCGCGTTAGCACTGCCTCTCCCACTGCCGCCGCCGCCGCCGCCGCCGCCGCCGCGACCGGTGGAGGTGAAGGCGCTAACAAGGACACTCTCGGCGATACGCAGTTCGCATCGACAGCAGCCAGCAGCACCTGTCTCCCTCTGGGCTCATTTTGTGGGCCCTGCTGCTGCCCCTGCTGCTGCTGCTGCTGCTGACAGCTCTCAGCGGAATCATCATGCTGCCCCTGCTGCTGCTGCTGCTGCTGCTGCAAGTCCTGGCGCCGGCGTCTCGACTGTTCCACTCCTGGCCGAATCTGCTGAATTAAATGTGGCGGCTGCTGTTGCGGTTGTTGTTCGGTTGTTGGGCTCCGGTGAGGATCGCTGCTGTCCTGGTGGCGCTCTGCCTCGCGACGCGCAGCGCAGGGCCCACCGCGGTGCGGCTCACCAGCGGGGCTCAGGACGGAGGCCCCCACACCAATTTGGAGGCTACCCCCGGAACCCTCAATGCTGCGACCCCGCCATAGCGTTGGCTGCTGCTGCTGCTGCTGCTGCTGCTGCTGCTGCAGCGGCAGCGGCAGCGGTTGCGGCTGCGGCTGCAGCGGCTGTGGCGGTAGGTGAGGCTGCGGTGGTTGTGGTGGTTGCAGCGGCGGTTGTGGCAGTGCGTCGGGTGTGCGCTGCTGCACCAGCTCCGTCATCTCGGGCGCGTTTTGAGTCACGCCCTCACCCTGCGTTTGAGACTGGGTTTGGTGATGCTCCGGGTGCTGTAGTCGATGGCTCGGATGGTAGTGCTGGCGCTGCTGGTGCTGCTGGTGCTGCTGGTGCTGATACTCGTGCTGGTGCTGGTGCTGCTGGTGGTCGTTCCTGCTTTCCTGCACTGTAACACTCCGCCGCTGCTCCCCTCCCTCAGAACCACCACCACCAACATAAGCAACAGGGTTTTCGGGTCCGGCTCCGGACCGACAACCTTCTGTCAAATAGCTGTCTCGGTAGTGGTGGGATGCCACCGCTGCGTCCGCAGCTCTCACCGGCGGCAGCGGTGGCGGCGCTAGCGGGGCCGGCGGCTGCGAGGCCGCAGCCACCACGACGCTACCGCCACTTTCCTGAATGCCCGGGATGTGCTGCTGCGGTATCACGATACGCTCGCTCGCCGCAACCTGTCCTCCCCCCGCGTTGAGGAGCTCCGAAACCACAATCTGGGTCGGGTGAAGCTCCGAACCACAGTTGGCTGGCTGTTGCGCATGCAATTGTGTCTGAGCTGGACAGGCAGCGGATGATGCAGCTGCTGCAGCCTGCTGCTGTTTGCGCAAACGGACTTCGTGTGCAAGGCCAGACGCCCCCAAGCCGCTCCCTACACCAACTGAGGCGGCTGCGGCTGCGGCTGCGGCGGCAACTGGGGGGGCTGAACCCATCACCGGTGGCGGCAGCGGCGGCATGGAGTCCTCCAGCTGGGATGTCGGCAGCATTGTTGCCAGGAAGGGTTGTTGACTTAATGTTGCACTAATGCCCTCCATGTGATGATGATGGGCCTCACCTGCACCGCCCGATCTGGGTCGGAGCATGCGGCCGCCGCCGGCTGCGGCGGCTGTGGCGGCCGCATTGGCATTGGCAGACCCCGGCCGTGAAAGCGGCAGCCGGTTGCTGTACGGAAGGCCCTCGTGCAGGGAGCCCTGGCTAGCGCTGAAGTTTGCGACACAGAATAGTTCGTGATCGACGACGCTCTTTTGCGACATGGTGATCGTTGGGCCGTTCAGAGCGACACCAGTTGTGTTTGCGTTGGCAGCCCCTGCGGGGTATGGGACCGCGCGACCGGCGTTGGAAAAGGCATCCCGCATCCCGGGCGCCACACTGCCATTACTGCTGCCGCCCAGGGTCCTCATCATGGACAGAGGCGCGTAACTGGGTCGAGATGTTTGATGCAACCCTGCTTGCGTCGGCTGAGAAGGCGCGGTTGTGGGTCGTGCGGCAGGTGCCGGGCCGGTAGCAGTATTGAGACCCATGGGTCGCCCGCTGCCAGCGGATAGTGGTCGCGCAGGCACCGTAGGAAAATCGCTGGCGGCCCTCACGCTGGTGAAGGCTGAGGCAGCTCCGCCTGCGGCCTGCTGCAGGCTACGAGTCTGGTGGTATTGATTTTGATTGTTATGGAAATTATTCTGATGCTGATTCTGTACGTGGTGTTGGTGCTGAGGAAGCGAGTTGTTGCTACCTTGGGAGGCAGTTATGAAACTTCGCGATGCCAAAAGAAGAGGCTGCTGCTGTTGCTGCTGCTGTTGTTGATGCTGTTGTTGTTGATGCTGTGGAGCACCATGCGATTGGATTTGAAAGGCGTTCAGGAGCTGGGAAAATGGTCGGAAAGGCGCCGCGACGCCATCTGAAGGACCCCGGTGCATCGCTGTGAAGGTCTGATGGGTTCCGGCCGCCCCCTGCTTCGGCTGGCTGGAGGAGCCACGATCGTTATGTACTGCTGCTGCTGCTGGCTAAAGATTCCCGTTCGCGCCCACGAGCGGCATAAGCTGCTGCCCTGAGGCGCTGCTCAGTGTTATGCGTAAACTTCTCTACGCGGGCTCCTTGCTAAAAAATCATGATTAAATAACGCGAAACGATCACTAGAGCGCTACCTGTGCGAATGATTAATTAAAGGCTAGCGCCTGTTTACAGGTGAAAAAACACGTCCCGTACGGCTCTGACCGCCAAATTCTTCCCGCGGGGGAGGTGGCAACACATGTGCAAGTCAAACTCATGACGATTAACAGGAGTAAAAACCCGCTGTGATGGTTTCCACCTTACGTATCGTATACATTAACCTCTGAGCGGATTGCCCGAATCATGGCCTTAGCGTGTCAAGTGTTATTGAACGCCACTTTACCTTTTGTCGCCATCATTCAAAGGTAGGCCGCTAAACAACGCACATGTGCACTCAACGACACGATGCGCGACAAGTAAGCACTGATCAAGAAGATTCTTCGCCAGCGGGACGCTCTTTTCTTTCATCCCTGCTTCGAGGTTCGACTTTCCGAGAAGTCCTTCTGCCTAACGCAACCTGCTGGCGCATGTAAATTTAGTCGCAGCGTACTCCGTGACGCAGTCGCGCAGATCCAAGCAAGGCTTTAAACCATCCTATGCCTCCTGATTGAGCGGGACGCTGAGGTACAGCCACCAGCCCGTAGTAAAACAGCACAGCGCAGCAAGCCAAACAGCACAAAGCAACTTAAATAAATACGTTGGAAGCAATTTCGATTTGTACCGGCAGTAAAAGTCAGCGAAAGCGACCCACACCCAATTGAAGCATGGTCATGCCCTTTCTTACGGCCCATTTTTTCTTTCTCCCCTTTCTTTTCTCTCTATTCCCTGCCTTTTCTTTCCCCTCCGAAAAGAAACGTGTTTACAATAGCTGTTCGACCTCTTGGACCTCAGGGTATCGACAGGCCTAAATGAATGAGCACCTGCGCAGCCGCGTAAAAATCCCGTCAGACATTTATCCAGACGAGGGGGTAGTCATTGGCCGCAGTCAGTTGCGAGTTCACTCCAGCAAAATAAATATTCGAGCTCGCTGGGTCAGCTGAACGGGGATGTTGAACTATGAACTAAGCGTTGAACAACATATCCAACACAGCCAAATGAGAGGTTATCGGCAGTCATCTATCACAAGATGACTGCCTCACGCATAAACTGGATGTTACTTCTGCCAGCAGGATGCCGTCCCGCCCGGTATCCCTCCAAACGTGCCAGGTCCAACACGCCCATGATACCGCCACTATCCCGATCGTTTTGGAGAACCACCACCACCACTATTAGCAATAGTAGTCGTCGCAGCAGCAGTAGTGTTTCTTGTCATGGCGCCGTATTGGCGATGAGGGCGAAACTCGCCAGAAGCAGTTGCGATATTATCATGCGCAAACAACAAAGGCCCGCGACTGCCGGCGGCGTCCGTTCCGGTGGCCAGACACTGGCAAACTGTACCGATGAGTACAGATCGGTACATAAAAAGTACATAAAGGCATTGTTTTTCAACCTCTGGTTACCATGTAGCAACAATCACATAAAATGTTTTCCGTCGCAGAAAATACCGTACCCTCATCCAGGTAAGCTTGCATAGCCGCACATGTGCATCACCTTCGTGCATTTGCATTTATTTGGGGCGCAGGCTCGGGCACAGTAGTGGCCGCTGGGGACAACATCTCCCCTTCCTTGCGTAGTAGCCTCTACTGCCGAGCTGCCGAAAGAAATCTGTCTGCCACCGAAAGAAAGACGATGATCAACAGCAACAGAAAGGAAAAAGTGTGCCAAAAGCCGACCATCACCGCATCGAGCACCGCGTGTCACGACAACGGCCCGTTTGCATGTCGCGCGATGCCGCCAGTAATGCGCCACACCACGCAACCTCTAAATGCGGAAAGCACACAACCGTGACGACCGCCGCATGTTCCACCCGCGACAAAACAACACTCCGGGCGACGTGCGCGCGCGAGCGCCGTCAGAGACCCCGCACTGGCTATCAGGTTTCGACGATACTTAGCCACGTACCTTCCTACCAGACCTACACGGACATAGACACAACACACATCACTGCATCTTCGCAACGGGCCAGCCAGCATCCACATGGAAACGCGCCCTGCCGTCCGGAAGGACCGAGTCACCCCCACATCCATCCCGGCACGTGGGTACACCCTACCTACACACACACACAACGGCACACAATGGCTATTGGCGTATGGGTGGGCTCGTTACACCTCTCTATCTGGGTAACGCAACCGAGGTTGTAGCACACACACATGTACATATACATATACAATTTCTTCGCATTACGGCCCCGTTCCCGCATCTTAATAGCTCAATTTGACAAAAACAACAGCGACACACGGTACACATCCCGGCTCACATCCAGACACGGACCAACCTTGATTTGATTGAGTAAACGCAGACACCAGGCATAAACAGATACACAGACGTGCAAACACACAGACACACAGACAGACACATCTACACTTTTCAGATTAAATTTGGAAACACCTAAACCCTAATTCTACCACCCCATCACTACCACACACGATGGCACGTGGTGGGTGGTGTAATTCTAGTTTACTAAAATTACACATAAACAATACTGGCGCACGCGAGCCCCCCGGTCGTCCGGGCCCCCTCCGTAACCCCCCCCCGGGGGGCCTAGACACAGCACCCGTCAGCAGGCCCCCACGCAGACAACCCAACCGCCGACCAAGCGGTAGCTAAACCCCGGGATCCTCCTCCCCAATAGGATCACCTAACTACCCCTCTCCCTAACCGTCGGATCAGTAAACAGCCCAAGCAGGCACAGGGTGGAAGTTGCCGTGGAGCACCGCTCCACACCCCGTCGGAAATACATACATACATACGTACATACCCACACAGCCCCACATTCCCGGGCATCCGGGGTGATGGCCCTGGGTATGGGGCGAGGTGAGTGCGCAACATCAACCTATCCACTTTGCAGAATTACTTTGCTCAATATAATATAAGCATCACGACGTCGATCATTTGGACGGACTGTAACAACGAAGACCTAACAGTATTACTTGGGGGGTGACTAACCGCCTGCCGCACACCAACACCAACACCAACACCACCAGCAGTAGCAGTAGTAGTAGTAGTAACAGCAGCAGTAGCAGTAGTAGTAACAGCAGTAGTGAAACCAGGCTAGCCACCACCCCTGCTAAACAACATCACAAAGGACATACGCACAGACGGACAACCCTAATAAAGGTACATCCCCACCCAGCGGGAGAAACGCCGATGTCCCGACGGACCCGCACCCACGTGGCCGTGCATGATGGGATCGGTTACCGTGCCACATGCCCATCATGCTGCTAGCCATATCGAAAATTTCAAACACGAACGCGACCTACGTAGGACATTGGCCCTTTTCCCAAACTTCCATCACCCCACGAGCAGGGGTGTGTGTGAAGCGCCGTCGAAACGCCGCTTCAGCGTGCGACAAGCCACCCACCCAGCCCTCCCCCCTGGCCTCTCGGCATGCATACATACATACATGCACACATACATACATACCCCGGAGGTTCCGGGTTCAAATCCGCCTGCCGACCTCTCGGTGTGCGAGGGGTGTTGAAATGGGAGGTGGGCCCCCATCTTGTGGGCGGTGTAGGACGTGATTATATCAACTTGCGAGCTGACCAGGAACTAAGTTGTTGCGCCGTTGATCCGCTAGATTTGGTTGGATGCTGCTGGTGAGTTGCTGAACTCAACGGATACATTCTGGAGTCGGATGGGGTGAATGGATTAGGGTGCCCCCCTCGCAGGGGAGAGCAGGGAACTGCCTCCAAGGGAAAGGGGGCCGCTGGTGAAGCTACACCACCCTGTAACAACATCATACATACATGTAACCCACGCATAGGCTCGGGCCCCCCATTCACTCGGCCCTTCCCGCCACCCCGAAATACGTATATAGGGGGTATAACTGCCGTACCAGTCTTGACTTTGTGCCCACTTTGTCCCCACGGGTGTTGCTGACGGTGTTAATAGTAGTAGTACGCTCCTCCGAGTGCCACGTCAGCAAAGCTCTGGAGCGAGGTGCTGCTCGCGGTGACCGCGGTGGCCACAGATCCAGCCTGCGTGCAGACAGACAGACAAAAGGGTCCATGGAGGAAACACATTGATAAAGAGGTGCGGACCAATGACGAGGACAACACTGCAAGGGGGGGAGGGAGGAAGGGAGGGAGAGATGCATTATTCGATTTGGGTCTGAACACACTCATTATAGCTAACTGAAAGATTCAACGGTCAAACGGTTAAACATGATGTGTAAACTGGACCACGAACGTTGAAGCATAGACTCACTCCCTAAAAATGGAAAAATGGAAAACGTGTTTCTTTCCCCCAGAGGTCTCCACCCCAGCGGAGGACAGCACCCTCCGATTTCCCACACACATCCTCCCAACCCCCCCCCCCACCGCAACTTCACCTTCCTTTCCCTCCCTACCCTTATCCCTAACCTCAACTCCCCCCAGCCCACTTTAACATTTGAACAGTTTGCATCCTCATCCCAACCGGATCAAAACCCTAAGATTCCCCAGCACCTACTCACCACAGACGACCGGTGGTTCTCCGTCGCCTGAGCCGCCGGCCCCCTCGCACCAGCCCCGCCAGATCCCCCCCTTCCCCCCGCGGTAAACCCGGGACCCGGGCCCATCAGACCCAGACCCCCACCCCACCCCTCCCTCGGAGCGTCCACCAGCTCGGATTGCTCCAGGGGGGGCAGAGAGCGCTCCGGAATGGATCCCAGACTGCGATAACGAGTCACGGATGGCCCACGGGTCGCTCCCCCAGCCGGGGACCCTGTGGAGGCATGGCCCATCTGACTTGAATCCGGAGCCGCGGCCGCGGCTGCGGCGGCAGCTGTTTCTGCGGGAGCCACCGGCGCCGCCGCGGTCCCCGTCAGCACCGCCGCCGCCGCCGCCGCCGCCGCCAGCGATCCGGTCCCTGCAGTCGCAGATGCAGCTCTGATTGCCTTTCCGTCCTGGCTTAGCCTGCTGGGGATATACTCCAGGGGCCCCAGAGATCCCACACTGCGCCGCCTGCCTCGTTGCCGGGAGGACGAAGAAGCGGACGAGGTGGTCAGGCCCCCTCCGGAGGGGGGCAGCATGAGGACGTTGCTGGATGACGTGTTCAGCATGCGGGCTGTGACCACCTGTGTGCGCATGTATGTAAGTACGTAAGTAGGTTGAGGACGGAAGGGTAGGGGTGGGTGGGGGGAAAGACGAACCCACGAAGGGGT
>NW_003307561.1:1060041-1100983 GCF_000143455.1 Volvox carteri f. nagariensis
CGATTGATAGAAAGAGCGATTGCGCCGGAAGGTCGACGCAAGTCCATCAAACTTCAGCCGCAATCCCTCATACCATCCATCACCACCACCACGAGACCCCCCACCCCCCCACCCCCCCACCCACCCCCCACCACTCGCGTCCCGTCCGGAAGCTACCCACCCCACTCAGCCACCCAACCCCCACTACTACCTAAACCCTACCTGTTTGAGCAGCCGCTCGTCCAATGACGTCCGCCGGTACGGCACCCGACGCGGCTTGTTCATCTGCTGCACCACATCCAGCGCCCAGCCCGCGGGCCCCGACACGGTCGCCCCAGCCGCCGCCAGCCCACGTGCAATGCTGCAACCGCCGTCCAGGGGGCCGCCGCCGCCGCCGCCACGGCCGGGCCTTCCGCCCCCCACCACGCTGCCCCTCAGGCTGCTATCCGGCAGCGACAAGGCCAGCTGAGTCTGGCTGGCCCGCATGGGGGGAAGGTGTGCGTAGCTGCCCAGCGGGTCGTCCTCCCAGGGGGGACCCGACGGCATCGGAGGAGTAGCTCTGCCGCCGCCGTCGCCCGCGCCGCCACCGCCACTAAGCCCACTCACGCGTCCCAGCATCTGCCGATCCATGGCGCCGGTCCGCGGCAATTTGGTTGGTGACTGACTAGTAGCAGTAGCAGTAGTGGTAGTGGTAGCGGTAGCGGTGCGGTCTTCGGAGCCCATTGCTGCTGCTGCTGCTGCTGCCGGCGCTGTTGCTGCCGGCGGTGAGGGTGTATGTTGGTGGTGCTGTAGGTGCTGTGTATTGGTGTTTGCGCCGGGCGGTATCTGGGGAGCTGTCGGCACCTGGCCGGTGTATTGGCTGGGTGAGGGCGCGGCGGTGCTGCGGGGGTTGGGCGATCCGGACATTGCTGTGGTGTTGGTGTTGGTGTTCAGTAACCCTAGGGTGCTCGAGGAGACGGAGGACATACTGCCCAGCCGGCTCTTACCTGGCAAGGGGAGGGGGGAGGGGAGAGGGGGAGGGAGAGGGGGGAGGGGGGAAAGATGAACCACGAACGAGTGAAGCTGCTGCCAGGGAGGGGTGTACAAGAAGTAGAAGGGGAGGGGGGACACAAAAAAAGGAGGGGAAGTCGGAGGAGGAACGGCAGGCACGTGCGTGTGTGTGTGTGTGTGTGTGTGTACAACGGCCAACAGGCGCAAGCGGTTAGTAGGAGCTTAAGGGATGCCGCTAAAGCGGAAAGGGGGAGAACTCGGCACGTGGTGAACGCGGCGGGGCGGCAGCCGCGCCGCAACAGCTAACGCTACTTGCACGAGATGAGAAACCTACAGACGGGGAGCTGAGGAGGACTTGAAAAATCTGCCATGTACGGCGTGTACGGCACTAAACCGTAATGCCTCTGGCGACCCCTACCCTGCAGTGTCCTCCCTGGCCATCCACCCCTGGCTCACCCTGGCTCACCCACAACATCCCCCTCAGCTGCATCCCCCTTCCCCCCATCCAAACCTGGTGCCAACCAGCGCCTAAGGTTTTGTTTGATCTCACCATCGCAACCTCCCTGGAGGGGACCAAACCCACAAATGCGACACGATACGACAAACTCCCCCTGTCACCACTCACCCATGGAGCTTGTACGGCGCACCGACCCCGCACCCATCAGCCCCCGGGGCCCGCTGCCCATTCGGCCCATGTTCGGAACAGAAGGAGACCTCAGGGGCATCACACGATCCGAACAGTCACCGCCACCGCCGCCGCCCCTTCCTGGACCCCACGGCAGCTGAGATTGGGACTGGGATTGGGACGGCGATGGTGACGGTGAGGAAGAGTCCAGTCCGCTGCTGGCGCCAGCACCTGACGGAAGCTGAGAGTGCATGAGGTAGTGGGGAGCAGCGCCGCCGCCGCCGCCGCCGCCACTGCTGCCGCCGCCACTGCTGCGGCTCGCCCCAGCGATGTGGTCCAGCACCACGGCGATATCAGCGCGGCCGCTGCCGCCGCCGCTGCGGCCCAATCTGTTGCCGTACCAGAGACCCAGCGCCGGTCTAGTGCGTGGTGGCGGCACCCGCGGCGCCAGCACCGGCGCACCCGTACTGCTGCCCCTCCTGGGGATCAAGGACCCCATCGAGCTGGTCCTCTGTTGCTGCTGTTGCCGATTTACGGTTCGTGCTGTTGATGCCGAATGTGATGCCAATATTTCCGCCGGATCTGGCGCGCCATGCACTTGGCCAAACTGATGCTGCTGCGCAGGCGTCGACGGCGACGGCTCCGCCGAACCCCCTGCAGCTCCAAGTCTGCTCTGCTGGAGGGGCACGACTAGTGCGCGGCGGGAGGAGGACCCGGCCGGCGAGTACGGCGCCGCCAGGTCCGACATAGTGCCGGCGCCGCTGCTGCTACCCTTCCCCAGCAGCATCGCCGCCAGGTCGTCTGCCGTCGCCCAGTTATCGAACGACATGGCGGTGGAATAGGCGCCTGTGAGAGAGCTAACGCTGCCGCCGCCGGCCAGGTGCGAGACTTGTACGGCCGCCGCCGACCCACACAGCGCCGCCGTGCTGGCGGCGCTGCTCTGCACTGACAAGCTGTCGCCACCGCCGACGATACCGCTGACGTCGTTACACCCTCCCACCAGTGCCATAATCCCCGTCGAAGACCCCCCGAGCTGCTGCGGCTCAAGCAGGGGTGATGACGCTGATGACGGCTGCGGCGGTACTGACGACGGTTGTTGATGCGGCTGCTGCTGCGTCGCGAGACTTCCAGGGCGCAAGACGCCGGTCCGCGGCTGGCCCGGACTCATCACCTGGCTCAGCCGCCGCTGGCGCGTACTGCCGCGTCGATCCGGAATACACACCAAAGTCGGTGCCGCCGCCGTCGGCTCCGGATCCTTCCGCACGGCGCTTAACACCCGAGGTATGCCGTCGTGCGGCGGCGGCGGCGGCGCCGCCGCTGCCGCCGGACGGCCCGCTAGAGCCGCATTCGCGAAGGCTGCGGCGGCCTGCGACGTCGGCGCTTCCCACGCCGTCACCGACGACGGTGGACTTGAGACCATTTGCGATGACGCCTCCCCCATGCTGCTGCTCGTCCATAAGGCCGCCAGCTCCCTTGCGGCGCGCATCTGCTCCATCTCCACAGCCATAGAGGTGTCCGACGGCTCCCCTGAGCCGCGCAGACCGTCGCCGTACGCATGGCCGCCCCCGGTGGAACCGCCGCCGTGTGGTGGCGCCGCCAGGTACGACTCGTACTGTTGCGGACACGCCCTCAGCCCTGGCCCCCGACGCGAGACGGCGGTCTGCGGACTCCAAACTTGGTGCTGGTGCGGATGCGCTTGATGAAGGCCGGACGGCGGCGGCGAGCTGGCGGCGGCGGCAGCGGCGGCGCTGTCCGGCGGCGGCAAGCCGGCGCCCACGACGGCCGAGATTTGCGGCACCAGCTCGACACCCAGATTTGTGGCTCCACGCCCGGCGCTGCTCGGCCACGACGACGGCAACTGCGCCACATCCGCCTCACAGCCCCCGCTGCCAGTGCCTAACGAACGATTGGGGAACGCATCACCGTCCGCAGCCGCGGGGTC
Organism: Volvox carteri f. nagariensis; assembly: GCF_000143455.1. NCBI lineage: Eukaryota > Viridiplantae > Chlorophyta > Chlorophyceae > Chlamydomonadales > Volvocaceae > Volvox > Volvox carteri. The sequence goes on from NW_003307561.1 coordinate 1,063,578, forward strand.
GGCACCAGGCATTGACGTCTTGCTGGCCTCGGAAGCTGTGGTGAGGAGGGCGGTTGTGCCGGTGCTGCCGCCGCGTCCCCCCGGCTCTAGGTCAGATCCCTTAGCACCCCGGATCCTGACGCTGCGATAGTTTACAGCGTCGGAGCCCCCGGCGGCAGGGGCAGCAGCAGCGGAGCCGCCATCGCCTCCGCCAGGTGTTTCGCCGCCGTCAACGTCCGCTGTCGTGCCGCTGTTCACGGGCCTTCGAAATGAGAGTGAGTTGCCCAGCAGCTGGTCATGCTGCTGCTGCTGCTGATGGTGGTGGTGGTGGTGATGCAAGTCGGCACGAGTGAACGTGTTGGGCTGCGGTGGCGGCGGCAGCGGCGGCTGTGCGGATGGGTCCGGAACCATCCGCACCATCGCCTGATGCTGGTGTTGATGATGTTGGTGTTGGTGTTGGTGTTGGTGTTGGTGCTGGTACGACAGCTGTTGCCTCCCGGGTAGCGCCGGCCCGACGTCATGTAGCGGCCCCGGGGAGGGGCTCGTTGCCCCACCCGGTGCCGAGGCTGCCGGGGAGGTCGTCATCTGGCCACGGAGACCCCTCGGCGACCTGACGGCCCAGTGACCCACGTGACCCTCATCCGCCTCCGTCGCCCGCCGCGGGAAACAAGCCGCCTCACCGCCAACCAGGCCGCTACCCGCCTCCGCCGCCTCCGCAGCCGCCTCCGCAGCCGGCGGTGAAGACGCCGCAACTGCTGTCGTAACGGCCGCAGCTTTTCCCCCTCTGGGCGAGGTACTCGCTGACGCCGCTGAACCCGCCCACATGAATGCCGCCGTACGGCTTGGAGCCGCCGAGGTGGTGCCCGGAGAAGCAGCCGAGGTGGTGCCGGGAGTGGCGGTGGCGGAAGCTGCGGTGCCGTCTACCCGGCCGCGGTCCGACCTCAGTCCTCTGACGGGCTCCAGCGAGCTGATCGCTGCAAACGTATCCACGCCGTCGGCGTCGGCGTCGGCGGTATCACAACCCAGTGCGGATTCATCACCAGAGAGCATCGCCGCTGTGGCGGCGGCGGCGGCGGCGCCAGCCATACTGGACTGCACCCCCCCAGCGGCGGCCATTGCATTCATTCCGCTGACGTTGGGACTCTGTACGGACGACAGAATGAAGTGGTTGGGGCCGCCGCTGCTTCCCCCGATGGTGATGAGGTTCTGGCCTGGCGGTGAAAATGTACGGCAACAACGGCCACAAATATGGGCCACCAGAGAGTCAATTTCCCGGCAGCAGGCAGCAAGGAACAAAACGCCAACACCACGAGTGGAGGTGGGGTTGGGTGTGGGGTTGGGTGTGGGGTTGGGCGTGGGGTTGGGTGTGGGGTTGGGCGTGGGCGTGGGGTTGGGCGTGGGGTTGGGTGTGGGGTTGGGTGTGGGGTTGGGCGTGGGGTTGGGTGTGGGGGAAAACACGCGCCTCAGAGGAGTATATGTATATGCTGATATGGGGGTGCGGTAAGGGGTGAGATGGAGGAGGCGGTAGCACGATGGCATGTGCCCCAAGGTGAGTGTGCCCGTGTTCTCTTTGTGGATTGATATTAGAGTATGTAGTACGTCAAGTATGGTGACAATGATGGTAGGGTGCGATGTACGGCGGTAATGTACGGCGGTTAAATCACCAGCAATTTCTCAAAACACTGCGCAAAAGCTGTGTTCTCCCCTTGTTGTGGGCAGCAAAACACACGCAGCACAGCATGCAGACGTGTATTTCCCTACATGCCAACTTCCTAGTAGGCCTATTTCTCCCCTACTTCCCCCCAACGCCCCGCTTGCTTACCGAGCAGCGTGAGGCCAGCGCTGTCAACCACCCCTCCCGCGTGCTGCCGAGACGCCTGGCGGGACGGGCCGCGACGATCACCAGCACGTAGCACTCCCCCCCCGACACCCCCCCCGAGCCCGACCCCGTCGGGAGGGCTCCACCCCGCGTTGAACGATAAAGCCCGCACGCCGCCGACGCCGTACACCCCCCTATCGCCGGTCTGGTGGAACGGCCCGTTGGCATTGGACGCCGTCATCATGTACGGCTGGTGGCCGTAGCGGCTGCTGGCTGCTGGCGGCGGCGCCTGAGCGGCGGGATGTCCCGCCAGCGACCTAGCGTTCCGCTGGTAGGTTGGCGCCAGGTGGGAGACATCGCTCGGGCTGCGGCGGGGAAGTCGGTGGGGATGGGGCATCAGGGCCGCCGCCGCCGCCGCCGCCGCGGCAGCTGCGCTGTGGGTATTGCTGTGGGGGCCCAGAGGCTGCAGCTGGGCGTTGTCATGGGGGTTTTGTAGGGGGTTCTGTAGGGCTGAGGGGTGGAGTGCTCCCCCACCTGTCATGTGGAGGGAGGGTCGGCCGATGACGAGGTCAGAACTCGCTCGCGCTGGTGCGGCGCGGAGGCGGTGTACTCGGCGGTGCTGCTGACCACCCCCGCCCCCACCCCCACCCCCACCCAAGGGGCTCTCCATGCCCCCGCCGCCACCACCACCGCCGCCACTGCCGCTAGCGGCGGCGGCGGCGCCGCTAATGCTGACCGCGAACTCGTCCGAGGCCAGCGACGCCACCACAGACTCCAGGAAGGACCCCGCGCCCGTGCCGCCAGGTGTGGTAATCCGTATTGCGGCGTTCCTCCTGGCGGCGCCGCCGTGAACGTAGGAGATATCGGATGAGCGGCGTGGCGGCGCGTTGCGCAGCGGCGCTGCAGTCGAGGGGGGTTGGCCTCCCTCCCCTCCCCCTCCGTCCACGCGTCCCGCGACAGCTGCTCCTGGCGGCGGGGAGCTGTGGGCTCCGAAACCAGCTGTGGACCTGCCACCGCCGCCGCCGCCTCCTGCTCCTCCTCCCAGTCCCAGTCCCCGTCCGTTGGTGTTTCCGGAGCTGCTCGTTCCGTTGCTCGTCTCCAACGTCTGCACCAGGCGGTCCAGGTCGCGGGCGCCCATACTGCCCGCCCCGAGTGCCGCCAGCTTGCTCAGCTGCAGACACGCCGGGCAGATCGGGATCCCGTATGAGATCGGATCCGATATTGGAGAGTTGGGTGCAAGTGAGTGAGTGAGTGCGTGGGTGAGCGAGCGAATGAGTGAGCGAGCGAATGAGTGAAGTGAGTGAGGGCCACCATTGGGATCAGGACTGGGTTGGGGGTCCGCCTCCGGATCGGACTTGGCGTCGGGATGATCACTCAGCAGCAGTAGCAATATGACCAACAGTAGCAGCAGCAGTGGCAGTAGCAGTGGCAGTGGCAGTAGCAGTAGCAGTAGCAGTGGCAGTGGCAGTAGCAGCAGCACGTGATGGAAGGAGCGCGTCTTACGACTCGACGACACACTGACCCCAAGAGTTGACTGACTGGAATGCCCCGCGAGGATCATGGCATTACTACGGGCGCACACGGGTGAAGGAGGTTCCCGTACCATATGGCCATAAGCCCCGAGAGAGGAACACGGCCCCCACCCCTACGTCCCCCCTCACTCCATGCGCCAGTGGTTCGTCTTTCACCCCCACACTCCGCACCCACCTGTCGTGTCACATTGACCTTGCCTGAGATGACGTCAGCCTCGTCGAGTTCCAGGGCAGAGGCTAACGAGGGTCGGGGCCTTTCAGAGCCGCCGTCGCCGCCGCCGCCACCCCCTCCCGCGGCCGCGACACCGCTGCCATCATCGTCGTCATCGCTGTCATCCACCTCCGACGCCTCAAGCAACACCGACGCCGCCGGACCCGACGTCAAATGGGTCGTCGTCGTCGTTGCCATTATCATCATCATCATGTCGCTGTCGCCCATGCTGCCGCCGCGCTGCACTGAAGCCGCCGCGCTCGCCGTGAAGGGGCTGTGCGGGGAGAGCCACGTCGCATCCTCGACGGCGCCGGCCTCGCTTGCAGCGGCGCAGGGGGAAGCCCAATCCGACGCAACAGACGATACGGCAGTAGCTAAAGCACCCGCCGCCGACAGTTGCCCCGCATGTTGCTGTTGTTGTTGCTGCTGCTGTTGGCTGCCGCTGCCTGACACAACAGCCGGAGGAGCCGCCTTGGCGCTGCCGCCCCCCAGGCTGCCCATTCCCACAAACGTGTTCAGACTGACACTGCGGCGGGCGCCTGTACGACGGCCGCTGTCCCCCCGCGATGACGTCACCAAGCTGCTGCGGCTGACGTCCCGACTCAACCCCCGGGGCCAATTTCCCCCCGGGGGATGCAACAAGATCTCCGCCGTCGCGCCAGATCCGCTCGATCTGGATCCGGATTCTTCGAACGGCGCGACGTCCGTTGCCGGCTCCGTCGCGGCAGTCTGGCCGTCACGCAGCCGTACCACTTCGTCGTACGGCAACGGGGCAGTGATGCACGCACCACCGTACGATGCCGGCAGGTAGAATTTGCGGTACAGCCGGTAGTAGCGCAGGTACTTGCTGCCGGCCAGGCTATAGCACAAGGATGCGCCAGCGGCCGCAATTAATACGTACCAGCAGCAGTACGGCAGCGGAACAGGAGCGGCGGAAGCGGAACGAGATGAGGACGAGGTGGAAAAGAAGTCCCCGCTGCCGCTGCCGCTGCCACTACCACCGCCAGCGGCAACGGCGGCCGCGGCAACGCAATTCCCCGCCAGCCCTGCCGCCACCAGCGGCGGCCGCTGGGCCCACCGCAGCAGCCATGAAGACATGAACACCGCCCCCGGCGGTCCCTTCACTGATAGCGACCCTGTTAGTGGCCCACGGTCACCACCGCTGCCGTGGCCGCCACCGCTGACCACCGCACCCAGCCGTTCGCCTCCACCGCCTCCACCGCTTCCACTGCTGTCGCTATCCAGCGCATAACCCGCTGCAGCCGCCGCCACTGCTGCCGCTGCCGTCTTCATCGCTGATACGACAGCACCTGCCATTGGCGGCAGCGGCGCCGTCGCCTCCCAACCCAGCCCCATATCCAACGCCGTCACCAACCCCAGCAGCGCCACCAGCTGGGCCAGAAAAACGACCCACGGGTCTTCATTCGCCACCAGATTGGCCGTCAGCGCCGTCATCATCCGCACCAGCAGCACCCGGCTGCGCTGTGCGGGTGCAAACACAGCGACGTGGGTCACCTGGCCCAGCACATGGAGCAAGGTGACGATCGAGTTAATCGCCGCCGAGTGTTTGCCGTACAGTTGCCCCGGCAGCAGGGCCAGGAACCCGTTCAGCAGCAGCAATGTACTGCAGGTGATGAGCGCCATGTTGGCCGCGGTGGCACGAGCCAGTAGGAGGGAAGGAGGAAGGAAGGAAGGGACGCCCAAGGGAGACCTTGCCGATGACGATGATGATGATGATAACGATGGTGATGGTGATGGTGACGTTGGTGGTGTTGAAAAGGGCGAATGTGCCGAGTGGGACATGGGGGATGCCGGGGCCGGCGAAGCGGAGGGGTGTAGTGGTGGCGACGACACGGGCCCTGCAGGGCCTCGAACAGTCCCCAAGAGGAGCAGCAGGGCGGAGGCGAACCGCTCGCATGAGATCTTGCGACGGTACACACGCAGCAGGCGGCGCTCGGGAAGCTGAACTACATCTGGGAGGTCGAGGGAGGTGGAGGGGAGATGAAAGTCCGAGTTAGCCGGTATGTATGATGTATGATATGTGAAACAGGGGGGTGTATCTTCGCCCGTGGCAGCTACCCTGCGAAACCCTGCCCTCCCCGGTATTTCGAGGCACCCTCATCCAGTCACCCTAGTCGACTTCTCAGTGGATCGCTCAGGTTCCGCACCCACCACCAGCATCCAACGGAATCTGCCGGGTCGACAGCGGCCCAACTCCATTCCTGGTCGGCTCGCAGGTTAACTTTATCCCAGGTCACCACCGTCCATCAACTAGGGGCGCTATGCCTTCCACCATCGGAAAAACTTTGACCCTAATGGGTATCTATCTATCTATCTATCTATCTATCTATCTATCCATCTATCTATCTACTATCTATCTTTTGGTAAATACTGCCCATTACCCGGATTATCCCGCATAACCCCGGTTTCCAGAGCAACTGTTCAAAGTGCAATCCTACAACATGGTGTGTCTGTGTGTTATAGTGTGTTGGTGTGTGTTTGTATGTATGTTAGTGTGTGTGTTCTAGGGCCGCGCAGCGCACGTAGCAGCACGGAGGGTGAGCAGCGAGCGATAGCCCACGATGAGGCTATACACAAAAAGGACAAAACACCCGGGGCTGCCTCTGCCGCATACAAGCTGTCCCTCTCCCCCGGCCTCCGCTGTATCACCCGCGGGCCAGGGAGGGGCCCAGCCCTGACAAACATAAGGCCTGGATGATCTTCCAGCGCCCACCCGAGTCACCTTGAGGCAGCTCCGGGAGGGGCGTCTCCAACGCTACTGGGTCGAGCAGCTCACCAACGCGCAAAGCTCCCCCCACATACACACGGCCACCTCTCCATGCGCCGCCACCAAGCCACCGCAACCCCAACATCCCCCCTCCTCCTGCTTCTCCTCCTCCTCCTCCTCCTCCAGCCGCGCAGGCCTCTGCGGCCCCTCCTCCCTGGACAGGACATGTGCAATCGGAAGGAGGGCGCGGTGGCGTCGGCACCGGCACGGAGAGCCTATTGTACAGCGGCGTGAGAGCGACCACAGCCACCGCCGCCACCGTTGTCGACAGGAGATGCTGTACGACAGCCCCCGGCGTCTCGTACCGTCCCGTCAATGCGGCTGCCAGGAAGGCGGCAAAGTCCAGTGACACGGCGGCGGCCACATGGGTGAGCACCTGACGCAATGAGTCCTGAGTGGGAGGGAAGAGGGAACACATTCCACCCAACCCCCCAGGAGGTAGCGGCGAGAAAGAAGGACGATAGCGGCGGCGAGCCGTACCGTACGACAAAAACACAAATGAGCGCAGTAGAGGCGGCGTGTAGGCACACACATGGCGGCGTGTATGAGCGGGTGAGTGAGCGGGTGAGTGAGTGAGTGATATACGGAGGCAATGCGGTTTGGTGGTTTGGCGACATAGTAGACAGGCGATGTTGGTCATGGTCTTCCGGATTTCAGTTCCCAAATACACCATCAGATTCAGAACAGGTGCAATAAGAAATCCACCACTAAATGGAAAATATTAACTCAAAGTGCAATACATACATATATACATACATGCATACATACATGCATACATACATGCATACATACATGCATACATGCATACATACCCCTCCCGGCACAGGAGCAACCCACCCCGGCTGTTCCTTATCCGCTTGTCATGATGGCCTACAACCCCCCACCCCACCCCATTCCACCCCACGATCTCTGGTATCTGCTTCAATCGTCAGGGGTTCATCTTACCCCACCCCACCACTCCCTACTCACCCGCTGAAGACCTATGGACAGCAGCAGCAGTACTGCCAGCACGCGGCCATGGGACAGCGCTGCAGCTGGAGCCCCGCTAAGAAGCTCCAGAACCAGCCCGGCCAGGCTCAGTTGGACAACCAAAGGCTGTAACCAAGGAGGGGGAAGTCCGGGGGCGAGATCGCGGGTCGACTTTGTTTCTCGACCACCCGGCTTCCGGTCTGACCTTAAGTACTGATGATGGTGATGATGATGATGATGATGATGATGATGAGGCTTCAGTGGCGTACTGCTGGTCGCGGGCGCAAACTCGCAAGCCAGCCAGGCGACGGAGGCGATGTGCGAGCCCAGGCCAAGTAATAAGCCCAGGATCAGCACCGCCAGGCCCGGGCCGGAGAGGCATTGCAATTCTGCGGGACGAATGCCCAATGCGTTACGTTGCTGTATACCCGCCGTAGATGCACCTGCAAAGCCCAGGATGATTCCTGTCACAGCGAACCTACCCACGTATGAGACAATAGCTTCAAGGCGGAGGACCTGCACTCCCAGGTACAGCAACCTGCGCCATAATCCGCGGGTTAAGTTAAAGAATCTTTCGCTATAGTTTAAAGCTTTGCATAAGGTTCCACCTGGCAAGGAGCAGGCCTGAAAATAGCGCTGACATTAGCAGCCATTCACTGTCAGGTAGACACAGGGTTAAATAGCTCCAGGATTCCAGAAAGAAACATGCGTTGTGTTAAGGAATGCCGGCGTGCCAAGAAACTACATCCTGCGTTAGGCATATTAATCGGCTGTACCAACACTTGCCCTGTGAGCATGAAGTTGTCATTAGCTGCTTTAACTGTTCATAATTAGATCCACAACAGAATTGTTAGGGTACTATTGAGATGAAGTCGAAAAGGTAATGATGCAAAACATAATAGGACAGTCTGCTTATATTGGCTTTACCACACGAAAACAAGTGTTCCTTGCTCGGTCCAAGGGACCGATTGTTAGGAGAATCTGTCCAAGAATCCCGGGACACCCAGCCACCCAGCTGGGACGAGAAGCCTCCCTAGAGCGGTCTAACCGACTTTCTATCAGCTCATTAATTCCAAATCCAATACCTCAGTCGATATCTGCTTTACACCAGGTAGCAACTCCGACTCACAGACGAGGAGAAACTGCGCCCGGGCAAACCGGCCTTGTAAGTTAAGGCAAATTAACCAAAAGCAAAAATTTAATGTTACATTTGAAATGCTCTCAACGAGCGATAAACTATCGAGCGACAGACTATCGGCACTAGACACCCTGTGCTCCCATTTTGCACTAAACAAGACCGCAAGGCCTCCGAACTACATTATCTGGCCAATGAATAGAAGGCAAACAAACCGAATATGGCAATACAGTCCATTGTCGTTCCTTATGACAAGCCTGCCATGCCTCGCGATGCACAATCTTTGCACTCTTAGGGTGCGGGCTATACCGTTTGTGTATAGAAATGGCAGGGAACTTGGGATCCCCTTTGGAAGGTGAGCCTTGGGAGCCTTTGGTGAGCCTGGGAGCCTCTGGACGGGATATTTGCGGAATTTGCGGATATTTTGTTATTAGATAAAGTCTATCTACTCCTCCTTGCTGGACCCCGCACCCCGTAGTTCAGGTTACCACACGCCGGGCGCGGAAGGAGAAGTGACACATGCAGGCTGCTTTCAATTTTTTTTGGATAAATGAGGAAATGTTAAAAATGCTTATGCAACAAACCGTCATTCAAAAAGCAATCTTACGGAAGGGCCAGAACGGCTACTAGTGCTTTCGGCACGCGCTGGGGCCTTACCCTTAACGGATTTGGCATGGCATGCCAGCGTCACTGGCCCAGGGTTTCAGCAGGCATGTGAATCTAAGAAACATACCAAGCACGACAACAGCCCTTGTCACTCATAGAACGACATGGATAGTGTCGTACTTCGATCGCTTTTCCGGAACACCTCCCAGTCCCTTGCCACCGCGACCGCGGATGTGTGTCAAACACAGTAACGCGCCGGACCCCTCCCGGGTCCTATTACTGCTGTCACCATTCACTGGTATATGAGTGTCGGTCACTTCCCAACAATGTGGCCAGTAGAACACAATTGCACGACACATTGTGATGCGAGACGACACGGTACGGAAGTGTGTGGCACAGTACAATGCTCAACGCCAGGACTCTCAAGACGCGTGTGGTATATTGCGGCGCATTCCACAACATTGCTTGCTTGCTGCATTATTGCCAACCAGGCCGAACCACCTGCCGATCATGGTCATTAAAAACAATGCTTTATGCCATTCTGGCATCTTACATTTCCTGCGGAAGCTCGCCGTGCGTGTGCAGTCCCAGCTGAGCTCGGCATCGCAGTCATGTAGCGAGTAATCACACAGCCCGTGTATCAACGCATCAGCGCAAAATGACCCTCGGGACGGTTCGCCAACGAGACCACCTCGTTACGAGATCCTCTCTATAATTGGTTTCAACACAGCTTAGCTTGCAGCTTCAACAAACAACCCTAGTTCTATTTGAGATGTCGACAGAGGGTGTGATTATGGAAGACCTGGGAATCTAAAAGGCTCGAACTATAGCATGCGGGGTGTACACTATAGGATACGCGCACATCTATGTAAGCACAGCAGTAACCCTAAGAGCCGTGGACACAACATTAACGGCTGTTATACTAGTAGATCAGAACGTTTACTAATCGTTTGCCTGCACGTGTCCAGAATGAAGAGATCTACATGTTGATAGAAAATATATTTCGGGCTTCTGGGTTCTGACCTGGTTCCCCCTTTTGGGTTTTACGTGCATGGCTCCCATGCATCAGGCTTACAGCAAGCCTGACATGATGCACATACCCTCATCTACTTTAGCTGACGCACTGGACCTTTACATAGCTGGCGGCCATTGCAGCCACCATCACCCGCAGCCCCCTTCCAAACATCAAGTGCACCCAGCCACGCCTGACCCAACCTCGGGCTGCTGGTTGCTGCATGACAAAATTTACTCAACGTAGCCCTCCAGGACACCCAAGGCTCATTTATGCCACCAGTACCACAGCAGTACCGATCATTTTGTACGAACCTGCGCGGTTCTTAGCCGTACGGGGAAGACATAGACAACGCTGGACGAGCGTTGCGTTAAGGAAGCGCCCATGCATGCCGTACGAGTACACGGTATGCAACGGCAGTGCATGCCGTACGAGTACACAGTCTGGTCTGGAGACACTACTTCAATTTGCCGTTTAAGGTCCTGAGTACGATTTTGGGTAGTCCTCCGTCATTGCAGGGAGCGTGTGATTATGGCTAGGTGCTGAGATGTGGAGTTGGGGTCACAGTCGATGGACCGAGATTCGCACGCTGGAATGGTGGCGATTGCTGAACCCTCTGTCTCTGCGGATGTTCGGGTGAATGGATGAGGAGTGATCCTAGTAGGCAGGATCAACCACCTTGGACTTGCAGTTCGTATTGTGTAGTACAGTGTGGTAATGGTGGATGGTGCTGTATGGCATGTTCATTCCTAGATGTGACAGTCCTAATGTGTGCATATAGCCCAGAAGCCTCCCACTCTGTAACAACAACAACACGGCATGCACCACTCAACATGAGATCAACGGATGTTCACACACACACACAAAAGTGGCCCGGTGAACTGAAATGAGCAAGCAAAGCACGACGCCATCGGGACGTGATAAACAACTGTACGACAACCGTACGGATTCAACAGAAAGACAGCTGTTCCGCATGCCGGCACGAACTCCCTGCCGTCGCTGCCGTGCACGAGCAGTCCTCTCGCGGCGGCGAGAACAACGATGAATGAATGAGATTTCGTCGTGAAGCTAATGATTGTAATAAAGATCATGATGAAGGTAGCGGTCATGTGGTGAGCGGTGCTGGTAGTGATGACGGATCCATGCAGGCTTCCCTACATTCATCGCGCACACACACGCGCTGTGTCGTTGGCGGCAAGCAGCCATCATGCTGCCAAATTAGCATGACCGCCTGCGCCGCTGCAACTCTCCCCATCGGGGCCCTGTCCTTACCTCACAAGCCCTTACCGCCTCACAGGATGCCGCCTGCCTCGAGGCCGACCAAACGGCCGAATGACTCCAAATGACTCCTCAGGATGCGGACGGGTCCGGGGCCCCATCGATGGTTACGGATGGTTCAACACGGAATGGAAAACATGGTCCCTCCCGGAAAGGGACATCGTGGGCTTCACCTCACCTCGCCCCACCTCACCGCCGTCGACATCCCGCCGACACAAACCACCACCACCACCACCACCAACTACAACAACAACAAGTTCTTAATATCTCCAAGCAACCGCCGTCGCGAAGACCTGCGTCTGGTTTTCAGTTCATTACACAACACCATGACACCTTGCCTCCTTCACCAACGTTGCCAGCCGGATTCATGCCCAGAACAGTCCATCCTCAACTTAAAAGTTACCCCAACCCATGGGTCAAGTACGGCAATCTGTACGGATTCAAGGTAATAACAACTTTGATTTTGTTCCTGCCTTTGCTTTTTTGCCCGGCGGCTTGTGCTTGCTCGACCAAACGCCCACACCAACAAACGCGGATGAACCCGCACCCACCCAACCCCTCACATCCCGAGGCATATCACAACCCGCTGGTCGCCTTCATTTTCCGCTTCCCTATCGAGTACCATCATGAATCCCGTAAAACATCATACAGGATGCAGGTTCCGCCTGGTGGCGTCGGGTTGTAGCCGCTCACTTCCCTCCTTCTAGCCTGCCCTGTTAAGTGCGTGTTAAAAATGCCGCCCAGATGGGTGCTTGCTGGCTCCAAGTGGCCTCACTCCCGCCGACGAGAGGACCAGCACCAGCACCAGCACCACACCCGGTGACAAGGTAAACGAGGTAAACAGCGCTGCCAGCCCCTCCGCCGTGTTAGGGTCCTGGCCATAACTCTCTCGTAACGTCGTTGTCGTTCAAGCTTGTCGTAGCCGCGCCGCACTTCCGGCGGCTCACCCGTGCAACCACTCAATCCACACACTGCCGTAGCGCCTCAGTGTCTCGTTGAGGCGCTCCGGTGAAACTCGGTTTTCCAGGGTCCCTCCAGTTTGTCCGCCGCCGCCTCCAGGGTGGCAGATAGTCCGGCTGGGGTGGGTCATGCCAGGCGAGGGCAGGGGGAGGGGCAGCAGAGGGCGGAGAGCGGCCATGGAGGGTCTAGGAACAGATTGGCACCCCCCACACACGTACATATCAGAGGGAAAGCCCTTCCACCTCTTAACGTGCCCTCCCAACCCCAACCTCTCGGCCCCCCTCGCTCACCCACTGCCCCCGCCGCCGGCTGCTTGGCCAGGTGCCGCAGAGCGGTTCGCACGACGAGCTTGTGATCAAAGGCCAGCAGCGGCAACATGGTCACGTCGAACCAGCGGGCGTCCTTGGCGTCGTCCTGAACGATGAGCGGTGAAGGGCCCCGCGGGGGTCAGTGGTGCTCAGGCGGCGGCGGTCTTCCAGGACATAGTGCCACGTCCCTCCTCCCCTTCCCAGCATCCACCCTCGATCATCAAACCCCGTCGTCCCTTACGTTCCTTCTTCCCGGCTACCTAACCCCCCTGCCATTCACCTTTCTTTTAACATTCCCTCCCCTCCCCTCCCTTCTCTCCCCTCCCTCCTCCCTCCTTCCCTCCCTCCTTCCCTCCCCCCCCTCCCCTCCCTCCCTCACCGCCGCCTTGACCCCCAGGTTGGTGGTGGGCACCAGTGCCGCGTACGCCACCGTGACGGTCCAACCCCGCGGGTCGCGACCGGGGTCACCGAAGGCGCCAACCTGGAGGAATGGAATTGAGGAAGCAGCGGAAGAATTGTGGCAATCAGACGGTTTGGGTCAGAAAGACACGCCACCGCAATTCACCCGCGGCATGACCTAGACCAGCAGGGGCAATGCACCGCGCAATCACGTCACGTGTCCAGATTGGGTCGCTCGTCGTCTTTGGCGGGCATCCTTCACGCGCTTGCAAGGCAGGGGATCGCAGCGTAGCACGGCTGCAGTACCCGTGACAGGGTAGGGGATAGCGGTTTTAAAATGCGGATTTAATACATGTACGGAATGCAATCACTCCCGCACCGCCCTCGTGCTTTCAGCGGGCGTTTTACCTTCACTATCATTATCGTACTAGGATAGCTCGTTTCCACTAGTTCAGCATCTAATACATGTGTGAACATAATAACTGCATGGTCACTGGAAGGAAGACCTGACACAAGCCCCTGTGGGCTCCATCCTCGTTCATCCTCGGTTCAAGCCATTCATCCAGTCCCCTCCCGTTTCCCCCATTCAATTCCCCCCATCGCACGCAACCACCCCTTCCCCCCTCCCCCTGGGCCCCACCTGTGTGAGTGTCACCGTGGCAGGGTCCACGGAGGTCTCCTCCTGCAGCTCACGGCCGGCGGCTGCGTCCAGACCCTCACCCTCGTCCACGAAGCCGCCGGGGAGAGCCCAGGAGTCCTGGCCGGGAGGGCGGGACGGACAGGCATGGCGGTGACATTACAGCGGCAGGAGGCAGCGGCGGTGAGGAGATCGAGGGGCGGGGGGTTCCGATGCACACACACGGATTGCACTGCTGCGGGATGGATGCCTTGCAGCAGTCCTCCTGGGTATGGGGCAGCCTGGGCATGGGGCAGGAAAGTAAGGCCGAATGCATGGACATTTGACGATATTTTTACGCCTTTTGGAAAAATAGTCGACTATTGCGATACCTTTGCTGTGCCAAAGCTTCCATCATACCGTAACCCTAATGAGCCCACGGGCGGCCTACCTTGTAGGGTGGATTCTTCCGCTTGATTAGCAGCAATTGTGGTGGAATTCCATCGCGCGGTCGCGAAACAATAATGGTATCTACAGTAACGGCAGGCCTTGGATACCTGGACAAGACAGTAAGGGCGCGCTGTAACCTTATCGCACAGCAGGACACCCGTGGTATTTGTGTGCTAGGAGAAAAATCCTGACGTACAGCTATAAATTAAGGGAGATAGATCATCCCGGTGCTTGACTGACTGCCCTAAAGGCCGATGCAAACGTATGTGATACCGTAAGACAGGGTGCAGAAAGTCCCTATGCCTCCATCGATACAGGCAAGCTGATGTGCACCCGTCTGAGCTTACTGGTACGTGAAAGATCCTGCCATGCGGACGAGGCGTCTGTTGCTTCCTTCGTGCAAAAATTTAGACCTTCCAAGCCGGAGAACCCGCGCAGCTTGCATACGCAAATATAACGAGGGCCGTAATTATGTTAACAATGTTGGCAAAACAACTAGTTTACGCGAATAAGCCTTCGGCCCGTTGTGGACTAAACATAAGCTGCACGTGTTCCAGTTCATACGAGCTTCCACGAACATGCGAAAACGAAAAGTTTGGGTTAGGAAGGATACTAGTTTTGGCTATTCACGTACGAACGTACGGAGAATCGGCAAGGAAGCCATGGCGCAGGAATGGACGCACTTCAGATAATCCGTAGCGATACGGTTGTGAGGACAGCGGCCAACGGGTTGTATGCTTCAGGTGGCGCATCTTACCTACCTCTGAGACCCGCTGCATTTCGCTGTCCTCAGCGAAGCCACGTAAACTGCAGCCATGCTAGACATCAACCTTTTTAGGACGGGTAAGATCGATAAACAAAACTGGAGGTGACTTGGTGGTTATCGACGTTCGATCGTGCTGCGCTTGCAGAGAAGGGCGGCGATCCGGAGGTGGTTCGCGAGTCGCAGCGTAGGCGCTTTGCCGATGTATCGCTGGTTGATCAGGTTATTGAACATGACTCGGAATGGCGGCAAGGTGGGTTCCGGTGCAAGGACGGCGGGCTGTTCCATAAGCTCAGGCTGAAAGCGTCCCTTAAAAATAATTCATAAGCTAACTAAATTTCTCGGCTTCGGTGCCGTAGTTCGCTTTCAACTGGACCAATTGAACAAGGAGTTCAATGCGCTCAACAAAGAGATCGCCACTGTGCGGAAGGTGGGTGGGCCATTCTTAGCCTCGTTTTAAGTCGTGCGCCTTCTGCATAGAACTGCTATCAGCGTGGGACACCGGGCAATTCGTGTTCTATACGGTGCGGCCCACATCTGGTGTGCTGCCCCAGGCATTACCCCCTCCCCTGCCCAAAAGCCCCACTCTGCTGCTAGCTTCCCAAGGGATCTAGCTCGCCTAGGGTGCCTAGGGTGCACCTACCTCGATAAGCTCAAGAACTGAAGGCGCAACAGGTCTCACCGCTTACACAGTACCTGCAGCACGCTCTCTACATGGCAACTACCTAACAATCTTAGACGATGGCCATGTTCAGCGACAACCTAGGTCGTATCTAGATAACCGCACGAAATTATCGTAGGTAAATGCATTGCAACAACAAGTAAACCTTGTGCGGTATGTGTGACCTGGCTTCAGGCGGGTGGCAATTCAGATGAGCTACAGGAGAAGAGCAAGGAGCTTAAGAAGAAGATCCAGATGACGGAGGAGAAGGAGAAGGAGGTCATCATCACCCGCGACACCAAGCTGGTCTCCATTGGCAATATCGTACATGACAGCGTGCCCGTCAGCCAGGATGAGGTGCGGCGCTTCCATGTTCAAAGCAGCGCAGGGCTGGTGGTCCGATTCGCACCCAAGCTGGGCAAACCCATTTAAAGGGGCAACAACAGCACCGTCAACGTTTCAGCAAGCGTCTTCGTCCGAAGGCCTGTCCTGCGTTTGGGATTCAGGGAATTGCTCACCCTACTTCTTAACACCTTACATCTTGTGTGTGGCGGGAGGCAGTTGAATTGCTCGTCACACATATCATGTCGTACCATGTGGGTCATGTCCTAAACTACGTGGAGGCGAAGGCGGAGGCGTTCTCCAACGGAGCAAAAGGGAGGGAAGAGGCACCCCGTCGCACCCCGCTGCCTCGTTCACGTGCTCGTTGAGGACAACCACTGCACACCTACCGTCCATGGCTTCCCATCCGCCAAAGCCCCAGATCAAAGCTCCGAGGAGCTCCTATGTCCGTCGCATCACAAAGGGCCCCCCCCCCTGTCCACGTCGTCCTATGCTCAGCATTGGGGACGGGCTCGCTGCGTATCACCCTGACCTGCTGCCTCCTGCTATCCTGTTGCCGGCCGGCCTGCATGCTTGCCGGTCTGTCCTCAGACCAACAACGCCATCGTCAAGACCTTTGGCGAGCCCCGCCCATCAGTCGATCCAGACACTGGCAAGAAGCTGTACAACCACGTGGACCTGGTGCAGCTGCTGGGGATCGTGAACTTGGAGGCGGGGCAGGAGGTGGGTGCCCGGTGGGTCGGTGGGTTAGTGGGTGGCAGTGATGATCGCAAGGAGAAGGGGATGGGGCCTTGGCGGCGTGCCTTGATGAACTGAGTCGCGGGAAGGAAGTCATGAGAATGGCGGAGCGCTACGCTCTTAGGCTGGTTGGTCTTTGGCTGGATGGGTGCTGGGCCGCGCGGAAGAGGAGAGCAGCGGTGTAGTGGTGTAGCGGTGGTACTCGTGACTGGTGGCACTGTAGGGGAGGGAAGGGTGGCGCAGAAGGGCCCCAAACTCCATTTGGGGTCGATGGTCGTAAGGGCTGGCTGGGTTTGAAAGGAGTGAGGGCGGGTGCGCGTCTGGCATTGCGTGACAAAGGTAGTAAGGAGGTGAAAGAAGGAAACGTGACGGGTGCTGTCGAAAATTGCGCGTCGAATGTGGTGTGGGGCGGGTGCTACGGTGTTCCTAAGGTCGGTCAGGCTTACCCTGGGTGGGGGTGTAGGCTGGGTGGGGGTGTAGTATATATATATATATATCGACCGGTAACCATCGGGGGGAGCTCGTCACGGGAGACCGCGGGCGGAACACATCATGGGACTCATGGAATTGTATCGTGCATCACATGTGTTTTCAGGCGGCAGCAGTAGCAGCACAGCTTTGAGCATCTATCAACCCCCACACATAGGTCACCGGCAGGAACGGGTTGGGAAAAATTGTTCTGCTTTCTCGGAGATCAGGGAGCTTCGACCTGTGAGTTAGCACGTGGGAGGCAGTTTTCAGCAATGGCGAGCGTTTGAGGGGGACGGCATATTCGGCAAGGCGTTTCACATTCCGGCCGCCCGCAGTCGGCCTGTGTCAGTCCTAAGACTTTTCCATTTCATCTAGTGCCAGGCCAATCTGCATCTCGGTCGATGCAGCTGTCACCTCTGATGGCAGTTGTTCAGCGGCAGTTGGGATGAGGGACCGATGCGTAGTCGTGGGCAGAAGTATCTTTGGGGATGACACGGCGGGCTGAGGCTAGTAGGGGAGAGGCTCTTTCCTTTGCAGTGCGAGCGACCGCGACGTCGGTTCTTGGACATCACAGACGAAAGCCGACCTCCTATCCCCAGTCTATCCTTGGCATCAGCTTCCCTAATTCGTGGCTCGTCTTCCCGGCTATCCCCACTCCTCCATGTGGCTCTCGACAATTTCACTGGAGGGCGCTAATCCTGGCATGCATGCGCTAGCGCCTCCCATCGCCCGGTTCGATTCGGAACTTCCTTTCACCGCCTTGCTTGCCGGCAAATTTTCCCATTCACCCAACAGTCCAGGTGTTGTACTGGGCATCACGTCTGCTGTACTCATTCGCCCCATGAAGGCTCGCTCCGGTCTCCTCCCCCCAACCCCCGGTTGCTCGGTCGCTCGGTGTGTTGTGTGCAGGTTGCTGGCGGCCGCGGCTACTACCTGACGAACGAGGGTGTGCTGCTGAACCAGGCGCTCATTAATGCCGCGCTTCACTTTGCGTACAAGCGTGGCTTCTCGCCCGTGCACACGCCCTTCTTCATGCGCCAGGAGATCATGGCGGAGTGCGCGCAGCTGAGCCAGTTCGACGATGAGCTGTACAAGGTCACCGGTGGGTTGCAGTTGTTGTTGGGGAGTGCGTCGGCTACCTCTTTTTTTGACCACAATATTATTATTCATCTAAACGTTATGAATCTCTATAGCATTTCCCACCATTCGTGTGGAACAAGCACATTCCGCGCCTACTAACTCCCCACACAAACATTCTATCGCGACCAGCCATGTCCTGTCAGCGGCGAATGACCTCCCTATAGCACGCGACGCAGCCGCACACATGTGCGCATGAATGCACGCCGCCGTCAACCCGCTTCGCGCCGAAGCGAATCTTCACCCTGCTACCTCCTTGTATATCTGCATTCATTCCGTGGTGGTGTTTCTGTGGCCCTGCTTTGTTGTTGTGCAGGCGAGGGCGACGACAAGTACCTGATCGCCACTTCGGAGCAGACGTTGTGTGCGATGCACCGCAAGGGCTGGTTTGAGAAGTCGGAGCTGCCCATCAAGTACGTGGGCTACTCGACGTGCTTCCGCAAGGAGGTCGGCAGCCACGGCAGGGACACGCTGGGCATCTTCCGGTGAGCCGGTGGGACGCAGCCGCGGAGTCGGAGTCGGAGTCGGCGGCGGGCCGTGGGGGCCGTGGGCCGTTCCTCTTTGATATCCTTGTTGCTCAGGTCCTGTCGTCGTTGTTGTCCCCCAGGATTCACCAGTTCGAAAAGGTGGAGCAGTTTGTGATTGCATCTCCGGAGGGCATTGCCAGCTGGGAGGCGATGGAGGAGATGCTAGCAAACGCGGAGGACTTCTACCAGGTGTGTTTGGGTGTGTGTGTGTCTGCGTAATGATGATTCCCGAAAGGTACACAGCAGAGGCATAAGGAGTGTTGGTGGGCGCGATGTGCAATGGCTGCACAGTGATCATTTAAATGACGTGTGCCTAAATATGTGAGAGCTGCTCCAGAGAGAGAGAGAACTGCGCAGCGCCGTGCAGGGTTGGAGAGCGGACGTGTGCAAGGTAGCTGTGGTGACGGGTAATTCGGGGTTAGTGAATGCCACAGTGTTGGGTACATTCGGCGATGAGCGCCCGACAGGCTTTCCGTGCGCTTGGCATTGTTGTGTGTGTGTGTGTTGAATTGGCGGAAATGCAAGGAGGAATGCAAAGGGGACGCGCACCGGATTGGCTTCCCTTAGGATGTCCCCACTCGCGGCGCCCGTCTGGCAAGACGACGATGACGATGAGGAGGAGGGGGAGAAGGAGGAGGAGGCGGCATGCTGACTGAAATGCTTACTGGCGCGCCTCTCCTGACCGGCAGTAGCCCCGTCACCGTCCCATTACCTTTTGAAAACCCAAACCCACCTACCATCAATCCTACCTCAACATCCTGCGCTTCCAGTCTCTGGGCCTGCCGTACCGGGTGGTGAACATCGTGTCCGGGGAGCTGAACAACGCCGCCTCTAAGAAGTACGACCTGGAGGCTTGGTTCCCCGCCTCCTCCACCTTCCGCGAGCTGGTGTCCTGCTCCAATTGCCTGGACTACCAAGTGGGTGATCCTCATCGGGCACACGGACACACCGAAAAGGGGGAGGGTCGGTGAATTACGGCGTTTTCGTGGCAACTCACTGGGTTTGGGATGGATTTGGTTTTTGAGGTTATCTTCTAGGGCTGTCGAGGGCTTAGGTCCGAAGCTGAATGGGGTCCGAGGCAGACTTCGTCCGTCAACCTTCTATCCCATCGACATCTTAGCATCAACACCGCTCTCTCGTGTGCCCCTCGCTGCCCCTTGCGCCGCATATCCTCGTGGTTCGTCTTTCCCCCCCCCCCCGTCACTCCCTCGCGCTAAACATACGTGCGCACAGTCTCGCCGTCTGGACATCAGGCTCCGCACGCCCAAGGGCGCAGCTGGCGAGGCTTCCAAGTCCTTTGTCCACATGCTCAACAGCACCCTGTCCGCCACGGAACGGACCCTCTGCTGCGTGCTGGAGAACTACCAGACGGCCGAGGGCGTGCGAGTGCCCAAATTCCTGCAGCCCTACATGATGGGCATCGAGCTTATCCCCTTCCGGAAGCAGTACGACGCCAAGGGCAAGCTGGTGGATCTGCCCAAGCCGGCTCCGGCAGCGGCGGCAGCAGCGGCTCCCGCCGCCGAGGCTAGCTCCTGAAGTTGCGGGGCCCCGCGGGCTAAGCCATTGGCCGCACCGCTGGCATTGATGACACATGGAGCGTTAGGCGCGAGGGGAGGGGTACTCCTTGCACCACGGCCATTATTGGTGCCGGTGGTATCTGCCACGGTTGGCGGCGACACTGCCTTGCCGGCTGCCGCTCTGGGGTGTATGGGAGGTTCAAGGGACGACGGTGTGGAGGGAAGATGGGGAACGACGTCGGCGGTGGCGACAGCTGCTGCGGGTGTGCAGACGGCATCGGCGCTGGGGTGCTGGCAGCCGCCACGGTCTCTCCCGCGGACTCAGCGGCCGACAGACTGGCTGTTGCCACCGCCATTGGCGGCCTCCATAGTTGGGTCGGAAGTAGTGGCTGTAGCTGCGCCGACAGCGACCCCGTTCCGTCCTGCTCCTCTGATGCGCGACATGGCGCCGGTCCGGCTGGTAGACGGCATCGCCTCGCGCCTGAGAGAACCTAGGACGGCGCGTCGGACAGTGCCTGTGTCCTTGTGGCGCAGTCTATGCGCCACAGCGGCGCCGACATGTACGGCGGGTCCAGAGGTGATGGCTTGTATGTCCCGAGGAATGGGGTCTCTGCAGTACAGCTCGGCTGACGTGGAAGCTACCGTGTGCGGAGACGTCGCTGTACCGGCGGGCGCGGGGCCGGGTTATCCAATTATGAGGGGCTGGGATGGTAATGGTGCCGTCTTGATGCTTGCAAACTTGGCGACAGCTGCTGCTATTAGGGGGCGTCTGCACGCAAGCCGCCTCTACGGTCCGGGGGGATCGCTGCGGGCGATGTCGCGAGCTGCTCTTCGTGGCATTCTCAGCAGCCCGAGGACTGGGTGGTTGTGTAGCAGATGATCCGCTCAGCTTACGAGCTGATTGACTGGCTGGCTTGGCTTGATCGCCAACCTAGCTTTTGCCCGGGTAAAGATGAGTGAAACGTAAGTGAAAGGAGTGCAAATGCCGACAAGGTGCTTGCTTCCATCGGAGGATGGGCGTTTAGAGTGTGTTTGTGCATGTGTGTATGTGCTGCCTCTTGCTCGCAAGCTGGCAAAGAGGGTGAGTTGATGCAAGTTTTGTAAATGCAAAAGTGGTGGTGGCGCACACTTGCGTCTCCGGGGCTTGAAGTCCGTTTTCCCTTCAGCGCGCGGAGAGGCAGCGATGGACAAGGTGGCGAGAGGTCGCGGGCGTGTCTGAGAGCACCCCGGAGACCCTCCTGAACTTGAGGTGACGAGGTACGCGAACGGTGAATGCCCCCACTCCTCATGTGGTGGAGGGTTTAGCTGTGGCTGCCGTCGTCAGCACGTCAGGTGCCATAAAGAGTGACACCATAGTGGCTGGCACCAGGTTTGCACAGGTCTGCGCTGAGGGGCTGATGCACAAATGTCATTTGAGGTCGCAATGATGATTTCTCGATTTCCTTTCCGTAGTGGGAGGATGCAACACCTGCCGCATCCCTTTGCCATGCGTGAGCTAGGGTTCTGCAATCAAGCACGTGCCTTTGCTGCGGCGAGGACAGGTGAGGGTGAGGATGGCGTCAGACTGGCTGCCTGCGATTCGTAGCCACGTAGCTCCTTCATGTGTCTTGGTAATGGAGGGGGCCCCGCTACTGAGGCCCCAGGTTTGGGCTTGGACTCCGCGGCGGGAGAGGTATAGTTGCAATGACGAAGTGTACAGCAGTGCTGAAGCCTGAGTGATGGGGGCCGATATCACACAGAAGGTCTTCGGATGCCGTATGTGTGCGTGTGTGCATGTTTGTGTCGCAGGAGCGGGTGGTTATAATGGTGGCGGGAGACAGGCTAGCAAGGATTCGTAGCATGATGTCGTCAGCGATTCAGTGGGTATGTGCATGGTATGTGCCGTGCCGTGACTGCCGAGGAGGAGCATCGGATTAATCCTGGTACGAGTATGGCCTCAACAAGAGCACTTCTGCCCTGAAGTCGTGGCCGGTTTGAGCAGCTCATCCCGCAGGAAATACCTGTACAGCTTTGCATGCTTGATGACTTAGTGAACGGGCCTCTTGTGCCTGAACGCAGTCCACTGCCATCGCTACAGGTACTGTCAGGACACTTCCACGTTCCACTGCAGTTGGTGAGTTTGTGTCTCTCTTTTGTGAAGGAGCTCGTGGTACTCAATTATTCTGAAGGTGTCATGAGCATACAGCGTTGCTAGATGGAGATCGAGCAACACAGCAGCAACAATGGGCCATCAGCCCGCGCGCCAGCGAATGTGTGCACACCTGTTGAATCCATTGGCCCACTACCACATGCAGACGCCGTCTGGAATCTGAGGCCCTTACCTTGCCGAGGTAACTGCCCATGGGGTTATCGAGCGACTCAAAGTCGGAACGATGAACCGTTAACCACCGTTTGGGGACCACCGACCAAGTGACCGGTGTCAGATATTGCATGTGTCAGATTAGGGGGCCCCCAGTAACCCAGTTATCCCCCAGTACCTGCAACCCTGCTTAACAGGCTGTGTGTGCTCACTTCCTGCCAAATGACACATGGATGAGGACCGCACAACACGAGAGGAAACACGTAAAAAGATAAAAGAAGCAACATAACGGATTTCCGACGCAAGAGAAGTCTTGGTAAGAGGGAACGTTTCCTTAGTGAAACCGGAGCAGGGGACCTGTGTTATCAAAAATGCTCCAGCACCCAAGCCAGTGAGATTGTAGGCCGCAGATTTAGGGCCCTGTTGATTTTCTCTGCGTGGGCGCATGGGTGGTAAAACGGTTCAATATTACACCACTTGTTTTGGCCTTATTTGGTGGGACAGCCGACGCTCCCAGCTCAGGTCGCACCCTTCGCATCACCCTGATTCCATTTCGATATGTTTGGGTAACTACCTGGTCTACGATATCTTGACGTGCTGCGCATTCATAACCCAAATGGACATGTCCGCGACAACCAAACTAGGAGCACCCGTCAGGAGGTGCTCATTCCCCAATGGTAGCGGCGTACAAGAAGAGCATACATGGCCGATGTGCCGTCAACAATACCTGCTGTACTGTTTTCTATAAGCCTCCTTGTGCTGTATTAGTGCGTGAAGAGTTTCGTGGTCCTCACATCACACGACAGACTGTCAATGCCCCTTCCTAAAAGCCCTTAGGCTTGACTCTTACCTCCCTGCCCAACGCGCTTCAGTGTTACTGTTCACCAACGTATCCAACCGCCTTCGCGTGTAAGGCCTCCTTGCCTGTGGCTGGTCCTAGCCTGGGAGAGTTTCGTGTTAAAAGCCCCCAGCCAAGGTGACCCCTGTTGCTCCTGCTCCGAAACCTCCTGTTGCTGGCGCTGGTGCGTTTGCCGGTGCACCTCCAGGCGCAGGCTGCCTTTGACTCCTCAACACACGACGTCATTTAATATGCCACTTACGACCGCACACCCGTCCCATCGCGGCACCCGCTTTTAAAACCCCCTCGGCTCGGCTCGGCTGTCCTCCATTCTGCAGATCATATTTATGTGTATGTAAGCTCCGACCAAGGCAAAACGACTGGGGCCCCTAGAAGCATAGAACGTCGATATTCACTAAATCAGCTGCATCGACGCCTCTCGCTCCCATACCCTGCAATCAGCTCCAATACACCAGTAGTACTCCTCCCTGCAATCCACCACAACCATACGACATTCAAAACCGGCGAGAGAGCGTGTGCTCAGCGGGCCCAACGCCAGCGGTAATTCGACACACCGAAAGAAGGTCCATAGATGGTAAAAACACACACTGCGATACAACTCGCGAGGCCGAGGACCCAATAATGCTTCAAGGCTCTCCTCCGTCTTCCGTGTTACCGAGCCTAAATGCACCTAACGTTGTATCCCGTCAGCGCCCCAAGGGGCAACGTAATCCTAACAGCAAGCATTAAGCGTCACATCACACACCGATGCACGGCAACCCAGTGGCCGTAAAAAAACAGCTGCTCTACAAAAATCCCACGAGCCCTCCCCAGGAGGGACAAGGAAGAGACAAATAGAAACAAGAAGAAGTAGAAGAATGTTCCAGGCCAGACCAGGGCCCCCTAATTATGCGAGAGGGTAACAGCTATACCCCAAGTGCGCCTATTGGAGTCATAGTCTGCAATGCTGCAAATCCCGTACCGCCGGCACAGGCTGCACAGAGTAACGACAATTTCCCATACCATAACCGTCCAGAGAGGCTATCCAACTTAAGAGGGCGTGTCTCAGTGTAGCGGGCGGCGTCCTTGATGTCCCTTACATTGGGGGTCAAATGCATTACGATCTGGGGAGCCCCGCCCTTGAACGCGTATGTGTGGACAAAACACTCACTGTTTGTTGATAGGTCTGTGGTGGATACTGAGGAGGGCCGAAGTGAGGCCGCCGAGCTTAGGGCTTCCTGCTCACTTAAAATTAGCAGCATACCTTCCCCCGCACTCATATACGCGCGCACACGCACATACACATAATCCTCGCACAGAAGGACGCACATGCACTGAAACGCCTATACACGCATACTCAAATGATACATGCACGCACAGCACATACAGACAAGGCAACCCACCAGTTTGATCTGCCGTGTGCAAACCCTCACCACCCCGCCTTTTAGAAACCATCGCGCGCATCCACTCACCCTCCCGACATCAGGCATCTTGCTCAGGCAGGCAGAGAGACTCTATGCGGAGAGTAAAGCGTAGCATCTGCCAAATGAAGACACCACACAAAACACACACAACAAACCACAAACACGCGTCACGTAACGCAAACACAAACCAGCACTGCACACACACAGACACGCATATACATGCACATATGTGTGTGTGTGTGTGCGTACATGCACGCACACCGCAACGCACGTGGCTCCCGCGTCACAACACTCCAGTGCCATTGCACCTGTGCAGCTACAACTGCTCCAGCAACCCTGCGCAAAATGCTCTTCCTCCTCCGTCCATGCCCCGAAGCCCACTGTCTAGGCCCGCCTAGATTCCCATACAGACCAGCAGTCCCATCCCGCCTCGAGGACAGCGCAAAAAGGTGTTTTGCTTGTCCCAGCCAGCAGCGTCTGAGCACCGTCACCGGCGACGTCGGCGTCAAACCGGGAATGTCTACAGTTATGTCAACAGCAGCAGCAGCAGCAGCAGGGCCTTCCCTCCATTCTCTCCCAAACATGCTGTTGTGCCTCCTGACCCAGTTATCTCCGTGACAGATTTAGCTCGGGGCACTTCACGCGCTTCCCCTTTCCCGTGATGCTTTCGCTGTGTACGCTGAGTTGTGCCAGCCGCCTCCCGCAGCTCAGTTCCCCATACACCCTCATACGCCATCATTCACACCGCTGGTTCACAACAGAGCTCAGGACCTCACTCGATGTGTGCTGTGTGATCCTTGGCACTTTAGCGAAGAACGCCACTACGACCACCCGCACATCGCGCTCAGCTGAGTGCATCGCTCCCAGCACAGCACAGCACACGCACAGTAGCGACGCAGTCTTGCCGCCGCCGCCGCCTCGAACCGAACCGGAAAGAGCGCTCCTATCCAATGCAAACAGCCCTTTTCAGCTTCCGTCGGCCATCACAAGTCCCGCGGCGTCAGCCGTACGCTCGCGTCCATCCGAGCTCCCACACCAAAAGACCAGATCGGAAGCCCCGGCCGGGGAGGAGCCTCCTTTCGTTCCTTTGGGTCCGTGATGCTTTCCCCCCTCGTAATCCCCGCTTTCATCTGGATCCACATGGATCCAGGATCCGGTCCCGTCCCTGACCCGCTGCAGAAGACCTCAAAATCCAGATCATTTCGGATCTCAGCCCAGGTCCAGCTCATCATCCTAATGCCCCGTACACGATTTCCACTGCCTGCTGCACGCAGTCCTGGGGAACCAGCAGCCACAGCGGCGCACCGGGGCCAGGCACCGCTGCCGGCCGGTGACCCAACCCCGTGTACACCGCCATCCGGCCGCCCACACTCACATGCACCCGGTCTCCCAGCCGCTCCCGTACCTGTTGCTGCACGGATGCCAAAATGGCCTGGCTTGTGGAGGCGGCATCCGCTGCCGCTGCACCACCGGACGTGGCCCCTGACTCCGCCTTGACGGAGGGACCCCCCGTCATGCTCTGCCGCTCGGGGGCCCCGCCGGCAGCGGCCTCCAAGGCCCCTAAGCCCTGTTGCTGCTGTTGTTGTTGCTGCTGTTGCTGCTGCTGCGCGGAGGTGGGGGCCACTGGTGCACTGACCCGCAGGAAGCTGCGGCCCAGTGCTAAGCATATCAGGTCGATGATCAACACGTTGTTGCTGGAGCCGCCGCCGGAGCCGCGTTTCCTAAGAGGTGGGGACATGGTGCGGGAATACACATGATGATGCGACAAGTAAAAGGAATCCATTCCCGGAAAGAATAAAGAAACGCCAATTGCGGTGCTGGTGTGTCCAAGGCCCCGGATTTACCAGCGATTTTGCTTGGTTTGGACTAGCCAGCTTTATGGTACTTTGCTTATCTTTCTTTCCCCCCTAACAAACCCAGCAAACCATTCCGGAACAAACATCTGCTGCGATGTAAATCTGACATTTACCATTCCCTGGCGATTTTCCTATGCCGTCTTCCCCTGATCCCCTGGTTCGACCTTTTGCTATAAGACCTTATTAAAAAATTTAGCGATCCCCACGTCCACGGACGGATATTGCGGATTACATAATTATTACATAATTATTAATGTAGCCCCCTGCACGGCCCCCGTCCGGCGGCCCAGAAGCACAGCCCCAGCGCACAACACAGCCAGCCACCCACCCACCCACCCACCTGCAGACGATACGCAAACAGAAAGGCGGCTGCTGCATCGTCAGACGAACGTCCATGTCGGGCAACAGGCCGTACCGGGACAGCACCGGGGGACGCAGCGAGGCGCAGAAGCCCGCTACCGGCCAGGCCGCCACAGCTACTGCGTCCAGCAGCTTGCCCTCCTCCCCCGCCTCCGCGAGCTCCTGCACGACAGTGTGCAGGTTGGATCGGATCGAAAAGTCGAGCCGGGTCGAGTTTGCAAACGCCTTAAGGCTCGGCGAGGCCATGAAAGAAAACATATCCATTGTGTTGTAAAAGTTCTAGGTAAATTTGAAAACTTTGACTGAAATTTCTATCGAAGCATCAGCTATTTCCGACAGCGATATTGCCCAATCAAGAGCTGAATCGAAATTCGCGCGCGAGTCCCAGACCGGGGGCCGGGGAGCCCGGTCCGGTCACTGGAGTGCAGCGGCTGATAAGCGACTTTTCACAAAATTCCCTTTCATCAGCGTCATTCCTAAAATCAAACGTTACGGAAGCCTGACGGCAGTTACCTGAATGAGAACATTTTCTTCTGTTTTGCCACAACCTTGGTGTTTAATCACCACCCCTTCACCCCATCATTAAACCCTCCGTTCCTACCTCCAGCACTTGCAGGTACTCGGGCGGTAGCGAATGGCCGCTGCTACAGGAGATGGTGCACAGAACCAGGTCACAGAACTGGCTGCCAAACGGCTCCCCGGGAGAGCGAGGCGGCCCCAGCCGTGTCGTTCGTACGCCAGCATCCACCGGCGGCAACAGCCCTGACGGGTACGGCTGCGGCGGCGTCGCCGCCGTCAGCGGCGACGCCGCCACGCCTCCCAGTATTGCTGGTGACGGCGACGGCTGCGACGGCGGCAAGGCGATGATCCCACCTGGCGTCGGCGCCGGGGTCGATGTGCCCGGCGTCGCGCCGCCGCCAGCCGCTGCTGCGGTGCCACCTCCGGCGCCGCCTGTACCGCCGTACGGATCCCGTACATCCCGTGGCGCCCAGGTCATGTGGAGCAACAGCGGCGGCGGCGGCATGACCGCGTTGTGCCCTGCGTCTGCTGCCGCCGGGGCAGAGCCCTGACGGGGTCCAGTCGTACACGGCGTCACGCGCAGAGTCGCCGCACTGCAGCTGTAATCCTCCAACGTCAATGTACCGACCAGAGGCCAGTGCCATGTCAGCCCAGAACTCGCCGTCCCTGTTACACCACTGGCGCTGCCGCCGCCGCCATTGGCGCCGCCGCTACTAGCGGCGCCAGGTGCGCATGAGCCAGGCCGGCCCGGCACCTGTCCGACACCCATTGCATGGCCGTCCATGACGCCATTAGCCGGTAGTAGCCCGGCACCGGGAGGGACGTAACCAGCCAACCCTGGCTGCTGCTGTTGCTGCAACTGTTTCTGAGGCTGAGGCTGTTGCTGCTGCCACGAGCTCCACCTTCCATCTCCGTAGGCGAGGTCCGCACCGGGCGCTGGCGCTGCAGCCCCTGGTTCAGTCTTGATGCGCTTCGCTGCAGGCTGAAGTGGGTGGTAAGATGAAGATGAAGCTGCAGCCCCGGCTCCGTATTCCCCAGGGCCCGCTGCATCCACGCTACCGGGCCTGAAGGAACAAGTCCCCCCAATCGGTTGTTGTAGCTGCTGCGAATGGAGAGGGGTCTTAGGCTGCAGCGGCCGGCCCTGGCCGTCGGCGTCGACAGCAGCCGGGTCTGTAGCTGCCGTTGGGGGTGTTAGGACTGCCAGCCGCTGCACCCGTACGCCTCCTCGGCCCGCTGCGGACGTTGTTGCGACCGGCCGCGTCGTCATCTCCAGCCTCGCCAGCAGCGTCTGCATGCGAATGATCGCGCTCACCTCCTGCACCAGCGTCAACGCCGACTCTCCACGCTCCAAACAGTATTGCCGCCGCAAGCAGACCAAGCCTGGATCGCCGCTGGCGCTACTGCCGTTGTGAGTCGCGCCGCCAGCCAGGGCACCCTGCTCGTCCAGCACGAAACCCGCCGTCGCGGAAGCGAAAGCCCTCGCACCGGGGCCGCCAGCAGCAGCGGCGGTGTTGCGATCCAGCGGCGCGCAACCCGGAGAGCACAAGAACCTGCCGTACAGCCGCGCCGTCACCTGCCCCGCCAGTGGGTCTGGCCCCAGCTCTAGCTCCAGGCAGGTGGGCCCGACACGCGGCGGTGTGAGGCCACGCCGCCGTACCATGTGGCACGGCAGTGCCGTACCTGCGACTGCCGTGACCCTCACCCGCTGACACGGCGGGTTACAGAGCTCCACAAAGGTGGCGCCCACGGCCTTGAGCTGCACCAGCAGCACCTCCCACACCATTCGCCGCCGACACCACCGCACGACGCTGCTGAGCTGCTGTTGCGCAATCATGACGGCCACCTGCTGACCCGTGGGTCGGCCGCTAGCGCCGCCAGGTTTGCTGCCCACAGCGGCACGGACACCACCCCCGCACGACGCATGAACCGCGTTGGCGGCAGCGCCTGTGGACGGAATGCGTCCCTGCGTGTGCGAGTACGACGAGTGGGCGTACGGCGGCGACGCCGCTGCGGGCAGCGATGGGACCCCGCTGGTCTGGCCCGTAGCGGTGGCCACAGCGTCGGAACCTTGCCCCGCCCCTGACGGCGCAGAGGACGGTGCACCGCCGCCGCCGCCGCCCCCCCCTCCCCCGGCCGTTGACCGCACTTGCAACACGCCCACGCCTGTCCCGCCTGAACTACCTCGCCAAGGTGACGCTTCGGGCGAGTGGCCGCCGCCCACTTCATGACCGTTGGCGGCAGCCCGGGGGCTGTTGCCGCCGCTATGTGGGGAATGTAGGCCGTTATCGTTTACGGTGCCGTGCCCGCCGCCGCTGCCGCCACTGCCACCACCGTGAGCGGCGGTGCTGGCGGCCATATACGCCGCCACGACGTGGTCCGGCAGGCGGTATGTGCTTGCTGGTACGGGAATGCAGGAGAGAACCTGCAGGTTGTGCGGCAGCCGTGTTTGCGTGAGGGTAGTTAGCAAATGGCAGCGAAACACTCTTTGTATGAGACCGCCATAGAAAGAAAGCCTGTTTCAGCAGAGAGCCCATTTCTGAATGCACGAACGGATGCGTGTACAGTGTTTCAGAACGCAGCGCTGACGAACGGAGGAGATGGCCAGGCGGCCTTAAGTCGCTGGTGGGTGAAGTACGGGGGTGAAATTTAACAATGCAAAAGGAAACCAGAAATGAACTGGCTGCCGGAAGGCGTCTAAAGTCCGAAACTGCCCCTAGGGAGGGAGTCCTACGTGATCAGCTAGGGAGAAAGGATTTCTAGGCTAGGACTGAGCCGCGAGAAGGAAGGTGCTTTGGTAGCGGAAGAAGGGCTTTGGTATAGAGCAGCAGTCGTCCCAGCTCCTGCGGGGCTCGGGGTCGGGTGGAGCACACATCGCCTTCTCCTCCGCTGTGCCCCCCCCTTACCGCCGCAGCTTGCCATGACTTGGTATTGCAATGCCATGCACCGCGCCGTACCGTGCCGTACGCTGCCATATCGTGCCATGTGATGTACTTCTTTGCCCTGTCATGCAGTGCCGTGGAGTGCCGTGGACTGGCAAACCCTACAAGCCGTGCCATGCCAGGACAATATGCCGCATGTGTAGATTAATAGATGTCGGGGTCCCACCGACGCGAGTTCGCTGGTGAGGTGGAGAGGCATTGGCCTGCCATACCTTGATGGGCATGAGCTGCTTGTTGCAGCTGCACACCACCAGCACGTGAGGTGAGGTCAGGGAGAGACGCGACT
The DNA here is from genome assembly GCF_000143455.1 of Volvox carteri f. nagariensis. Lineage (NCBI taxonomy): Eukaryota > Viridiplantae > Chlorophyta > Chlorophyceae > Chlamydomonadales > Volvocaceae > Volvox > Volvox carteri. Next base: position 1,094,317 of record NW_003307561.1, read on the forward strand.
GAAGGAAGAAGGTGAGGCACTGCGGCATGCGCAGCGGCAGCGTGTCGGGCGCCACGGGCTCCAGGGAGGGGAAGTTGGGCGGAAAGGGCACGCACTGTAGGGCCCACGTCGCCACCTTCTCCCGGGGCCGCGGCTCGATGGCACTGGGGAAATGAGGCACGGGGCATCAGGGAAGGGTTTTACAAAGGGGGGGAGAGGAATGGCTGGCCGGCTGCCCAGCTAGCTGGCTGGACAGGTTGAAGGTTCCCGTGCGGGCCCACAATCGCAACTAGGACCTCCCCAGTCCGGACATCCTCCTCAGTGACCCACATGACTCATAGGGTCAGTGAACCATATGTGTGGGAGGGCCGTACATCCAGGGCCAGGGGGTCCGTAACTCCGCAGTACTCACTGAATTGTCAGTGAAGTCAGTGAGCGTCCGACCTGCTTATCAAGGACCCACGGGTCACTGACCCGTCGGTCCGTCTGCCAACCCGCCCGTAGGCAGACGCTACATATATACTGCTACTCACAGGCCGGGGGTCGTCGCGGTGAAGGCCTCCAGCATGCCGTGCGGCAGGCGACTGATGTGCAGCGCCGCGCGCCGAGCCGCCTGGATGAAGTGGGTCGCGTCAGTGCTGGTATGGGTGCGCTGCAGCACGTGGCATAGCGCAACACAGGCCTCCTTCAGAGCGCGCCACGCGGGGCAAGAATCCGCGGAGGCGCTGTTATACGCGGCCATTGCGGCCTGATTTACGTAGTCCTCATTCTGCGAGGATCGGGGGCGGGTTGGGGAGGACGGAAGGACACGGGAAGGCAAACTGCGTAAAACCCGGTGGGGTTAGGACTGGGTTCGGCTGGTGGCGGGGTGGCCGGGAGTGGATGGGGTGAGGTGGGCAGAGGTGTGGGGAGAGGTGTGTGTGGGGAAGGGGAAGACAGGGCCGAGGTGGGGGTTTACTCGTCCTGGTGGTGGAGCGGCCCCACCCCACCCCACCGTGGCCTTTTCGAAGTTGCCGCTGTCCGCTGAAAGAAACACAACAACGGCGATGATGACGGCGACGACGACGATGACGCTAACACGCGGCTTCATACACGCGGGACGCTATACGATACAGCTGCCGTTCGTTTCGTCCCCAGGTTCCCACCATATCGTCAGGCGGCGAAACAGCGGGCCCTTCCCTGCACTGCAGCCCTCCCGCGCGCCACACGCGCACAGCGCCCCCTGCCGGCATAGCCCAGCCCAGTCCAGTCCAGCCTAGCCCACCGCTACACAGCACTACACTGCACTGCCAGCCGCACCATCGCAATGGTCGCCGCGTGGTCCAAGGAGCCCTCGTCCCGCTCGTCCTGTCCCGGCCTCAAAGTTAGCCGCCCACTGAACAAGTGCTTTCCAATCTTGAGCTCCGTCGTGCCCGACACCAGGTACTCCAGCACCGGCGCGCTTAGGACCACCAGAGCACCCGCCACCTCCTCCTCCGGCGCCGCACGAGCCAGCAACCCCGACACCTCAGGCGGTGGAGCCGTCGGCGGCAGGATGCGTGGCGGCGGCGGCGGCGCCGTCGCGCCGCCGCTGTCGCCGCCGCCTACGGCGGCGGCGCCGGAGGTGTCGGGCGCCGGGTCCAAGTCCATCGGCACCGCGGAGCCAGCCACCTCTCCGGCGGTGCTGAGGGCGCCGGCGGCCTCGCCGCCGTCCCGCGTCTGGGACTGGGGCTGCCCATCTGCCTGCGGCTCGTCCTCTTGCGTGCCTCCTGACTGCTGGTGAGGTACATGGCCGTCCCGGCACCACAGCTGCCGTGCGATACTGGAGAGACGCAGGGTGGGCGCCCTCTTGGCCTCCATCAGGATGACCTTCAGCTCGTGACGGATCTGGGGATCGACCCCGGAAGCCGACGGGGTGGTGCCGGCGTGGGTGGGGAGGAAGGTAAATGGGAGTAAAGAAACGCGGGCAGGGATGGGGAAATCATATGCGAGAAAGTGGGGAGTCAGCTGCCAGGGGACAGGGGTGAGGCAGGAGACAGTAAAGCCGGACGCGTTAACGCGCATTAGACCATGAGGCCGATGCAGTGTATAGGCGTGGGGGGTAGGGTGGAGAGGACGGGAGACGGGGAAAGACGGGGGTTAGGGAGGAGGGAGAGACGCGACGGATGCAAGCCAGGAAATGGCATGGAGGAATGTGCTTGTCCCTCAACAGAAGGGCGGGAACGGCAAGTCACGCAGAAGCGCATGACGCCACCCCTTCCTGTACACCATCAGTGTACCACGTAGTCCCTCACTCGTCTTCCAACCCTCCGTCCTCCACTGCAATAAATAGACGACTGTAGCTACACAACTTCCACACACAACCCTCCGTCCCACATACATGCACGCACCCACACACATACATGCATACCCACACCCACATGCACGCACCCACACCTGCATCAATTGGAACTGCGAGGTCATGTTGGCCGCGCGCATGAGCACCTCCTCCACGTTCACACGGAACGTATCCAGCCGCCGCAGCTTGGACAGCGACATGGGCTTGTGCAGGCTGCTGGGGGAGTTGAGCACCTCCACACAGCCGCCCTCACCCATGCCCAGCTCCAGGTAGGGGGGCCCCAGCTTGGCGGACCGCCAGTCCTCCCCGGGGCAGGCCGGCGGCAGCGCGCGGTTGGACACCAGCTGCGGAGCCTGGGTCCAGTACTCGATGCGCACGCCGGGGTGCAGCAGCTGCGACGGCTTGACGCTGATGTGGCCGTGCCAGCGGGAGCCCGGCGCCGCCAGTGCGCGCGCCGCCGCCGCCAGCTCGTCCACCAAAAGCCGTCCCGCCACGTCCGTCAGAATGGCGTGCATAACCGCCAGCGGCGCGCCTACCTCGTCGTCCTCGGAGCGGCGTACGGCAGCTGCTAGGGTGCCGCCGCCAGCGGCGGCTGCTCCAGGCAGCTGTAGGCCGCTGGCAGCGGGCGTGGCGGTGCTTTCACTCATGGTGCTGGCGGTGGGGCCGCCGCCAGCGGCTGCGACGCCGCCGGCGCCCTGTCTCTGGCGGCGTAGGTACGCGGCATTGTCCGCCGCCAGCACCATATGGAAATTGCACGTGTTGAGAATCTGGCCCGGTTGCCGGGGATCATAGAACGGCACGCCAATTGCCAACACGAAGTGGATTAGCCGCCACTTCCAACGCTGTGACGCCGCCGCCGCAGCCAAGGGGTCCGCCGCCGCCGCTGCGGCACCGGCAGCAGTCCAGTCGTATCCGGCACCGCCGCCGGAACCGCCAGCTTCGCCGCCGCCGCCGGCCGCTGCGTCCGGCGCCGCGTCAACTCCAAGCAACGGCTCCGAAGGCACCAACGTCAACTTGGCTTCATACAGCCCCTCCGCCTGCAGCACCGCCGTGCCGTGGCTGACACTGGCAACCTTCAACCCGGGCGGCAGCGCCACCTGCACACCAAAAGAAACCAATACGATGCGGTCGCTTCACGCCGGAAGGACGCCCCACCGGACACAAGGGTTTTGGCGCGCCATGCGTGTCTCACGTCCGTCGGACCGTCGGTACGCCAGACGGGGCTGCTTGCACCGTCAAATCGCGTCACTTAAGCGACCGTAGCGCCCTGGAGGCACTCTCAAACAAACAGCTACACAAGGACCGCCAGTCGCACTCCGGCATTTGCGCTCCAGCATTAACGCAGTTCCCAATCCTCCAAAACATGTTTTGGGGGCCCCAGCAACCGCACGCACTAAGCGTCCGGGGCCGCCCAAGGGCTTTACCGCCAGATTACCGGTCCTGCGCTTAGGGCCTGAGACCTTAGGGCCCGTCGCGGCAGTTGCCCCGCCCGCGGCACGGCTCAATAGGAGTACGCCGGCCCTGTAGACTCGCACTCAATGCTCTGCACACAGCTCTGCAAAAGCGCTTTGGTGGCTGCACCTCTCGATGCAGTCCCCGAGGCCGTCCATTGCTACATGTTTTCCATTGCACTGCGCTTGGCGCCTCAAGCTTGCATGTATGTTTACCCAAACATGCAGCAACTGGCTAACGGGTTGCCCCAAGCTTGCTGGGCAGCTAATTACCAGGACTGATCGATATCCACATGCACCAACACGCGCGCGCCGAGCGCTGCCGAGCCTGCCACCCGTCGCTGCTGCCCCACTCGTGCCCTGCTCCCTGCACTTTCCTCTCTCCCGCTTTCCCCGTGTCCCCCACCTGCACTAGCCGCGCCCTTATGAGGTGCGTGACGTGCGCTAGACGGGAGCGCTGCCGAGCAGGCGAGGCAGGCGGCGGCTGGAAGAGAGGCGGCCGCTGGAGGATGATGCTGGGCAACTCCTGGTAGGTGCCTGCGACGAATGCGAGCGCGCCCACATGTGTGTCGGGCATGGAATTGTGAGCAACGTGTGCAATAAGGAAGCACACCGCGTGCTTGGGGCAGCGGTCCGGGGGCGTTTGCGTGCGGGAGCACAACCCCGTGGGTGAAAAAGGAATGATCTATGCCCTGCAATAAAAGGTGGAGTGAATCAGGTACTCCTACTGTATATTCCCACTGCATATCCAACGAACTCCCTGGCACACCAACGCCAGGCGTCCCAACCTGAAACGCAACCTTACCCCTCCAGACCCCGTCCTCCTCAGACCCCGTCCTCCTCCAGACCCCATCCCTCAAGGTAACTCCACAACACACCTGTTGTCAGCACCTCCAGGGCCGTATTGACATCGTACATGTTCAAGTACGACCCAGCCATGATCCTCCCCGCCGCCTGCTGCCGCATTTGCTGCACCACCTCCGTCATGGTACGCACGTGGCTGGCTGCGACGTCCAGCACCCGGTCATGGTCCACCAGCTCGTTTAGCACCTTCCACGGCTTCCAGTTCAGCAGCGCAACCGCACGCAGTAGCTGCTGCCTTGTGCCATTGAGGTGTTGAAGCAGCCGGTACTTGCTGCTCGAGAGCAGTGTGTAGCCAGGTACGTGGGTCGGTTAGAGGGCCGAGAAAACCGTGTCAACGGTTCGGGATATTTAGGGGGCCAGGGAATAGCATACACGCAGACCCAAATTTCAAGGACAGCGTGGGGACTGGGGCGGTGAAGGGAGGCGCAGAACAAAGCATGGCCAGGAGCGCACGACTGTGCCCTTCTGGTAATTTGCACAACTTTGCAAGCACACGTTTAAAGGGCATCGTGTCGGCAATAATTCCGAGCGATGGCAGGGGAACAGCAAAGGTGGCTGGTTGATAGATGGAGAACATAGGGGCGAGGTGATCTGGAGGAGGGCCGTATGGAGGTGGGGCGCGATGGTTTTGAGACGCGCAGCATAGGTCCAGGCCGCAATTAGGCCAAACCCATGCATCGGCTCGTCCTTACGCTCAACGCTATGGCAAGCTGTGTGCTTGGCCAACCTCATCCAGCCCGCACGCCGGGAGTGGGGGCAAACGCCAGCAAGCAGTTATCCGTACATCAGGCGTGAACCCGCGTGACGTGTCGTTGTAAGGGGCCAAAGGCATTGGACCAACTACTTTCAGACACCTACGTTCACCGCCGGCGGTGCTTACCGCTGGTCGGCGGACTCGCGATCAGCCTGCCCAACGCTGTCCGGCTGCGACAGCTTGATAAAATCTGACAGAACATTGTCAAATATGTCCGCAAACAATTTTTGTAACTCCACGGACGGCTGTGCCCCGCGCAAGGGGCCTGGAGCCTCCATTTCAGCTCCGCAAAAGGCGACCTTCCAACCGCGCCCGCACGCCCCTTTTGCCTCTGCCTCTTAGCAGAGGCGTGCCTTGCTAGTCAGCTATCCATGTAAGCGGGTGCCCTTGGAGAGTTTCGTCTTAAGCTATCGACAGATTTCCAGAAAAAGAATTCACCTTAGATGATATTACCAGCATACAGCAAAATTGTCATGCAAGAAAGACCAAACATCCATTGCATGTTGATTAAGTGCTCGTCCTGTAGTGTAGTACGGCAAGTGCGGCGCGGGAGGAGCAGACCGGAATTGGCCAGAGGACAGTGACTGATACGGTAGTGCGTTACAAAGATTAGCTGGGAACAAAGCGCTGAATCCAGACAACGCTAGTTCGCCAGTCAACCGTGCAAGCAAGCGCAAGTCAGAACGTCGTCTGTTGGGGATTTTGAATTGTTTAAATAGTGATTTACTTTGTATTCGGGACCCAGCTCAATAGTAAAATAGATAAGGCGATTTGACGTTGCTGGCATATCGGTCGCCAGTAACAGCGAAGTGATGGCAGAGCGCGAGCAATCGCGCGGCGGAGGCCAAGAAGGCTTGGAGGACATCCTCCAACAGCGGGACGAAGGAGGACACCAGAATGGCGGAGCACCTAGTTACCCGGAGGGGGCCGATGCGGTGAGTAACAGACGCCAGCTATTGCTCCGCGCGGTCAGACTGTAGGCACAGCCAGCCGCCGCAAGTTCTGTTATATCAAAGGCATGGGAGAGACCGGACCCAGTTTTAAAATAGCGGGAAAGGGATGCGCCGCCGCTGTTGTTTGACCAGGCTGGATTAGAAGCTACGGGTCAGGCTTAGCTTATGAAGAACACGAATCTGTAGACCGCGAGTGGCCGACTCAGAGTATTAGTGCTCGTGAGGTTGGGTCCGTTTCCGGTGGATGGCGCCGCGGCAGAGGGGTAGTTGCTTTGAGATGGCGCAGCGGGGTCTGTTATCCCAACGGGTCCCTGTCCTGAAAGCAGCCAAAAGCCCGCAATAGCGCCTA
>NW_003307561.1:1104586-1105356 GCF_000143455.1 Volvox carteri f. nagariensis
TAACCATCGCAGCGCGACTCAGCACCATGAGTTTGTTACAGCCGAATTGAGAAAGGCCCTGGACCGAGGAGTGATACGGGAATGGCCAGCCGACGCGCCTCCCCNCACGGTAGTTAATGGCTTGCGGGTGGTGGAAAAAGACGGCAAGCTGCGACTCTGTATTAACCCGATGTACATTAACTGTTTCTTGAGGTACCGGCCTGTGAAGTATGAACGACTGGCAGAAGTCCCTAGCTACCTCTTACCGGAAGATTGGCTGTACACCACGGATGACAAGAGCGGGTACTGGCAGCTATCACTCCACGAACGGGAGCACACTTATCTGGCTATGCGGTGGCGGGGGCAGACGCTCTTTTGGCCACACCTGCCGTTCGGCCTGGCGCCGGCCTGCCACTTGTACACAAGCATGAAGCTCGAGGTTTTCCGGCCTTTACGGCAGCTAGGGGTCCGCATGTCTTTCCTGATAGACGACCAGATGGGTGCCGCGGGGTCGAAGGCCGCGGCACAGTTCCAGTGTGGGGCGGTAGTACGGCTGCTGGCAGCCCTGGGCTTCACCCTCAGTCTGTCCAAGTGCCAGCTGATCCCCAGAAGGCGAGTCCGTTTCTTGGGAATGGAGGTGGATGCGGAGGCGCAAGCATTCAGAGTACCGGACGACAAGCTAGCTAGATTCCGTGCGCTGCTTACACAGCTCGAAGGCGAGCGGCTAACGGCGCGGCAGGTGGCGCAGGTGGCCGGCAAAATCATCGCCATGACGCCCGCCGTCACCACGG
>NW_003307561.1:1108794-1170744 GCF_000143455.1 Volvox carteri f. nagariensis
GGGGCCAGCATCAGAGAGGCCGGGGGCGTGAGATAAGTCCAGAGCGGGCATCGGGCCCACAGAAAGGGCGGAGGGGTTGGGCCCCCGAGGGGCAGGAACGGATGGAAGTAAGGTAGTGGACGAGCCAAGGAGGGGCGCCCCAAGTAGGGCCGGGGAAGGCAAGAAAAGCCTGCCCGGCACCGGACAGGCAAGGGGCGAGTCCTGCAGTAAGGTAGGCAACCGTAAGAGAGGGCCAGAGAAAAGGATGCGCAGAGAGAGGGGGCGCGCACCGGGTAGGCAGAAGACACAGTCGGATGAGGAGGATTCGCATAGACGAGGCGTAACAACGGCGAAGGAGGTCGCCGCTTCTGTGGAGAAGCAGAGGCTGGGTGGAGGCGAAGGTGAATGGCAAAGTAGCGACGAGCGAAGTTACCTGTGGCACGAGCCGAACTAGAGGCAACGCGGCGGAGTCTTGGGAACGAGGTAGAAAATATGAATGGTAGGTAAGAGAGTCGGCCTGAGGCTGGAGGCTTACGTTTTCTGCTGTCGATGACTGCATTAGGTTATTTTCGTACTCTCTACTCGATTGCCGTGCGAGCGGCCCACCCGCCCTCCCACTAACAGCCAAATGGCTGATCGGAATTGTCTTTGAAGGGTTTGGGTACCGCGGGAGTGTGGTCGCAGACGCAATGGCCTTCCCCACAATAAGTTAGTAGTGAGTACGGATCACGCGATGACGTTTAAGCAATCTGTTTGCTACCCTGAACCAAGTACGGTAGTCCTGACCCCTGCGACAGGATTGAGACAGCTGTTCCCTAGCCTATTTCTTATTTCATAGATACATATAGATACTCTAATATGATACCTACAGCAGGGGCTCCGAATAGAGCAATGCGGGCTGCGATCTCTTGCCTGCTGCTGGTAACTCTTGGCATTTCACAGCTTGCAACTGCATTTAAGGAAAATGAGTTCAAAAAGTGTGCTCAAACAAGCTTTTGTAGCAGGAATCGAAACATGCAGCAAGGGGCCAACTTCGACATTGTCCCCGGGTCTATCGTCCTGAACACGGCCACGTTAACGGCCACCCTTCTAAACAAGGGGTTCGATAAGCACTTGCAGTTGACAGTTACGTCGCATTCAGATGGATTCATCCGTGTCCTCGTGGATGAGTTGCCGGACGTGGGAAGGTATCAGGTGCCCTCCGACGTGCTGGTCTCGGGCTGGGAGACCAAGAAACTGGCTTTCAAGGAGGAAAGCCGCACTTCGTCAGCGATCACACTTTCGGGAGGCGAAACAAAGCTGGTGCTCAACTTCCAGCCGTTCTCGCTTGCGATCAGCGTCAAGGGAGTCCCAGCCCTTCAGATCAACAGTCGCAACCTGTTTAACTTCGAACATCGGAGACCAAAGCAGGTATTCCTGGACAATTCATCACTTGCACTCGTCGAGTTTACCGGGAGGGCCTAAACACGGTATCATACGTTTTGGCGCAACCGTATGCTGCTTACACCAGTGACGCATGTGTTCTGCTGCAGGAGAATGACCCCGCTGGCTTCTGGGAGGAGACATGGATGGGACACACAGACTCGAAGCCTAAGGGCCCGGAGGCCATTTCTCTAGACCTCGTCTTCCCTGGCTTTCAGCACGTGTACGGCATCCCGGAGCGTGCGACAAGCCTCTCGCTCCGTTCCACCAATGGTGGGTCGTGGCTCGATCGCACACCGTTCGGTAGGGGTGAGAAGGGGTATCGGCCAGGGGTCGGGTGCAGAGCTGGCAAGGCGCACTGCGCCTGGCAGGCCATGTGATGTAATGTGGCAGGTGCTCAGGATGCGACCCTATGCAAATATGCTTTGTCTAAAGTCGAGGCCAGCGAGCTGGGGATGCAAAATCAGTAAGAAATCTTACATGAATTCAATCGGCCCTATTCGGTGTGGACGGTGCAATCTAGGCGCACCCCATGCGTTCCGTCGCCTTGCACCGTAACGGGCAAGCGTCCTTCCTGAGATTTTGCCTTCAGCAAGTTTGGAGCATGCGTGCCGAACAATTAGCCTACGTTAAGTCGCATGGGCCAGTGAAGAACTTCTTCCGAATTGAGTATAACGTGGGTCACAATAGGGTATATACACATTATGCCTGCTCCCGCCAGCCCTTGCAGCATTGGCGCAACGCATGCACTCGAGCGGGATTGGGAGGAGTTCTAAGGGCCAAGCCTGTTTAAAGTATATGGGAGGTTTCTATGTGTAGTGAGTCAATCGCATCTCCCGCAAGTAGAAGAACGAGGCCTGTGTGCAGCCGCAAAGCAAGGCATGGCTTTCGGTTATGGGGTCCTTGGCGTGATAATGCATTCTTTTTTCTTTCTCTTTCCTTTCGTTCTGCATGAACGAAATGGTGAGCATTGTGCTGGCAGGGCCAATTCAAGAGCACAGCCGATTGACGAGTCGTGCACCCTGTTTGCAGGCGCGGCACCGTATGGTGAGCCGTACCGGCTGTACAACCTGGACGTGTTTGAGTACCTGGATGACCATCCATTCGGCCTGTACGGCAGTATTCCCGTCATGTTGGCCCACAAGAAAGGCCTTACCGTTGGCGTTTTCTGGTGAGCGGCCGGTGGTGGATTACTCCCCGCTGAGCCCCCATGTTTCCAGTATTGCTCATAATTCCATTCCCCTCCCTGCAATATCTGTTTAATCCTGGCGTGTCCGTCTTATCTATGGTATCTGCTTGAATCATCAGTGGTTCGTCTTTTCCTCCCTCAACCTGCTGTCGGCACTTGATGTTTTATTTCTTGCGTATGATTCCTGCCCTGCACGCTTTGGGCGTCGGCAGGTGTCTGGTTTGAGGTTTGCATATTATGCCCTCCGGTACGCCGCTTACACCCAGAACCCTTCCGGTACGCCGCTTACACCCGCTTACTTTAATCCTCCTGCCCTCCGACTCTGGGTCATCACAGGCTGAACGCAGCCGAAATGTTCGTGGACGTGGTCAAGGGCCGCAGCGAGGTGGGCACTCAGTGGATTGCGGAGAGCGGCATTCTGGACCTCTTCGTCTTCACTGGCGGCTCCGCGCCGGCAGTGCTGTCATCGTACGCGCGTGTGGCCGGCACCACGGCGCTGCCTCAGCTCTTTTCTCTCGGCTACCATCAGTGCCGCTGGAACTACAAGGACGAGGAGGACGTCAAGGAGGTGGACGGCGGCTTCGACTCCCACGAGATCCCCTATGACGTGCTTTGGCTCGATATTGAGCACACCAACGGCAAGCGGTGCGTTTGAGCTGCCTGTGAAAGTGTGTGTGTGTGTGCGTGTGTATCTTGCCGGTAGCCGCTTGGTCTCTCATGTGTGTAGCTGCTTGATTTCATAATGGACGGACCTTGGCTGTATGGCCTTAATAGGCAAGCGATGGGATATGTCCTGTGACGCACGTGCGAACCAGTTGGCCGAGGGAGGAGCCTCTACGTCATAGCTGGCTGCTCTGAACTTCCTCCGCCGCTTTTGAACCTGAGTTCTTCCAATACCTCCGATACCTAACAATTATGATATATATATGTGTGTGTGTATGTACACTGATTGTTTATGAAAAACGTACACTGTTTAATTTTTAAGTGTACGCTTCCCTCGGCATTCTTTTTGTATGCTTCCTGGACTTTCACAACGAACTATATTTTCCGCTCGAATCACGTTCGGGTTTGTCCCTCTGTCTTCCTCACCTTAATCTTACCCAGCTACCCTCTTTTTCATTTCACCCAACTCCCCTCTTTCCCGAGCGCCCATCCATCCACCTATCCATCCTACCCTTACATGGCCCTCATCCATCCCGATATGCCCCCATGCGCAGGTACCTGACCTGGGACAGCTCTTTGTTCCCCAGCCCAGTGGCGATGCAGGAGGACCTGGCCAGCCGCGGCCGCCAGATGGTCACCATTGTCGACCCCCACGTCAAGAGGGACTCGGGCTACTACATCTTCTCAGAGGCGGAGAAGGCAGGCCACTTCGTCAAGAACAAGCACGGCAGCGACTTTGACGGGTGGGTCGCTGGCTGGCTGGGCGGCAGCTGACCAGGTTGACTGCGTCGTGCGTGTCAGTGCGGCGGATGCGGGTGCGCACGATGTGCCCTATTTCATCGCCGGGTCAGGTGCCCCTTGTTTGCTTTAAAAGCACGGCGAAAGGCATTGCGCGTGTTACACGGACGCACTCCCGGCATCTTCATGCTGTGCTCCGTCACTAGTCAAAACCCGTGGTGCATATCGCGCAGCAGCCTTAGCCCGATTTCCACAGCTCCGCTTCCATTCCACTCTTTCGGGTGAAGCTTCAAAGCACCCTCAGGCATCGTCATCGCGCTGCTCCCTGCAAGGTTGCCGGCTGCGCCACGTTCTGCCCCGGCACAGCTAGAGGCGGTGCAGGGCCATTGCCTAGGTCACCCCGGGCCGGGTCCGCCAGCACCCTAAGTCTCCACTCATTGTCGGGACCCTAACTATGTCCACCACCGGCCCTCTCATGCTTGTTGTTCCCCGCAGCTGGTGCTGGCCGGGCTCCTCGAGCTATTTGGACGTGACCAGCCCCGCCGTTCGCGAATGGTGGGCTCAGCAGTTCACTCTTGACAAGTACCAGGGCAGCACTAAGCACCTGTACATCTGGAATGACATGAACGAGCCGTCCGTTTTCAACGGCCCGGAGGTGAGGAATGCAGGACTGAACTTACGCGCTTTCAGTACTACTGAGCACCCGGTTGACTATGGAAAAAGCGTGGTGAAGTGGAAGGGCTGTTGGCCCGTGTGGAGCTTTAGACGCAAGGAAAAGGATGAGGGGTGATGGGGTATCTGGCTTTTGTTGGTGTACGGGCTGATTTGGGGAGGACTATGCATCAGTTGCCCTGTGGTTGGGTCGGTCGGCGCTCATGGGCAAAGGAGACGCTTGATATGGATGTAGGGTAAGGGGACGCATCGCTTAGGGATTGAAAGGAGACGTTGTTCTCTTGCTAGCCCATTTGACCCCCGCCAAACGCGTCATATTCCCGTATCCCTCCGCACTCCCATGCGGTTTTTCCTCATCCGGTCCCATATGCCCGCCGGTCTCTCTGTCTGCCCTGCGCCGCAGATTACCATGCAGAAGGACAACCTCCACTACGGCAACGTGGAACACCGCGACAACCACAACCTGTACGGCATCTACTACCACATGGGCACTGCTGAGGGCCTCAAGCTGCGCGGGAGTCAGGTGGATCCCGAGAACGGAGACCGGCCGTTCGTGCTGTCACGTGCCTTCTTCTCAGGTGCGAACCCGCCCGCCCGTGGATGAGAGCATCCAGTCGGGGCCCATTGCCCATAGCTGTAAGGATATCCGTCGGTCAGACCTGGCTCCGATACGCAAATATTGGAAGATGTAGGCTCTGTTGTCCATGGTCAAATTTGGTATCCTCCCACCGGGGGTGCCTCCGCGTCTTTGCGGCTTCCTGCGCCGGTGCCCGTGCCATGTGATTGGTGTGTCGTGTGGTAAACCGCTTTTCGCCTCTCGCTTCTTCCGCTGCGCCTTGCTCAGGCACCCAGCGTGTGGGTCCTATCTGGACGGGTGACAATGCGGCTCAGTGGAGCCATCTCAAGGTGTCGGTCCCCATGCTGCTGACGCTGGGCCTGACCGGGTTGCCGTACTCGGGCGCTGACGTGGGCGGCTTCTTCGGCAACCCCGATGCGGAGCTCATGACTCGGTGCGAGGTTTTACACATCGTTAGGAATCAAAGGCAGGAGTCTAGAGGGGTCTAGGAACAAAGGGGAACGTCGAAATTGCGACTCAAGCATGGCCCGTCTGAACAATGCCGGGCAAGTATTTGCGGTGTCAAGGGAAGTAATGTCTGGTGCTGTGTGGGATATGGGGGAAGTTGTTCGGCCGCGGCCTCCGTTGGCCGCTGCCTCTGTTGACGGCATCCAGGCTGGCAAGCGGGTCCGTTCAGTTAAGGGCTTGTTGCGTGGTTGATTACGTTTCTCTTGGTTGGAATCTAGGATTTGCTTTTAGAAAGCCCATGGCGAGGAGGGGGGATTTGCTATCCGTTTGTATGTACAGTGTGCCGTATGATTGGGCCATATGGCCCTTGCGAAGCTCCGATTAGTTTGTGTTATACGATTGTAGGTGCCGGTGGGGCGCCGCAACCGCTCATCTTTTGAGACCCCCCCCGTCTTACCTCGTCCTGTTCTATCCTTCCTCTATTGCCACGGCGGCATTGGGGCCTCCGCATCCACAGCTGGTACCAGCTCGGCATCTACTATCCCTTCTTCCGCGGTCATGCTCACCTGGAGACGCAGCGCCGGGAGCCCTGGCTCTTTGGCCCCGAGACCACTGCACGGATCCGTACCGCCATCCGGGGCCGCTACACGCTGCTGCCGTACATTTACACGCTGTTCCGCTTCGCTAACACGTCAGGCCTGCCGATCCTGCGGCCGCTGTGGTACGAATTCCCGGAGAATGAAGGTGAGTGGAGTAGTGGGTTGCACGCGTTTGTTTTGTGATTTCCACGACTTGAGCATGCTTATGTGCTTGCGTCTGAGAGCCGCGTGCCTGCTCCTGCTGAGGGCGCGGGTGTAGACAGGTTCTGAGGACAGAGTGTGCTGGGTAGCAGCGAGGGGGCGATAAATTGCGCAGTCCACAGGCTTCTGTGTCCACGAGCTGGGAGTTTCTTGGTCGCTATCTGATGGCCTCCACGTTTCCTAATAACTTGCCTAAACCGCTGCTAGCTCTGGTTCTTTCCTTCCTTTTCCTTCGGTCGTTACACATTGCACTATTGCCCCCTTTTCCGCTCGGCCCCAACCCCCATCTCCTATTGTCTTATTGGCGAATGTGCTGTTGTCCTTATTCCCGCTCTGCTGCCCCTGTTTCTGATGCGCTCCTTGGGCCGGCAGATCTGTTCGCTGTGGAGGAGGAGTTCATGGCTGGCCCGGCCATCCTGGTCAAGCCTATCGTCGCCCCGGGGGTCAGCAGCGTGGATGTTACGCTGCCGGTGGGGGCGCGCTGGTACGACGCTCTGAGTGGAGCCGCTGTGCCCGCCAGGAGTCGCAGCCAGCGCGTGCAGGTAAGCGAGACCGGTCACCACCACGTTTTTTAATCGTGTTCATCCTTTGATGGCTTGAGACTCATTCCGGCAATTGAAGCAAATCGACCCCAGAGGCGTAACCTAAAGATGATTGCAGGATTGAGATAGACTGGAAGGCAACTGCGAAAACATGCTGAACCCCAGAGCTAGAGAAGCTGGCCTGGCTTGCCGAGCCCGTTACGGATAAGGGGCCCCACGGTCCGTTACGGACAAGCGCAGTTTGTCGTGGCGAGGGAATGTCCCTGGACGGAAAGTTTTGCGGCACAGTGAAATCACCCGAACTAAAACTAAAACCCTAAACCCGAACCGGATGCGTCCGCTCTTTCGCCGCTTCAAACCCAAACCCGGCAGATTTTGATGCTTCCTTTCTCAAACTAAATAATATCCTGGCTATGGGCTTGGCAACCCTGCCAACCGTGGCCAACTCTTTCTGGCCGGGTTCTGTTTTCCTCTGACAAGGGCTCAGTCAGTGCTGCCGTATTGCCGCGCTGCTTACAGTTAATGGCATACCCCCACTACCCACAGCATCACTCGTCTGCGGTTCATCTTCGCGCCCACTACCGCACCCTTCACACGCTCACTTCCTCCTGCAGGTGACTCTGGACTCCATCCCGGTCTACTACCGAGGCGGCAACATCTTGCCACTGCGCGAGCGCCCCCGACGAAGCACCGCCGCGCAGCTGGCCGACCCTTACACGCTGGTGGTAGCGCTGGACGACAAGGGCGAGGCGACGGGCAGTCTCTACGTCGACGATGGCCGTTCCTTCGCCTTTCAGCGGGGCCAGTACCTGCACAGGTGGGTGAAGAGAATGAAGATCTTGCCGATGCGTGGAAATGGAAACTCAGTCACCACAGCTTCGGTTCTTTGTTCTTGTAATTCATAGAACCCACTATGTTGTGGCCTGAAGGTTATCACTTTCCTTGAGAAGTACTGGAGGAAGAAGGACGTGCAACAGGCCAACCGGGCATAACCGATTTATACATAGCCTTGCTGGGGCCCACTGTTGCGGACTTCAATCAGACTCAACTCGCACATCGGCAGCATCGGCTGTCCAGGGCACGCGGCCGCCGACTCATCCATTCGATCTTCGCATCAGCTCCCCGCGTGCCAAGACTGAGCTTATCGTCGGGGCTTGGTCCCTTGCATTTGTGGCTATAGTAATCGTAACTTTGCATGTGGCCTGTGGATGTATGCATGCAGGGACTTCACAATGAAGTCGCTGAAGCTCAGCTCCTCCAAACACGTGGAGCCAGGGGTCCCTAGCGGCGCCCTGACAGTGCCCACCACTATCGAGCGGGTGGTGTTCCTGGGGCTGCCAGCCTCCAAACGGGGCTACAAAGCCCTCATTGGCGCCAAACATGCGGTCCCGCTGGAGCCCGGCCCGCTGACGATGTTGGCACCGCAGTATGAGAACGCGTTGGTGCTCCGCAAGCCGGGCCTGCCTGTCTCGCACGACTGGGAGGTAGAGATTGTGGCGTTGTAGGTTACGGGAAGCATGCGGATAGTTTGATAGGTGCGAAAGCCGCCGAACATGTTATGCAGGGTCGTTACATAGGGCTGGCTGGCTGGCTGGCTGGCTGCGTCATCTGCGATATGAGCACGAAAGAATATGGGGCGTGCGCATAGGGCAATGCCGAATTCCAATCCGTGGTCAATATGTCTGCGCCTTGAGGGCTGCAACAGCGGTTGGATCGACTAGTCGAACGGGTCTGGAACCGTGCGCAGGTCGGCTTGTTTGATTTAACAACGCTGAGCTGAGTAATATAACTGTATTAGGAGTACAGTGCTGAACAGGCACGCATGTGGTATTTTGGCGTCACCAGGTTTTCCCCCGTGTCCTCTCCGTATCCAAGGACATGAGATGCGCTGAAGTCGTGTTCCATGTGCAGTTGAGGATGCTTTTGCTGGATAATGGCGCACATCGAATACGCGTGCCTTGTCAATTTAATTTTCATCGTTGCCTTGAATTGTCGTCGTACACATACCCAACAGAAATTTATCCTCATTATTTAGTAGAAGCACAAAAATGCTGAACGGATAGGTACAACATACAGCACACAACGAACTACCCGGTAATCGGCGCGGGCCGTCAGTCCAAGACGTAATCTCTTAACATGTCACTGTATACCCCGGCGACACCGTACCCATGCATATCACATCGCAACTCTGGGCATGTGGCAGTGTTGCACCATTTCCCATCTTCCAACGAAATCCAAACCATCATTACCGTCTACAGAAGTCTACGAAAAAAACTCAGTACTACAACCTCGTCCCCAAAAGTGCATCGAAACAAATCTTGAACTATGCCTTATCATTGAGGGATTGGGTACAAACCAGCAACCTTCGGGTGCTCATTAGTCATGAGCAGCCGTGATTGCGGTGCGGCGGGTGCTCGGTTCACCATCCACAAACCCCACCCCTCCTCGCCAAGCCCCACGTGCCATCTCAATTCTGCGAGCAGTTCTCCAGGACTGCCGCCCCAAACCCCTGTTGAGACACATTTCCGACTGCCGCACAGAGGCAAGTTGCACTTCTACGCATCCACGTCAAAGCAAGACACGGAGCTCACATACGCCGCCATAGTGGCTCGGTGGGTTAAGGCGGATTTGGGAAGATGTGGAAGGCTTGCGGGAAGGGATGGGATTATCCCGTCATGTTTGGCAGCTTCCCAATCAGGTTTAGTTGACGGTCTCAGTAAAGCCCACAACCTTTTCGCCACGCTCCATCTGATCAGCAAGCACTGCGCAACTGTGTTCGCGGTGCGGTGGGTGCGGGGGGCCGACAGCGGCACGGCGACAGCGGCACGTGGGGTGTCAGCTGCCATCGCTCTGCGGGCCCTCTGCAGGCTCTGCCCTCGCGAAGGCTCTGCCGCGGCTTATGGCAGGCATATGTACGGTGCTTTCGGAAGGTCACGACTGTGTGAGATCGGCCGTACTACGGCCATAGTACGGGCGCTTGTGATAACTTAGTACATGATACTAAGTTAGTATATGATTAGTTTTTAAATCATAAACCTTTTTGGAGGGACATCTTTTCATTCTTCCAGGCGGAAAAAAGTGAAAGTGAGGAAGTCTGGGTTTTCTGATTTCTGCGAGCCGCAAGAAGGCCACCAGGCGGATAGCGATGCGATGAGAAGCCTACCGAGAATTTGTGCCTGGCCGTATGTATGTATGTACGTGTGTACGTATGTACGTACATATGTATGTACTTCAGTGTGGTGAAGGTGGTGTGGGGTATGAAATAGCCATTGCATGTGTCATACTACGGCTATGGACGATCAGCCACACCCTATTCGAACACAGTTCCTTTACGTCCATCTGTTGACTCTCTTCTGCAGACCGCCGCTGCGCCCTACCAGCTGCATGGCCGTTCACCGCCCTACTGCACCGCCCCCACCGGTAAACAACCAACGCCCGTCAGAGCGCCGCAGTCAAAAGCCAAAGTCAAGGAGGTTTTCTCCCCGACAAGATCACTTTTGTCTCCCCGACATCAAGCATTGCGAAACGGCAAGTCCACCAACAGCACGCCAAAAAGGAAAATACACGAACATACAGACGAACATCCACACGCAGACACAGGTGGTAATGGTGAAAGGGGGAGGGGTGCACAGTAGCCGGGCGGCCAGTTGGGTGAGGTGGAGAGGCAAGGATTGCGATATTGCGATGCTGCTACCCAGCCGTCGCCGCCACCGCCGCCTCCACACCTCCAACCCTGCCCGAGCCCCCCTCCCTCTGATATACACACACATACATACACACACATACATACACACATGCACACACACATGCACACATGCAGTCGCGCTGCCTGTAGGCGATGTTTTCCGTTATTTCCCCCCCCCCACCACCTTTCCGAACACCTCAAAAACCGCCAAGCCCCCTCCCCCTCCTCCCCGGGTGACCGACCTGGCCTTTTCCAAAGCCCCGGTCCCTTTGCCCTCCACCCTCCTGGGGAAGCTGGGGGAAGGGGCTGGGTGTATACTTTTGGATATACACCTTTCCCCATGCCGTACGCACATACACACACGTAGACTCATCTAGGCACATGCATTTCCCCCCCCGTCATCCAGACCCCTCCCGGCCTTACCAACGCCTTTCCCCAGGGGCAAATCTTTCATCAGGAATATTCACCGACCAGTGGGGGAAAGGGTGTGTGTGGGGGGGGGGATAACAGCGGGCGACAGAGAGCGCTAAGCTCAGCAACCCGCTGCCCCCAGGGGGCGGCCCCCTCAACCCCCTATCCCCGCGCCACCAGCTCCCCCCCCTCGAGGCCCCAGGCCCATCGCTCCCCCCTCAACCCCATCCGGGGCTCCGAGACCACCAACACGCTGAACCCCTCCCAGCCCCCCTCCTCCTAATCCCGTCAGCCCCATCCCAACCGGTGGACGCCCTGGAGCTATGGACGGGGAGGGGGAGGGCAAGGAGCCGTGTAACGCCTGCGGCCCTCCGGGCACCCCTCCGAAACCATGCCCATGTCCGTGTCCGTGCGGCCCCCCTGCTGCTGCTGCTACCGCGGCGGCACTCCCCCCTGGTGCTGTTGCTGTTGCTCCTGCCGTGTGCCGGGGGCCCTGCAGCTCTAGAAGCTGTTGGCACATGAACTCTATTTGGTCCTTGTACATGCACTTGACGTCCTGCAGGTCGGCAAGCAGCTCCTCCACCTGCTCGTCCCGCTCACCTAGGGGCGGAGGAGGAGGGTGGGAGGAGGGTGAGAAAACATAAGTGGGGTTTTGGGGTGGGAGAGTGAGAGGGACGAGGCGAATGACAAGTGAATTCAGTCGCGTCAAGCACACACACGCACATGCACGTGCGTCATGCGCAATCAAAAAGCTACAAGACAACAATCTTCCCAACCATAAAGCTCCCCGGGGCCCAGTCGCATACACGCACACACACACACACGCGTACGCTGCGTCCCCTCCCCTCCCCTCCCCTCCTCCCGCTCACCCACAAGCTCCAGCGCGTTGTTCAGTCGCACCCTCATCTCCGCCAGCTCCTCGCGCAGCTGGTCCCGCTCCTGAAGCGCCTCAGCAGCGGCCTCGCTGCGGGCGGACCCCGCAACCAGCTCCTCTGCCAGCCTGAGAAGGGAAAGAAGGAGAGGGAGAACAAGCAGGGGGGGGTAAGGAAAGGAGGAAGTAAGGCAGCAGCATGAGCGCAGGAAGTGGTTGTCGAGGGACAGGAACCCCAAAAAGGGGTCGCCGAGGAGGGTGTGGTGATGGTGGTGATGGTGGTGGTGGTGGTAGTAGTAGAGAGAGGAGTATGAACGGAAAGTAATGTCACTTGGGGTTTCCCAACACCATAAAGTTGTCTGCCTGTCAGCCTGTCTATCTGCCAGTCTGTCTATCTGTCAGTCTGTATGTATGCATGCACGTGTTTATATCTTTTCATGGTTATCCCTGGACACAACCCGCACCCCTGTCCTGGCCCCCAAAACACATATCTACAGACACACACACACACATACACATACACACGCACACGCACCGGTCCCGAGTTGCTTCCAGCTCCCCCACCAGCTGCTGCGCCGCCACCAGCTCCCCCGTCTTGGCCCTCAGAGCCCCCCGCAGAGACTCCAACTCACTGGCCATCACCACATGAATACCCCCACCCCCACCCCCACCCCCGCTGCCGCTGCCGGCCCCGAGGGTGAGGTCCGATAAGCCCATGGTGCCGGAGGTGGCGGCGGCGGTCGCGGTGGCTGAGGAGGAGGCGGAGCGGCCGCTGCTGGCGGTGTAACTGGGGGTGGAGCTGCGGGGTCGGGGTCGGGGTCGGGCGGGTGGGGTGAGGGGCGGGGTGGGGGTTACGGCGTTTTATAGCGCACAGGGGCTTGGTGGGGCAAGCTTGTACGGCAAATCACCACCCGGCCCTTCTCCCCCCCCTTCCCTTAGGTCCCCTTCCCCCACATACCTCACCCCCCCACCCCTACGCCACCAGTGGGGGGAGGGGGTGTGTGGGGGGGGAAATCATTACCAAGGAGCCGAGTAACAGGGGGAATATGTGTGTGTATGCGGTGGGAAGGGCAAGTGAGTGAGACCTTGCTTCACCCTTACCGTGGGTCCGGTTGTGGTGGTTGTGGCGGTTGTTCTCCCTCCTTGACGAGCACCCAGCGATACCCGGGGGCCGCCATCGCCGGGGGTTCCGGACTGTTGGTGGTTGGTGTTGGGTGATCGGGAATGGGGAGGTGGTGGGTGAAGGGGAAAGACGAACCACACACGATTGAAGCTGCTGCCAGGGCAAGATAGTAGCAAACGTACAAACTGGGTGAAGGGGAGGGGGGGGTAGGGTGTGTGTGGAAAAGCCCCCGGGGAGCAGTCGGAGTAGTGGAAAAGTGGAAACACAAACCCGGGGGGGGACGTGGACTTACGGGACTACAGTACATTGCAGTACAATTTGGTAACGGCAATGCAAGAAGCGACCTTCCACCCGCCACTCACCG
This sequence comes from Volvox carteri f. nagariensis, assembly GCF_000143455.1. Lineage (NCBI taxonomy): Eukaryota > Viridiplantae > Chlorophyta > Chlorophyceae > Chlamydomonadales > Volvocaceae > Volvox > Volvox carteri. Next base: position 1,122,278 of record NW_003307561.1, read on the forward strand.
CTTCATGGCCTCCGCCTGCGCCTGGGTCCGCAGCGCCGTCAGCTCCCCCTCCGCCTCCGCCAGCCGCCTCTCGTACTCCCGCCGCAACGAGGCTATGTCGTACTCCGCTGCGGCCCGAGCGGCCCGCTCCGTGTCCCGGTGCTCACGAAGGGCGGTCTCCAACTGCAGGGAGGGGTGTTCGGGAATGAGGCGGGGGGAGAGGGGGAAAGGGAGAGACGTGTGTGTGTGTAGTGTACGGACGGGTAATGGCGGGTGTGGGGGAAGAGGGGAGAGGAAAGTGGGCTTTGCTGCGTTGGTAGGACCTCACATGGGAATGGACGGATTGACGACCGGCTTGCGATGTGGGTGTGCGTGTGGTGGGTGCCGTGTGCCGTGTGCTGCTTTGGACGAGGGGTTAGAAGGGGGGCCCTGCCGCTGCTCCGCCCTTCAGCTCCACCTCCGCCACCCTCAACACCTCCGCCACCTTCCCTCCGGCGGTGACGACCATTGCCAACTTTCAAGCCACCAAGGCGGGATGTCCCCGACCGCACATCCACCCGCGCCATCCATCCATACACACACTCCCTCCCTCCCTCCCTCCCTCGCTCCCACCCCCACCTGCTCCAGCTGTTGCTCCTGCAGTCGGCACCTCTCCCCAAGCACCTCCGACTGGTGGGCCGCAGCAGCAGCGGACGACCTGGAGCTTGCCAGAGCCCCGCGGGCCCCCTCCAGCGCCTCATTCAGCTGCCGTACCTCCGACCTGCTGGCCGACAGACTGGCCTCCAAACCCGCGACCTTGTTGGAGAGAACCTAGAGTTGTCCGTCCCCCGGGTGGGGGTGGGGGTTGGGACGGGAAGGAGGGGAAATTGGGTTGTTAAGTTGTTATAATAATCCGGAGCGGGAGGCAACAAAACCATATATGTGCGGCAGGTATAATACACGACGACCACAGACACTTCCGATAACCCCCCCCCCTCCCCTCCCCTCCCCTCTCCCCCCCCCCCCTCCCCTCCCCTCCCCTCCCACATGCATCTTGTCCACCGCCAACCTCTCCCGCTCTGCCGCCGCCGCGCCGCGCCCCTCCGCGTCCGAGAGCCTCGCCTGCAGCGCCGCCTCCGCCCCCGCCCACGCCTCCGCCTGGGCTTCCATGGCCGCCTGCATGGCCTCGATCTGCCGCAGCAGGGGGCGGGTGGCCTCGGGCACCTTGGCCGCCAGGTCCTGGTGGCGCAGCTCGGCGGCCTGACAGCGGCGCTCCAGGTCGGATATGTCCGCCTGAGGAGGAAGAGACCCGGGGGGGACGGGTGAAGGGAGGGGGGGAGGGGGGGACGAACCACTTGAGCGAGTGAAGCTGCTGCCAAGTGGGGAAAGAGTGCTGCGGCCGATGTACAGGACGGTAGCAGAACTGACCAGTCGGCGGTTGTGAAGAAGCAGGGAGGGGGGGAGTTGTGTGTTTTGGCGGGGGGACACGTAAAAGCAAAATAAATTACTGTCGACGGTTTGGGGGTTGGGGTGGGCTGCGTGGTGAGTGGGGGGGGGGAGAAGCGCGGACATGTAACACGCAGTGTACGGCAGGAAACCCCAAATGCAAAGCAACCCCAAACCCCCACACCCTAAAGTAAGAGAGGGGGTATGGGAAAGGGGTGGGCGTGGGGAGGAATGCACGGTGAACAACGTGGGTGCGTTTCCCTCCCTCCTCCCTCCCCAACACAACAACCAGTTACCCAACACACACACACACACGTACACACACACGTACACACACACACACGTACACACACACACGTACACACACACATACACACACACGTACACACACACGTACACACGTACACACCTTGAGCATCTCCTCTCGTAGATCCGCCGCCTGCCTCTGTCGGTCCAGGGCGTCCCGCAGCTCCATACACGACTCCGCCAGGGCCTCACACCGCGCCTCGGACTCACGCAGCTTGCGACCCAGACCCGCAGCGGCGGCGTCACGAGCCCGCTCCTCCGCGTCGACCTGCGCGCGGGGGGGGGGAGAAAGGGGGGGAGAAAGGGGGGGGAGAGGGGGGAAATACACACACATGGGAATACAGAGGACAGACACGACGCGGTGTGCAGGACCCGGTGGGTGACAGGAGGCGAAGAAGAGGTGGGAGGTGGGGGAAAAGGCGGGGGAGGAAGAACAGAGAAGCGAATAATCCCCCCCACCCCCCAACCTACTCCAGGCGCTCGCTCCCCACCCGACCCCTTCCACCGCCTGCTTGACCTAACCCCCCTCGTTCCCGGCTGGCGTACCCCTTTTACCCCCCCCCCAAAAAAGCCCACTTCCCCGCTCCCCGCTGGCTCCAACACAAACCTGGTCGCTCCGGGCCTTATTCAGCAGCATTTCGAAATGCTCCTTCTGGGCCTCCAGATCCGCCTTGGATTGCTCGGCTACAGGGAGGCCGGGCCGGGGTTGGGGGATGGGCGGGCGGGAAAGACGAACCACACGCGATTAAAGCTGCTGCCAGGGCAAGATAGTAGCAACCGAAAGAACTGACCGAAAGGCGTCCGTGGCGACTGTGACGACTGTAACCTCGGGATGACGACTGTAACCTCGGGATGAAGAATTGACGTAGATGTAGGAAGTCCTACCTACCTAAGCCGCCAGAAATATTATAGCCAAAACCGTAAACTAGTAGGTGTAGAAAAAGTAGTGAAGGCGGCGAGAAAAAAAAGGCGAGAAAAAATGCTGACGTAAAAGTGGCGTAAAGTTGCTGGCCAGGAGAGAAAGCTGCATTGCTGATACTGAAAGGCTGCCAGTATGCAAGTGTTCCTCCCGACCCCCCCCCCCAAAAAAAAACTAGAACGCGCGACTGACCCGACCGACCCAAACTAAACTATTCCGGCTAGCCTACCGACACCAACGCGAAATACCAAAGAAGCTCGAACCACCTTTTGGACTCACATGGGCGGGCGGGCGGGAGGAAAAACACACGACGCAAAGAGCCAGAAAAAGCCCACCCCCTCCATTGCCCCCACCCCTTCAGTCGCACCCACCCGCAGCCAGCAGGTCCTTCTCCAGCTTGGCTCTGACCCGCTTGAGCTCCCCCACCGCCGCCTCCTCGGCCGCCAGCCGCCCCGCCACCTTGTCCCGCTCGCCCTCCGTAGCGGACAGCTGGCCCCGCAGCCGCTTGATAATGCCCTCCAGCTCCACCTGCTTCTTACTCAGCTTCTCGCCCTCGTCCATCACCTAGATGAGGGGGGCGGGGTGGGGGAGCGAGCGGAAGAGGAGGGGGTGGGTGGGTGGGGGGAAATCCTAGCTGGCTGGCTAACTGGCTGAGTGGCAACATGCAATCAGGAAACACTGCCAACGTCCAAACAGGGGGGAAGGCGGGGTGGAGGTGGTGTTGGGGGTGGTGGTGGTGTTGGGGGTGGAGGTGGTTTGCCAGGTCAGGGGGGACACACAGCACAGCGGGGAAAGAGACCTCGACAGGCTATCAGGAGCAAAGTGAGACAAAACCCGTATTTACCCCCCCCTTCTCCATTACCCCTCTCCAGCATCCCAATCCCAGGGTCTTTGGGCCCCCCCCGCCGCCCACACCCCTTCTTCTCCCGGCCCCAGCTCCGTGGGGCTACCGGGGCTATCCGCTCTCGTTGCGCACGAGTCTTCTCCTTTCCTTCCTTGCCTACTTACAGTGTTTCGGTCCTTCAAAATCACCCCCTCCCTCACCTCCCTCCTGACCCATGGGTCATTTGCGGTGTGGTATACCTGTCTGACTCCAGTCCTTCCCTGGACTTCTCACCCTCCACCTGATCCGCAGGTCCTCCCATCAGGTTGCCACCCACTTCCCACCTCCTCAACCCCCACCTCACCCCCTCAACCGCTTCCCATCCCCCAAACTACACGGCCTCCAAACAACTAACCCCCCTCTCCTCCTCCCCCACACAAACCTGCTTAATGATGTCGTCCTTTTCCTTTACCAGCGCCCCATAATCCGCCAACTTCTCCGAACCCTTGCGCAGCGCGTCACGCTCCTTAGTCAACGCATACACCTTGCGCTCGGCGGCCGCCAGCCGCTGCTCAAACTCCGTACGGACCGCCTCAAAGTCCGCCTCGCTCAGACCTGCGGAACGTAACGCCAGCTCCTCATTGCGGGTCTGTAGCCCCGAAACCACCTGCTGCATGTCCGACATCCGTACAGCCTGCACGTGCAACTGCGTGTCTCGCTCTCGAAGTTCCGATTGGAGCTTGGCGACTGTACGACGAAGCTCCTCGAGTTCTTCACGCTCACGGGAAGCCGCTGCCGCTGCCGCGGCGGCAGCGGCTGCGCTGCTGCTGCTGCTGCCACCGTCCGCCGAGCAGCCGCCGTTGACCGCCGGGGCCTGGGCCCACGGCGACGGCGGTGAAGACGACCCGCCTTCCCCCGCCGCCGCTGCCGCGGCGTCCTTGGCTCCTAGCTCCAATTTCCCGCCCAACCTGGATATCTGCTTTACGAGCTTGCCGGCGGCGGCGGTTGACGCTGAGGGCACCTCCCCGTCAACTGCGGCGGTGGAAGGGGCAGCCTCCTCCCCACCTTCATTCCCCTTAGCTGCTGCTGGATTTAAACCTGGACCTGGATCTGGATCTGCTCCAGCACCGGAACCAGCAGCAATGGATACCGCCTGGCGGCGCTGGTTGTGCGGCTGCTGCTGATCTACAGAGACCGTCCCCGCTACCCCGGACGCCGCCCCGGCGCCCGCCGCCGCCACCGCCGCCGCAGGGCCATCCGCGCCGGGCGACGAGGACGACACCGCTGCTTTTTCGCCGTCAGAGGCGGCAGCAGCGGTGTCCCCCCCGCCGCCGCTTGCTCCAGGCGCCTGTCCTGCAAGTATGTCCTCCAGGTCCTCATCCGGCCACCCAGCATCATCCCACCCGCCGGCCGGGACCGGCCCGCCTGCCATTGCCGCTGACGGCTCGGCGGCAGTAGCGTCGGCGTCGGCGTCGCCGCCGTCCCCAAAGTCCGCTGCCCTGCCTGCTCCCCCTGCTGCTGCTACTGCTTCTGATACCGATGCGGATGCTTCAAACGATGATGCCATTAGCTCCTGAGCTCCGCCATCCTGCTGCTGTTGCTGTTGCTGCTCCTGATGGCGTCGTGATGGTGATTGTGGTGGAGGCGGCTGGCCTCGCGGTTCAGCGGCAGTATCTGTTTCCCCGAAAATCCTTTGGGCTACTGCGGGCACTGCTGCTGCTGCTCCTGCTGCTCCTGCTGCTGCTCCTGCTGCTGGTGATAATGATGATAATGATGATGGTGACGCCGCTGGCGGGGTAACCCCATTGGCCAAATGACCACCACTGCCACTACTGCCCGTAGCTGACGGTTCCGGAGCCGGGGTTGAAGTGACTCCGCTCTCTACCGGGGCACTGGATTTGGATTTCAATTTGGGTTTGGGTTCCAGACCTGCGGCGGCTTCCTGGTGGGCTCCGTTGAGCCGTGCCGGGGGTGAGCTGGCGGGGCTGGCCGAGCCGGGCCCTTCATAGGTCGTGGCTCCAGGGCCGGTGCGATCGGAGTGGCCCGGCGGCATTGCGGTCCTGGTATCAGTGATGCATGGTCCGGCGGAGGAGGTTGGGAACGCGTTGCCTTCCTCTGCGGGGTTACGAGGGGTCGTGGCATTGCTGGAGACGGCTGTTGCTCCTCCTCCGGCGGCTGCTGCTGCCGCAGCTGGTTCCGCGCTGCTGCCTTTGACGACGCGGCGAATTATTTTCTTGACCACCTTCTTCTGGCCAGGCTTGGCGCCGGGAGCAGCGATGGGCGTGGCCGGGTCCGCAGATGCCGAGCCAGAGCCATCGCTGAGCCCGGACGCAGCCGGTGCTTGAGCCTAGAGGACCAGATGGAACAGACACGATGTGTGACATGTGTATAGGGAATAAGATCTTTTAGTTTTGCGGGATGGTTTGCCTGGGGAGTGACACGCAGGGAGGCTCACGCACCTCGACTGCAACATTTCCTGCCGCTGCCTTGGCACCTAAACCTGTCGGAAGGATGGGAGTGAAAAGCGTGTGATGACGGATTCCGTTGTGCTCACTCGCTACGGCCAGGAATGCAAACTGCTAAGGAGTCGAGAAAGCCTTGCGTACCTCCTTTAATGCCGAGCCTGCTGTCGATGCTCTTCTCCACATCAGCAGTGGCTTTCTGCAATGCTTCGCCTGCCGCCGCTGTCAGTTGCTCGCCTAGCTTACCAAGGTCTGGAACAAAATTGCCCCACATCCCTAGCAATCCGCGCAGGCGACGATCCAATTAATCCTTTGCATCTAATCATGAACAGTATGGTATCAGATGCAAAACGCACCAGCCCTTTTACGCAAGCAGCGGTAACAAATATTTAAGCATGCACGAAACGTCACACATGCATGTGGATCTGTTGTAGACTGTTAGTCTGCAAGGTAAGGAAAACCAGGTCTGGGCAGATTCAGGCACTTTGTCTGCAACGGTTCGTACGGCTGTCACGGTTGTTTCTTTTCTGTGGAACTGTGGAATCCTGAGCTTATTTTCAAAACACCTTCACCAATTGGCCGGCAACATCCAAAAGCTAGTTTGATGCCCGCCAGCTAACCTGAGAGCCGCTCTTATCTATTCACGCGCTTACGCTCATTTTATGTATGGTATGTTACATGGATGCTGAATCGTGGACTCCGAGTTAAGGGGATTTCCACACGCGCAGGTCACAGTCACATGTCTATCGTTGCCACGTACGGCAAGGCGTACACATCAAAAAGCAGCAAATGGCACGAACAGGGAGCCACCTGTGCACATGCGGGGCCAACGGATGAATAGGCAAAGCAGTGGAATAGTGTCAGTCCCAGCCAATCCTCTTACGACCTGGTTTTGGGACAAGTCGTACGATCTGCACGGCTCGTCCGTTCATGTCTGGTTAAAGCTCCTGCTGAGGGATGTATTAGTTATCCGTCTAATTAAGTGTAACAAATTGTGCTCAGATTGCTCCGGTGAACGTGAAACGGCTCCGGGATTTACACAGAAGTCCTCATCCGCTGTCGTGCATCGCTGCATTTGATCCGTGTCCGCGCAGCATAGTAGCCTGGGCGAGGTGAAGGAACCGTAGTTGTTCCTGACAAGCACAACGTGAATTATCCTGCGGGGCTTCCATTTGAACAATAGCTACGGATGGCCTAAACTTGCGTGGCAGGGTCCTACACTCTTCACCACTGCATGCAGCTCCATACTCTTACGCTTCCCAGTTCCAAGGGGACAGTGTAATCGTGCATTTAACCGGGCCATACCCCTTACCGGGTTAAGTGCATGCCCGGCTTACTAAAACAGGAGCATGCGAACGTCTCGTGGCCAAAACGTGGTAAACCAGAAAACCACGCATGAGAAGGGGAGAGAGTTGCACGCAAGTGCAAAAAGCAAGGCTATGCTCGTGGCCAACCGAAATCTGTGTCCACATGAGAAGGGTTCTGAAGCTCAGTCCAACGAGTATAGGTTTTGTGCACCTGTATTCTCATGGCGAAGCCTACTCCGAGCCGTGATGGACCATTCACGACACTTAAATGAGGCCTGAATACACATGTACGCATGCACATGCACGCATTACAATGTTCCGCTCTTCCCTGATCTATTGCAAAGTTCTGTGAAGGCTACGGTGTTTCTGCAAAAAATATATATCATAACTGATTTGTAGGGCTATGCTACGCGCCTTGCCTAGGAATTGGCCAACGTCCGTTTTCACGTTGCTACAAGTGTTGCGAGGCAAATCCAGCTGCAGTGCTAGACTGTGAAATATCAGGTATTAGAAGCCATGTTTATCCTCATGTACTGCCTGCTATGCTAAGCTCGCGAGAGCTCGTAAGGCCCAGACAGGAGGCTCATGGACCGCGAGTCTTAACATAGTCAAGAAGAAGGAAAAAACGTAATAGGAAATACGAAAAGGGGTTATGTACTGCCTCAGCCTTCAGGAGCTGCCGACGTCGTACTTTACGTCGTTCGCAAATCCATTACACCGCGCATACATCCACAGAAATGTTCATGTAAGCTGCAATGGTCTTTTACGTGTCATAAATAAATATTAGTTAGAGACCCTCAACTACCAGCAGCACCGCGATGGCGCTTTTGTCGTCGATGTCGTCATCGTCGTCATGCTACGCCACAAGCTTCTGCCCTTTTGCAAGCCGTCGCCAATTACAACGCGGTGATTTCAAACGTGTATGCGTATCGTACACGGGGCTATGCGGGACCTCACTCACAGCACCGGCAGATGTCCTCCTGCATCAGCGTCGCGACGGCCTGACGGATGGAGATTGCAGGTGGGGCCGAGGGCTCGGCCAACATACACAGCTTAGCTCCAAAGGCACACCACGACTCACATACACACATACACACACATACCGTCTCCGCCTCCTCGTCCTCCTCCTTCACCTCTCTCACCCCCTGCTCCTCCGGTACCCCAATCCCGTCCGGGTCCCCCCTCCCTCCTAAATCAGGAATACACGCAAACTTAGAACGGTGGTATGCGCCGCGGCAGCCGCCTCCGCAGACGGCCCCACCCCCGTCCCCGTCCCCGGCCCCGCCGCCAGCCCCGGCCCCAACCCCTTCACCACCGTGCTGGTCCCCACCGCCTTGGCGCTGCTGCTGTGCAACATGGACCGCATCTGCTTGTCGGTGGCAATCATGCCCATGTCGGGGGAGTTTGGCTGGCCGGCCAGCCTGCAGGTTAGAGGGGCAGAGGGTGGTGTGTGTGTAGGTGCGTGAAAGAGGAGGGGGGGCAGGGAAGGGAAGACGAACCTCGTGAACGAGTGAAGCTGATGCAAAGGAGGATATAGACTCTGATACGCCACAAGTACGTAACTAAAGTAACTAACACTCCATCTCCCCCCGTTCAAAAACCCTCCCGTACTCCCCTTGTCGTACACCTTGTCGTACATTCGTAAAAACCTCGCAAAAAGGGTGTCATTCAATCCGCCTTCTTGTGGGGCTACATGGCAACCCAGCTGGTTGGGGGGGCTCTGGCGGACCGGTACGGCGGCAAGTGGGTGATGGCGGGCGGCATCGCCTGGTTCTCGGTGGCTTCGGTGCTGCTGCCGCTGGCGCTGTCGCCCGCGACGGTGGAGGCGGGGTTGACGGTGCCACTGGTGCTGCTGTCCAGATTCCTGACGGTGGGGGTGGCGGGGGGGGGGAGAAGTCGGGTGGCGGGTGTGTGTATAGGGTGTTGGGGTGTCATCCAAGGGAGGAGAAATGGTCCTCCGATGTTTTTTGACTTTTGGGGCGGCCCTGGGGGGGTGGAGGTGGGTTTTCGGTCGTACTACGGTCGTACTATCGTACAGACATGGTCGCACTTTCATTTTCTTTCGATAAACAGCCCTTCCGGAGATCATCTCATCAGATCTTTCGTCTCTCCCGCACCCGCAACTCGTCAACCTGTCCGTTCATTCCCCTACCGCCCGGGTCGGGCTCCTCCTGCTGCCCCTCCCGCGGCCGTCGCTGCCCCACCCCCGTGGAAAAATAGGTTCATTTTATTCACTGGTGGCGGCAGTTGCTCCAACTGCCGGTATGGCTACTGCCGCCGAAACCCACTGCTACTGCTGCTGCTATCTTCCCCCCGCCCCAGGGTTTCGGTGAGGGGGTGGCACTGCCTTCCATGAGCAACCTGGTGGCCGCCCACGTGGCCGCGGCGTCCAAGGCCCGAGCTCTGGGCTTCTGCTTCTCAGGCTTCCATAGCGGTGAGGGCCCGGGGGGGTGGGGGAGGGAGGTGGGGGGTTGGGAGTGTATTCTTGGCAAGGGGGGGGAGTCCCCTGCGCATGGGTTTTTTAAGGGTTGGTAGGTATTGTGCTGGTGGTGATGGTGACCTTAGCGCCGGCCCTCGCACATATACATATATATAACATCTGTATATATACATACATACAGATACACATGTACATATAGGGACTCTCGCGAGTGGCATATATGGCTTATATCACCACCGGGCGGGCTGTCTTACCCCCATCACCCCATCACTCTCCCGGCCCCGCAGGCAACTTGGCGGGGCTCATCCTGTCACCGCTACTGCTCGTGAGCTTCGGCTGGAGGGGGCTCTTCTACGTGTTCGGGCTCCTGGGACTGCCGCTGCTGCTGTTCTGGCTGAAGGTGGTGCCAGGCGGACCACCGGCGGCAGCGCACTCAGCTACACGCGCCGCCGCCGCTGGAGCTGCATCCGCGCCACCTTCGGCGTCATCGGATGTGGCGGCAGTGGCGGCGGCGGCGGCAACGGCGGCGGGACCAAGCGGTGGCCGCGGCGGCAGCAGTAGCATGTCGGGTGGCGGTGACGTCAGCACCCGCCGGCTGTTGTCGAGCAGCGCAACCTGGGCAATTATAACAGTCAACGTGGTCAACCATTTTGGCTACTTCATTTACCTGAACTGGATGCCCACATACTTCAACAAGGTGGGGTCAGCCGGCGGCCGGCCGGGCCGTCGAGCATCAGTTCATTGTATGTATTCCCCTGCGCTGCGGGGCGTGAAGATCACCACCATTAGACTTTAAACGTTCATTATCTTTTTCTGTAGTTTTTTCCAAATAGAGCTGCTTACGCAGCAACTAATTCCCGCGGCTGATGAACCATTTCGTTGTTATTACCCTTTTGAACAAAAAGACCAGAGCACCTCCTTTAAGTGTAATTCAATCCCTTAGTAGCTTAAACCACACTTTTGATGTCCTCCGAAACCACCACCTGCCTAGCATCCACCATCGACACACGCGCACACGCACACGCACACACACACACACACACGCGCGCGCGCGCACACGCACACGCACACACACACACACACTCTCTTTCCCTCACACAAACACACACACACACCCTCCGCACCTCCCCCCTCTTCCCTCTTCCCTCATTCTCTGGCCCCCCTACCGCAGGTACTGGGATTCGACATCCGATCCAGCAGCTTCACCGCCTTTCTGCCCTGGCTGGTCATGGCCCTGGGCAGCTCCGCGGCTGGGCTGCTCGCGGATACGCTCGTTGCGCGCGGCGTGGCGGTGAGCCGGGTGCGCAAGACCCTCCAGACGGTGGCCTTCCTGGTGCCTGCGGTGGCGCTGCTGGTGCTGGCGCAGCCGGGCCTTTCACCGGCGGCAGCAGTGGGCTGCATGACGGTGGCTTTGGGGACCACTTCCCTGGGGCAGGCGGGTTTCGTAGCCAACATGTCGGATGTGGCGCCGCGCGCAGCGGGGAAGATGTTCGGGCTGTGTAACACGTTCGGTTGCCTATCCGGCATTGTGGGCGTAACGGCGGTGGGATTTATAGTGGACGCGACGCGGTCGTTTGCGCCCGTGTTTAGTTTGACCGCGGCGTTGTACGTTGTCGGAACCATTGTGTGGAACTTGTACTGCACCACCGAGCCGCTGTTTTAGTAGTAGTAATAATAATAAATATTGCCCGTTTAGGGTTTAAAATGGTATTTTCTTTGCCAAACCGTGCATGGTTTTGTTAGTGAAGAAGGATGAAGAAGGTGTTAATATATAAAGTATTATATTGTATATATACTCTACAACATATGCCTGGAGAACGGACTTCACGGCATATCATATGTATTGCATTAGAAGGATTTCGCAGTTTGGAGTTGTAGCGGTAGAGGGTGGGTAGGCATATCATGATTACAGCATGTGCAGCCTACCTTTGTATCCTAGGACAGAAGAAACGATTTGAAAGCGGTGGGTGCGAGAGGTGATTTGGGGAGGGGAGATCTCGGCAGCGGTGCATGCTTTTGCTGCTTTGCTGGTTTCGGTCCTTTTCGGCGTTTTTTTGTCCTTCTGCGAGAAATGCTGTCCAGTAGCAGCTGGGGATGTGCTGTCGGGGATTTTTTCCCGACTTGAACTCTGCTGGGAGGTGGTGGTGATGCTCGAAGAAGAGCCGGGAGGAGGGGCCTGTTTGTGGCAATGACACTGCCCAGGGGCGTTTGGGACATGCATAGTACTTGCATGTACTATATGTTTGCGTGTGAATATTTACATGTATTGATGTATACAAACCCGCCTCCAGCCCCCACGGCCTGCTCTTCCCCGCCACCCCACCCCGGGAGCTTCCCAGGATGCGTGCCCCAACCTTCGCCTCCCTGCAAGCCAGGTCTCTTGTCTGTTTTACCTTTTGGTGCGCCCCCTTAGGCCTCCGGGGTCACCATCATCCAGCTTAGGTGCTCGTTCCGTGAAGCAACGGGGTGGGTGGGTGCCTGCCAAGATTTGGTCCCGCTTGCCCCGCCAGGTGTCCCTCATAAAGTGATTCAGCTATGTGCCCACTATGCTGCCTTGTCCGGGCGCGCATGCCCAGTCTCGCTCGCTCCGCATCCATACAATGGGTTAGTCCCATACCTAGGGAAATGCTAGCTCGCATCCGTCGGGGCTCACATGCTACGTCGCCCACTAGGGGTGCAACCTCCCAATGGCTAGGAGGATCCGCCTCCCAATCGCTAGGAGGATCCGCCTCCCAATCACTAGGAGGATCCGCCTCCCAATCGCTAGGAGGATCCGCTTCCCAATCACTAGGAGGATCCGCCTCCCAATCGCTAGGAGGATCCGCCTCCCAATCGCTAGGAGGATCCGCCTCCCAATCGCTAGGAGGATCCGCCTCCCAATCGCTATTGCCGCCGCCTCCCAATCACTAGGCTGGCTCAGCCTCCCAATCACTAGGAGGATCAGCAGGATGTAGCACGGCGGCGCCATAGCCGTCGACGCTATTGCCGCCGCTGCCAAGCTGCTGCTGGGCTGGCTGCAGGCCCCCCGCCCCTGCTGACCTGTAGCATGGCGGCGCCATAGCCGTGGACGCCGTTGCCGCCGCTGCCAAGCTACTGCTGGGCTGGCTGCGGCCCCCCGCCCCTGCTGACCTGTAGCATGGCGGCGCCATAGCCGTCGACGCCGTTGCCGCCGCTGCCAAGCTACTGCTGGGCTGGCTGCAGGACCCCGACCCTGCTGACCTGTAGCACGGCGGCGCCATAGCCGTCGAGGCCGTTGCTGCCGCTGCCAAGCTGCTGCTGAGCTGGCTGCCCCTCCCCGACCCTGCTGACCTGTAGCACAGCAGCGCCATAGCCGTCGACGCCGTTGCCGCCCCTGCCAAGCTGCTGCTGGGCTGGCTGCGGGCCCCCGCCCCTGCTGAACTGTAGCTCGTGAGGGGAAGGGATGGCGGCGGCATGCCCAGTGATGCCACCGCCGCTGCCAAGCTGTGCTTGCATCGCCCCGCCCTCCACATCAGGGACCAAACCAGCGTTGGCCAAGGTAGGCAATCGGACGTCACATGCAACGGCGTCAATGGATTGCTGACCAAGCTGCTCACGCAAGCGGGCTGCCATCTACAACAGGAAACGGTGAAGGCAGTGGACCAGTGTTTTTTTTTTCGTTTTGAGCCTAATACCCCAGAGTAATAAACTGGGTGTTTCTTGCGGTTACAATTCCTTTTTGTATAGTCGCTGGGGGGGGCTGCGCCCCCCCCAGACCCCCCCCTGACCCCCCCCCGCAAAGGCTGTACGGTGTGCTGTAAGCAACACCTGACGTCTGGAAACATACATGCCTATCCTTGTCTTCTGTATTATCTAATTCTTCTTCTAAATGTTTGGGGCATTGCGTCTGCGGACTTTCTGAGCCCTTTGCTTTGGTCAAGAATGAACGAATGCCCCATTAACCTAAGTTGAATGCAACAGCGGGCCGCCTCATGGTGATATCAAATATTTTATATATAAATAGTGTATAAGCTCCAGATGTTCAGCTTTATCTGTGCAGAAGGCATTTGGGGCGACTTATAGCCGAAGTAATGAACCAGTACGGCCAACTGGCCAATTATTCCATTTCTTCCAGGCTCAGACCCCCATTTATTCCCAAAAAAGTAATATATTACCAAAAAAATAAACACTGCAGTGGACGTAGTGGTCACCTTGCCAAGTTGTCACCAGACCAAGTGGTCACCTTGCAACCCCAATAACAGATGTCCTTACCTCGATAGCCTGCTGCATGGTTTGCGGTGTTGTGTGATTTATGGAGGGCGGCAGCACTCCTCTCGCCTTCATGTACTGCATTGCCAGATCTCGCTGCGACCTGACGTGCACAGCTACGGATTCAAAGGCAGTTGTCTCTCGCTGCTTGCCCTCGACAACGGCATCCATATGTCTGCAGTATGTTTGCTGAATGGCGAACCAGCGCCGCAGGCTTCCCTCTTGCATCCATTTATCAAACCACGGAGTTCTACAAAGGCACAAACGCAGACAAGTAAGCATGATCTTGAATCCTGAAGCTATGCATGATGTGACACCGCTCACCTGTAGACAGGGTTGTCCGGATACAGAGCATAGAACAGGGGGAGGTCCTGAAAGAAGATGGGCTCGAACAGCTCCCGATAGCAGCGCAGAAGACGCTCATTAGCGAGATCCTTGGCTTCCACGCTCAGCTTCGCATTTTTCAGAGACAAGCACAAGGGCATCAGCTTCACATGGATCTGACGCAGGGAACCAGGGGAACAGGAGGAAAGCCCGCTCACCTTCCGCAAGTCGTCGAGCATGCCATGCACGGTGAGTCGTGAAGCATAGGCAGCAATTCCGGGAAGTCGCGGGGATGCAGATCAGCTCGTGGCAAGTAGTACTCTCGGCGCCCGCCAAAGTCAGCAATGTTAGCAAGGGCATCGCCTGGGGGCAACATCACATACGACTTCTCAACGATACCACGATCCCAAAGGCCCACACTCTCCAGGTCCTCCAGTGCGGTACTCCACTTCGTGCGAGCCTTGAGTGGAAATACCTTGCGAGTCAGGTGCGTCCGCTGTACTACATTAGTAATACCGGCTGCCTCCATGGCCTTCTGGAAATCGCTGATGTGTGAGACCCTAGTGATATCCGAGAGAATGTTCCCGTTGTTCACAACCTGCAAACAGCTCATCATGTTGAGTGCTCATCACAAATGAAAGCCATGCTTAGCATTAATCCATCCAAAATTACCTTCCACTCGTAGTACACTGCTTTGCCTTTGTCTACAGGGGGAAGCCCAGAGCCTGAAAGCACCACTTCCGAGCCGTCAACCGCATCCACTATATGGGTCCCGATAGCCACCTGCTGTAAGTAAATCAACACAGTCATCCAGAACCAAGGGCAAAGGTACCAGAGCCGATGGCGTGTCGACACCACGTTCAACTGCTCGTTGCCTGCGTTGACCTTAGCAGCCGTTGTTGTGAAAACACAGACTTCAATTGCCTTGTCCGGGATCATACAGCTGGGGCTAGGCGGGTACCATTGCAGCGCCAAACAGCAGTACCGCAAATCTCGCACAGTGCATCCACGCGAAAAGGTGTTAGCAGACAGCGCAACCTCAAACGCTGCCTGGGCCCCATTCCAGGCCTGCTGAACTGTACATGTGCCACGGGTCGGACCAGCAAAAAAGTCAATCATTGCCTTCACGTGGTCGTCAGTAATGTCGTCAGGCAGTACGGTCCCTGGATCCCTCCTACAGGCAAACGATACAACGGCACCGAAGAATTGTACTGTCGTACTGGCAATATTGAGTACCGAGAGAACGGACAGTACCGGGCTAGCGGGTGTATACCTTGATTCACGTTTCCGCTTGTTCTCCGTCTCTTTAACGGATGACAGCACTGTACTGATGGTGGGGTCCTCGGTGATGTTCAGTTCACGAGGAACAGCCATCCCAGTTACAAGCACGTGCTGCAATGTCTGCATCCACGCCAGGGCCGCAATCCACTGCCGACAGTCACTGCAATTAAGCTCTGCGGCACCGTTAGCAATGGTCACGTCATGCACTTAAGTAACAGGCAACACCAACAATCAACAGCATGGAGGCTCACCGTGGCTGGAGGATGGGTCTGCATTATCATCTGCACATTCCGCACCATCCTGCCCATTATCCCCATCATCATCAGCAGCCGCTCGGCGCCCCTGCCTTGCCGCTGAACCCCAACCGCGCCGCATGGAAGCGTGCATGGGCCCGTAATTCGCCCACCACCCTGCAAGACTCACTCAAGCGTTGATTGCCCGGGGGCTCAGCCCATTTTCCAGCTGTACAAAGCTGACATACCCTTGTCACAGTCACACATGGCTGCAACATCCTAAAAATAAGTACAGCCTTTGACAACTCTTTTGAGATACACTCAACAGGATTTCTCGGATTACTATTCAGCATAGTGGTCGGTTCTGTCCTCACATGTGTGCAACCCCGCACATCCCTAGCACCCCACCACCACCACCACCACTTTCACCGTGTCCACCACCATTACCCAAAAAGCACGCCGAAGGTTCTTGCAGGTCATTGTGCAGGTTGTCCTTACAGGTTTTCTGGTGGTTTTTTATATTTGGTATATTATTTTTTATTACCCCTCAAGGATTGCTCATCATAACCGCCGTCACCGCCACCGTCATGTGCCCTGCTGCTTCTGCCTCTGTCGCTGCCCTCCTGTCACGTGTGCCTGACCCTTGTTTAGTCTGGCTTGGTGTAGATTGGGCTGGCCTTTGCACCCCCGTTGATGATGCGAGCAAGGGAGCAGGTATTGTGATCGTCCCAAAAGCAGGTCAGTAAACCCCCGGACCATACATCAGCGGCAATTACATATGCAGTTTGGGACAGAGGCTGGCAGGTGTGCGCTGTGACTGTATCAACAGATAGCTGGCCGCGGTTGCTGGAACGTTTTTTTGGCTGTCGTTCCTCACGCTCCGGCCTTTGCAACCCTGTCGGGTCCCACTCCACTCACGTGGAGCATGAGCATGGTGCCACACAGCACTATATGTGTCGCAGCTGTCTACCTGCGGATTACAAAAACGTGACAATGTGCACATGGTCTTTGGTTACACGGAAACAGCTGTTCCCTGTTGGGTTACCGACCCAACACCCAGTCGTGCACAGCTAGGCAAACGTCCGCCAAAGCCACGCCTAACATCACAAGACCAGACACACCATGCTGAAGTCCGCGCAGTAAAGCGTCAGGAGACGCAAACTTCTTCCCAGGGGCACATCCAGGCTCAAGCTGCAAGGCCAAACCCTGAAAGCGTCCCAAAATCTTGTGCCGAGGCACGCACTGGTCCTGGCTGAAGGACCCGTATGGGGACCAGATAGGAGGTCCAGATGCTCAATATTGCAACATAGCATGCAATATGACATGCCCATACTGCAGTAGCAAGCACGCAACACACCGAACCCGCCATCAAAGCTGACCGATAAGTCATTACGGTAGTCTGCAGTTGCTGGCTCAATCTCGACCTGCACTAGCACTGGTGCTACATACAAGACCGTTGCACAATTGCTGCTCTCAATGCAGCATGCTGCCACTGCAGCGCACCTTTACGGCCTCCTTGCGTACAAACGGCTCCTTAAATCTCGTCCAATCACTCTAGCCTATCTAGATGCCGCACACCCCTGGCCTCGCTTATCAGGCAGGCAGTCCTCCGTAGCCATGATGCTGCCAGTCCCCGTTTGCCATCTGCCGGCTCTGATGACGGGCTGTTTTAAGCTCCACAAGCAAAAAACGGCCACACCACCGCCAGCCCTGGGCAGGCCAGCAAGAAGTCAAGCAGCATGAAGAGGCAGGCAGTGCATGCCTGCCCTTAAACGTCTCCGGCCTCCACAGCTCTGCAGTGCACCGTGGCAAGCGAAGGACATCCATTCAATTGCAACACTCCATTTGGTGACAAACCGTGGCACATCAGTGCACAAGAGCGTGGGGCAGCAAGGAGGCTACCCCACCCAGATGGCCCCCAGACACTCTGAGCACACTGTCTCACCGTTACCTGAGCTGACTGTCCCAACCCCGTGCCCCGTTCCTCACGCCAAACTCACCAGCCTTGCCCTCACAGCTCGGTGACGCGCTCTGCTGCAGCGATGAGCACCTTCGCAGCGGAGCGCACCGGCGTGTACACCTCCTCCACCGCGACCTGGGCCTTTAACTTGCCCAATTTGCTCTTGTCGATGGTCTTGTTGCCCAGCGGGTGCGCAAAAGCCACGCGGCGGCGGTGCCAGTCCATCACCTCCGGCCACTGCGCGATGGCAGCCTTCGCGTCGTCGGCTGAGCCCGTCAGCCGCGAGAAGGCCGCAACCAGAATGGTGGTGAGTTCGTCCTTCTCCGCGAAGCTGATGTACTTGTCGCCCAGTTTTCGGACTGCTTCGGCGACATGGTCGATCGTCCGCAGCCCAGCCTCGGCCAGCAGCGAATTCAGCTCATCGACGAGCACGACCTCCGCCTTATACAGCAGGTCCGCGAGCTGTAGGAGCTCCCCTGGCTGCGGCTCTGGTCCGGCCGTTTCACAGAGCTTGCGCCACTTTCTGGCATCTTCTGAAGTGCTGGGTGCGTCCACATCGCTGTGCTGTGCGTTCTTGTAAACAATGACGTGGTTGCGCGTGATTTCGGGTGCAGTGCCAGCGGGTAGCGCCTCGAAGACCGATAAGTCCTCTCCAGGGCTCCGCAGCGTTGACCAGAGAGTGGACACGGAGCTCACATCATGCTCAGCTCCTGTGGTATGCTTGTACACGTAACATGTGCTTTGCTTAGCGTCCGATGCCCAACCCCGGTTAGCACTTGTGGCCATCTGTGCAATGTCTTATACTATGCCCATGAAGTTTGGTTTGTAAGACGTGAACATATTTTAACAAGTGAAAAAACTGTCAAGCCGCATGCACGACTCGCGCAACTGGTCGTGCATGAGGCGTCCCATGCACCGGTAACACACATAATTCGCGCCCTTTTTACCTAAACAACAACTGCAAAACTCGCGCTATCTCTGCGGCAGAGTGCGCCCTGACCGTCGCGCGGCACCATGTCACGCCAGCGGCAGCCAAATCGCTGCACACGGCCGCGCAAGCCTCTACAGTCTATAAGAATGAAGTATATGCCATTGCCACGCGTCCCTACTGGGCATATGCAGTGCGCCTCGGCGCAAGCGGATGCGCTGGCCCCTGCCGAGCGTGGCGCAGCGCTGGAAGACGTTCGAAGCACTTGCCAAGCGCTTGTAGGCGACGAGCCGACAGCACGGGCCCGCATGGAACGTAGGCGACGGGCCGACAGCACGGGCCCGCATGGCATAGCATGTGCCTGCAGCCGCTGGCGCGTGCGCGCTTCGCGTGCAGCTACCGAGCTCGCACCATATGCGCGAATCCGCATAGAAGCCACAGGGACTGCATGAGCCCTGCGCGTGGCGCATTACTGCGAATGCGGTTGGTTTTTGGAGACGGTTAACGGTTGCAGCCCTTGACCTGGCAAGCCTGAGTGACTGCCTGCGGTGTAAGGGTGTTTGGCATGCCTCCGTCCGGGGCAGAGTCAGAGGTAATGGCAGCCAAGCCGTGATGCGTAAAGTGTCCACCATTGTGGGGTGGTGGCGCAGGGTATGGGGTCGAAGGTAGCTGGAACGGGTCTGGGCTGGTAGGGGTGTGGGTCCGTGCCATGGGTAGGGTGGTGAATGGAAGCCGGCACGCCTCCCTGGCAGGCTACGAGCCTGTGGCAGTATAAGCCCTGACACATGAGGCATTCGCCACTGTGGGACAGGAGCGCAGGTTCTAACGCACGGTAAGTGGGCGTGGTGGCCGACAGGGGACGAGGGGGGCCATGGATACGGGGAGGTGCAGCCCAGGTCGCGGTGGAGGAGGTGTACGCGCCGGTGCGCTCCGCTGCGAAGGTGCTCATCGCTGCGGCAGAGCGCGTCATCGAGCTGTGAGGGCAAGGCTGGTGAGTTTGGAGTGAGGAACGGGGCACGGGGTTGGGACAGTCAGCTCAGGTAACGGTGAGACAGTGTGCTCAGAGTGTCTGGGGGCCATCTGGGTGGGGTAGCCTCCTTGCTGCCCCACGCTCTTGTGCACTGATGTGCCACGGTTTGTCACCAAATGGAGTGTTGCAATTGAATGGATGTCCTTCGCTTGCCACGGTGCACTGCAGAGCTGTGGAGGCCGGAGACGTTTAAGGGCAGGCATGCACTGCCTGCCTCTTCATGCTGCTTGACTTCTTGCTGGCCTGCCCAGGGCTGGCGGTGGTGTGGCCGTTTTTTGCTTGTGGAGCTTAAAACAGCCCGTCATCAGAGCCGGCAGATGGCAAACGGGGACTGGCAGCATCATGGCTACGGAGGACTGCCTGCCTGATAAGCGAGGCCAGGGGTGTGCGGCATCTAGATAGGCTAGAGTGATTGGACGAGATTTAAGGAGCCGTTTGTACGCAAGGAGGCCGTAAAGGTGCGCTGCAGTGGCAGCATGCTGCATTGAGAGCAGCAATTGTGCAACGGTCTTGTATGTAGCACCAGTGCTAGTGCAGGTCAAGATTGAGCCAGCAACTGCAGACTACCGTAATGACTTATCGGTCAGCTTTGATGGCGGGTTCGGTGTGTTGCGTGCTTGCTACTGCAGTATGGGCATGTCATATTGCATGCTATGTTGCAATATTGAGCATCTGGACCTCCTATCTGGTCCCCATACGGGTCCTTCAGCCAGGACCAGTGCGTGCCTCGGCACAAGATTTTGGGACGCTTTCAGGGTTTGGCCTTGCAGCTTGAGCCTGGATGTGCCCCTGGGAAGAAGTTTGCGTCTCCTGACGCTTTACTGCGCGGACTTCAGCATGGTGTGTCTGGTCTTGTGATGTTAGGCGTGGCTTTGGCGGACGTTTGCCTAGCTGTGCACGACTGGGTGTTGGGTCGGTAACCCAACAGGGAACAGCTGTTTCCGTGTAACCAAAGACCATGTGCACATTGTCACGTTTTTGTAATCCGCAGGTAGACAGCTGCGACACATATAGTGCTGTGTGGCACCATGCTCATGCTCCACGTGAGTGGAGTGGGACCCGACAGGGTTGCAAAGGCCGGAGCGTGAGGAACGACAGCCAAAAAAACGTTCCAGCAACCGCGGCCAGCTATCTGTCGATACAGTCACAGCGCACACCTGCCAGCCTCTGTCCCAAACTGCATATGTAATTGCTGCTGATGTATGGTCCGGGGGTTTACTGACCTGCTTTTGGGACGATCACAATACCTGCTCCCTTGCTCGCATCATCAACGGGGGTGCAAAGGCCAGCCCAATCTACACCAAGCCAGACTAAACAAGGGTCAGGCACACGTGACAGGAGGGCAGCGACAGAGGCAGAAGCAGCAGGGCACATGACGGTGGCGGTGACGGCGGTTATGATGAGCAATCCTTGAGGGGTAATAAAAAATAATGTACCAAATATAAAAAACCACCAGAAAACCTGTAAGGACAACCTGCACAATGACCTGCAAGAACCTTCGGCGTGCTTTTTGGGTAATGGTGGTGGACACGGTGAAAGTGGTGGTGGTGGTGGTGGGGTGCTAGGGATGTGCGGGGTTGCACACATGTGAGGACAGAACCGACCACTATGCTGAATAGTAATCCGAGAAATCCTGTTGAGTGTATCTCAAAAGAGTTGTCAAAGGCTGTACTTATTTTTAGGATGTTGCAGCCATGTGTGACTGTGACAAGGGTATGTCAGCTTTGTACAGCTGGAAAATGGGCTGAGCCCCCGGGCAATCAACGCTTGAGTGAGTCTTGCAGGGTGGTGGGCGAATTACGGGCCCACGCACGCTTCCATGCAGCGCGGTTGGGGTTCAGCGGCAAGGCACGCGTATGGCAATTCCACACGCCATCCAAACGTGACTACACCTCTTGCAGCACAACCCGCCCCTGTTCCAAACACCCACCATATGCAACACCCGCGCTCGGGCCCACCTGTCAACCGTGTGAAACCGTGTGCACCCAGACGCAGCAGATGGAAACAGGGTCAGCCCCATGCGCCGCTCTGCATACTTGCCTTTTGACTCGAAGTGCGCCCGCTTGCCCACACGCTCCTCAGCCCGAAATTGGCTTGGACCCGAAGAGGTGTTTGCTCGCACAGCCCTACGCGCCTGGATACAAGTCTGGACGGAATATCATGAGTTGTTTTGCTCGCCTGTGTCGAGGTCAAGCAGCATCGTGAGCACTGCACTTTCTCGTCAAGGCCCGCCAGACTGGTGCTTCCGCCCGACCCACCCTGCTTTCTATGCGACTGAACACTTTGCATTGTACCTATGGCTCGTGCGGGCGCCGAGGACGGTACTAGTGTACCGTTCCACCCGTCGCGAGCATCGTGGGCGAATGCATGCCGGTGGAGATAACTTTGCCCGGGAGTTGCGCCGTGTCACAACGGCTGTGGCGCATGTCAGTGGCCAATTTCTGGCCCACGCTGTTGGCTGGGTCTCCAGCCCGGTTTCGTAGGTTTAGGCCTGCGCACCTGGGCTAGGGGAGCTGCTGTGCCAAGCCGGCGGCACCAGGATCGGCGGAGCCAGGTGCGCGATGCCTGCTTGTGGTATGAAATTTGGGCGGGGACCGGCATGAAAAACAGGTTGCTGAGGGGGCATGGAGCGGGTTCGTGTCGCGCGTCGCTTCTGCCTACGGAATTCCCCGCCTAATTGTATATTGTTTGTATGAATTTTTGAATCTTCTAACTGAGCCTAACTGAGCGGAACTGAGAGGAGCTTAGGGGAATTTGAGTGGGACTGAGCGGGCCTGAGCGGAACTTTGCCCAACTGAGCGGAACTGACAGTTACTGAGGGTTACGCGCGCCCCATGAGTTGACAAACCATTGAACAGAGGTTTGCGTTACTGGTTGATTCGGCAAATCGGCATACATGCGAAGCTTCGAGTTAGCTGCAAAGCACGGGGCTAATCACTCGCTGTGATGTTCAACAGAAGACAGCCCTCGCAGGGCCTGAAAGCTAAAACATTCTGCAAATTGAACTTGCAGGTTGCCTGATGATACCTAGACACCATCATGGGATGGCACCCCAACAGCAGCCACTGACTACACTAAACGGCAGTGTAAGGCACGGCTTCCGCCCATAGCCACTTTCTATCGTTTCCTCGCTGTTTTCACGTCGTGTCACAGATACCCCAGCAGGGTTACGGCTCAGGTCATTGATATCTAAGGCTGAAACGCCGTGCAGCCTTCACCCAAGAACTGCGCGTGACGGTCCTAGGCCGGCAATCAGGTTTAAGCCCCTGCACACTGCCTTGACGAGTTTGGATTCTAGTCTAGTAGGCGACTCTGTTGTTACACTGGTGCGAACCGCCTGCTGGACCTACCCAAGCACACACACGTTTGTCCCTTGGTTACGGTGACACGCACAGACGTGTCCCCACCAAATCTGGACGGTTCTGGTTCCTGAGACACTCGTGATATACGCTGTGACGCGCGTTACCCCTCACATGCGGTCCCACCAAACCTAACCAAGTCTGGTAGGGACGGTCAGGGGGCGCGACGGTCAGGGCGCACTCTGCCGCAGAGATAGCGCGAGTTGGAGAAAGTAGGCATTCATAGCACCACTTCCACCAACTCCACCATGGAAGCCTTTATGGAAGGCAACACGACCCAAATGTAACGATAAGCAAGGTGTGCTTGGCCCACTCCCAATTGCAGCACAACGAGCGCCCGCATACATCTCCGGAGGCGCCCCCCCTCCAGGTAACCACAACGCTTGTGTCCCTCCTCTTCATCGGGAACCCTATCCCACCCTAACAAAGAAAACTTTACACATGACATCCCGTCATGTGGGTCGCGCCAAAGGCCGTGCGATGTATCCATGCGGTCCGGAGACCATCCAGCAGCAGCGATTGCCACCGAAGACCTCCCACATCAAGACGAAGTGCGCAAGGACTGTAAAATTCAGTCCCGTGTATCCGGGATGTATCAGCATCACTAGCCGCTGCTACCCTAATCTGATCCTGCACAGGTATAAAGAGCTCACGAGCGAAAAGGCGCCTGGTAGCGGCAACTTCGCACCCCCGCCCCTTCCCCCACACAAAAACATACACAAAACAGGCATTGCAGCACTGGGCAGCGAGTGGCATACTCACTCCAAACCAGCCTAACATCCTCCTCAGACAGACAGCTCATTCCCAGATCCAGATTCACAATCTCTTTTCCGCCTGACACGTACCACGTCCATAGCTTCAGTACAGAGCGCAGCACAGCACATCTTCAACGCTCCCCTGAACAGCTACCGCCTCTACACCCACGTAAACCTGTACCTACGCCTCCACATCTAGGCCGGAACTCAGACTACCCAACGGGGAATTGTCCCGCTACGGTCATCCGCCCGCCAAATTACACTGCACCCTCCGCGCCAACACAGGCCCCCATCGACAGCATTCTGTACAACGTTCGTCTTTCATAAGAAGAGAAAGCCTGTCACAGCACAACACCACCTCCCCAGGGCCGACAAAAACCCTCAGTATCTATATAATTCACAACCTTAAATGTCCACGGCGGATGCAGGTTACACTTATTGAGCACGCCTCCAACCGGTTATAGCACCACCTGCGCGGACTTGCATCGGCGACGGCTACGGGCGCGCCGCGGCTTGACCGCCTGCGGTGGCTGCGGCCGCCGCCCTTTCCGCTGCCCGCCTGTGCCATAGATGCAGCAGCTCCTGATGACACCTTGTGTACGACACATTGAGCGCAAGGCCCACCAGGATAGACTGCGTGAGGAACGCATCACGGGCATTGCCCAACGCCACACCGTTCTCCGACGTCGGCACGCCCAGGGCACCCATCCCCATTGTTGCAGCCGCCGCCGCTCCCACATGCGGTCCGCGGTCCGCTTTCTCAGCCCGCGGTTTCGCTGCCGCCGCCGCGGCCACCTTTAATGGCCCTACAGCCGTGCCGCAACCGCCGCCGCCGCCGCCACATGCCTTCTTTGCGGCTCCGCCGGCGGGTTCCAGCGGTCCCCGCTTGCGCTGCTCGGCTTCCGGCGGCAGCACCGGCCCCAAAGCGGCGCCCCGCTGGGCCCCCTGCATCCGGAATCCTGCCGCCGCGCCGCCAGCAGCAGATCCTGGCCCCTTCTTCCCCCGCTTCACAGCGGCTGCCGATGCGCCTTTCGCTCTCCGTCCGGCACCTCCCGACCCGAGAGCAAAGGGCATGGTAAGAGGCAGGTCCTCCAAGACATCACCGCCGCCATGGTCGGTGGTGGCAACGACACCGCCGCCGCCGCCGCCTGCCTGTGCCGCCGCCGCGGAGGCAGCCCTCGCCACTGTACCGCCAAAAGGCTGCTGCTGCTGTTGCTGCTGCTTGCGCGGCTGGTCCTGGCCCGTCGCTTGTCGCTCCTGCGCTGCCGCCGCATGTTGTTCCTTCACTAAGCGCTGCTTGCTGCCGCGAGTCGTACGGCGTGGTGGCGCCTGGTCCACGCCAAGGCCCAGGCCCAGATCAGCGTCTGCATCGCGGTGAGGGCCCGGAAGGCCTGCAGTGAAAGCGCCCCCCGCCGCTGGCGCATTCCTACGTGCCGTCCGCGCAGCCTGATCCTCAACAGTCGGCAACTTGGGCTGCTGGCGCAGTACCGCCGGCTGGCGCTGCTGCTGCTGCTGCTGCGGCGGCGGCGGCGGCGGCTGCGGCTGATTTGGAAGTGAAATCATCAACTGCGCTGCGTGCTCGGGCTCCTCCCTGACCGGACATGCGCATACGGAGCTGTCCGGCTGCAGAACCTCGGCTGCCGGCATCTGCGGAGACAGGGCGTCCGAAAGTGAACGCGTCGCTGGCGTGCGGTTTACGGCCGCCGCCAGCGGCGGTAACGGCGGCGTCAGCTGTAGCAACAGCGCTAGACGCGACATTGTGCCGCGCTCCTCCAGGTGCGGATACATCATGTGCTGATGTCTATTGACCATGGCGCGCGCAAGAGCCTCTTTTGCTGCTGCGCGGGCTCGGTGGACCAGGGCCAGATTGCTCAGGAGCGCCGCGGCCTGCACTCGAATGCAGGGCTGTGGCGGCAGGAGAGCGGCGATAGCATCCACGGTTTCCTTGATGAGTAGCTGCTTCAGGTGAGGTGGCGGCACCTCCGCCGCCGTACACGGCTGCACCCGCGGTGCCTCGCCGTCAGCAACGACGGCGGTGCCAATCTCCGAATCCACACCCAGAGCCCTCTGATGCTGCTGCCGCTGCTGCTGCTGTTGACCCTGGTTCCGGAGCCCCTCCTCGGAGCCGTACTCGGTCATGTCCCCTGGCCCTGTGCCGGACACCGTAATGTGGGTAGCGGGGGAGGCCAGCGGGACGACGACGGCTGGGGCAACCTCCCCGGCCACGTCAGCGTCCACGTCGGCAGCGGCGACAGATCCTTCAACGCCGACAGCGGCGGCAGCCGCGGCGAATCCGTCGGCACAGCCTGCCTTACCGCCGGCAGCTTCCCCACAGCCACCACGACCACCATCCGCACTGCATACACCGCTAAGCTCGCCGCCGTCTGCCGCAGCAGCCGCCGCCACCGCACCATTGCCCCCTCCGCCTCCGCCTCCGCCTCCGCCGCCGTCGCCGTATCCATCACTGGCAGCCGACATTGTACCTCCTGGCTCCGGACTGCTGCTGAGTCCAGGCGCCATACGCGCTGTCGCCACCGTCAAGAGCGTCGCGACGGCAAAAGCGGACGTGACGATGTTTGCTGTGCCGTCAGACAACCAAGGCCCGCTGGCCTCCGTCGGCTTGGAACTACTGGGCCGCACGTTACCTCCATTGTCTTCCTCCCTGCAGCTCGTACACTGCACGGTACCGTGAACGCCCTCCGCCGCAGACAGCCCCGCCATCGACGCAGCGCAACGGCAGGTTTTGGTAGCGCCAGCAGCAGCAGCAGCAATAGCAACGGTCGGCGCCGCTACGGTTCCAGCTCCCGCGCCGTCATCACGGGCAACGCCAGCACAGGCAGTGGCAGCGGCAGCGGCGGATGCCTTGCCGCAGACAGCCGGCTCCGTCGTCGCAACGCCAAGCGTCGTCGTACCACCGCCGCCGCCGCAAGAACCATTGCCATACAAAGTCGTAGCAGCCCCATCGCCCTCCACCACACCGCTATCCGGCACCTCCGCGGGTGGCAACGAGCGCAACGGCAACGGCGGTAGCTGTGCGTCGGAGCCGGTCCCCGGCTCAACACTACTACAGTCGGCCTGTCTGCTAGTGTAAACTGTAGCACCAACAGCGGCCTGACAGTGGGCCCGCTGCAACTGCCGTCTCCCTTCGCAGCACTGGCCACTGGCTCCACGGCTGTCCTCACGCACACCCTCTCTTCCCAACTCCCGGCCCCTAATACCCTTCCCGTCGCTCTCCACCCCCTCCTTCACCCCCTTCTCATCCTGGTTCTCCTCATCTTCAGCCATATAAGTGATCAGACCCAGCTCTGCCAGAATGGGTTTGAAGGTCGACGATGTGGGACGCGCGCAGTGCTGTTGCTGCTGCTGCTGCTGCTGCTGAGGAGGAGGAGGAGGAGGAGGAGCCGGGAAACGCGGGTCCGTGTGCACCAGAAGCAGTTACAGCGGCAACAGCAGTAGCAGTAGCAGCAACAGCAGTAGCAATGGAAACGGTTAGTAGGACTATCAAAAGGATTACGGCGGCCCACCCGCACTCGACTCACTGCCTCCCGACATACAGACACACGGCCCCGGAAGAGCCTACCTGAGCTCCAACTGGCGCCACGGCGCGCTCCGTCATCCCCAGGCAGCGGCACGCAGTCCCCGTTGCTGACGGCCGCGCGGCCGATGCCGTCACCATTGGTGCCGTGACTACCGCAGACAGCGCCGCCGCCGTCGTCGCCGCTGCATCTGTACCTATCGGCGGCGGCGCCGCTGCCAAACTCTTATCAGACCGTTCCGTGCTATCTTCCTCCGGTTCTTGATTCCCCGTTGTTGGACAATGCTCTCCCATTACCACCTCCTTCAACAGCGCTTCCGGAATCGCCTGCAATGTCCGCTGCTGCTGCTGCTGTCGTACATCTCCGTGATCTATCGCCGCCGCTGATGGTGGTGGTCGTGGTGCTTGTGCTGCTACTGCTGTAGTGCCGGCATCTGCAGCTGCTACTGCCGTAAAGGCTCTGGCGTGGCTCCGGGCAGCCGCCCGCAGCAGCGCCTGCTTCTTCGTCTCCTCCTGCGCCAGCACCACTGTGGCAGTCGCTGGTGTTGGCGGCGACAGAAAACCACACGCCACGTCTCCGGGCCACAAACCTGACATCCCACCCTCGCCCCTCACGGCCACTTCCACTGGGCAGCCGCCCGCCAAGCCATCCGGCGCGCAAGGGGCCGTAGGCGCATGTAACGCCCCCATCACCACAGCCTCCTCAGTCACATCAACCATGGCCGCCACCGGCGACGCTACAGCTACATCCGCTGCACCCGTCGCCTCCGTCACCACCACATCGGTAACAGCCGCCGCTGCTGCATCCCGGATCCCCAGCGCACAGAAGAACCCTATCGCGTTGGCAGCGGCGGCCTGGCCCTCCGCCTGGCCAGGCAACTGGGGAGCAGCCCCCTGCTCTTCCACCTTCACCTCCTCCTCGTCCTCCGGGTGCTCTTGCTGCTGCGGCGGCGGCAACGGTGGTGACGGCGGCAGTAGCGAGGCTGCCGGCCCTTCCTCCGCTATACCCTCAATCACATCCACCTGCGGCTCCTCCCGCAGCCGTACTCGCCCCCGCTCCTTCGCTCTCGGCGGCGGCGGCGGCACCACAGCGGCGGCAGCGGCGGCGGTGGCAACCGCGGAATCTGAACGCGGCGGCGGGTCTATCTTCTGCTCCTTCGCCCGCCGCGCAGCCCACATCAGGTGATGCTCCTGCCGTAGGGCATCCAGCTCCCAGAGAAGTCGCAGCGCCGGCCCCGACGGCGTCAAGAAGTCCTTGCTGATTTTCATGGAGGCGCAGTGTAACGGCATGACGGCGTGGGCGGCCCCCATGCCGGGCAGCAGCAGATCACCCTCGCAGTGGTAGGTGGCGTGGAAAGGCACGCCGTACCGCCAGCACATCGTCACCAGCGCGTCCAAATCACGTCCATACTTGACGGAGAAAAAACCGCTGTGGTTTCGGGGCCAACCACGCTTAGCACTCTTGTTCAACGCCTGCGCCAGCTGGTGTAGTCGGCAGCCGGGTACGACGACCCAAACGGAGCCGCGTCGGGGGGTGCGGTCGGGGCTGGCGTTGAGCAGCGGCTGGGTATCGCCGCCGGAGGGCGCAGCGGCCGCCGCCACTGGTGGCCGCTTCGCGGCTGCCGCCGGGTGCTGCCACCTCCATTGATCCGTCAGGTTGCGCACCTGCATCCACAGCGCATGTTTGCGCTCTCCAAGGCCTTTCTGAAGGCGGCTCAGCGCGGCGTCGAGGTCCGCCGGTACGGCAAAGGGCGTGGCGAAGGACATGAGGGTGGCTGGCTGCGAGCGGTCCACGTGGGCAAAGGTCGCCAGTTCGAGAGCCAGCAGGGGCCGTCGGAGCATGTTCGCGAAATGGGCAAAGACGCCCAGCCCGCCATCCGTTGGCCTGCAGGGGAAAGGGAAAACATGTATGTCTGCATGTAGGTACGTATGTATGTGTATATATCTGTTGCGCCACGCAAAGGCCGCTGGCCGTGACCGGCAACTGTAGCCGGTCAGTCAACCGCACTCGGGGGTTAGCTCACCTCGGGGCCCTATACGCGGCAAGCGGGCGGGGCAGCACACTACCACTGTGTTGTTTCACAGACCGCGGCTGAGTTTAAGGGCCCCAGACCACGGACAGAGCGTATACCATGCAGCAACCCACATCCCCTAAAGCGCCCACCCTTACCCCGTACATCCCCCCATCATTACCGTGCTGGGCAGCCGCGTCACCGCGACTGCACGAACGAAAGGAAGCCCACATCCACCGCCCTCCCCCCTCCATAATCCACCATCCGCCCCACCAGCTATCCATCCACCGAAAGCCCAGCTCCTCTCACTCACCGGCACGTCCCAAAGTCGAGCGCGTCGTTGTGGCGCTCGTGCAGGATGTCCCGCAGCCACAACGGCGCGTGCAGCACCAGCGTCCGGTGCGCGAGCCGCATCAAATCGCCGCTGGTCATGAACAGCGTGTCATCCGCCGTCAAGGGGTACACGGGCACCTTGAGCCCCACGGGAACCTGAGCTCCACCAACCACGAGGACGCCGCCATCCTCCGCGCTAGCCGCGGCGGCGGCGGCGGCGGCGGCAGCAGCAGCAGCGGCGGCGGCGGCGGCGCCATCCATGACGTCATCTTCCAGATCGTAATCACTACTGTTGGCAGCGTTGCCGCCGCCACCGCGGCCAGCGCGTGACAAGGTTCGACGGGAAGCCTGGGGACACGGTGCGGCGCGCTTTGCAGCAGCCCTGGATCCGCGTGGTGGCAATGGCAGCTCCGCTGCAGCGGCCGAACGTTTAGCAGGCGCAGCCGCGACTGCAGCTTTCAGGGCGGCGATACATGCCTCATGCGGATCCCGGTTTCGGAGGCGGAGCTTCGCCAGGCGCTCCGCAGGGTCAGTGGTTGCGGCTGCAGATGCATCATCGTCGTCAGAGGCGGAGGCGGAGGCGGCCATTGCCGCATCTTGCCCGCGCATTGCTGCCCATGACTGCATCGCAACGCACTGTTCCCGCACCTGAATGACCCGTGGGTCGCTCAATACCCCATAAGCATCTAACATGTGCCGCATGTACGATAGAAGCTTCGCAGGGTTGACGGGGTGCGCGTGATCAACTTCCTCCTCGGGGGAGTGTTTGCCCAGAAAGGGACGGAATGCTGCCGACACTGGCGTCGAACCCAGTTTATGCTCGTACCTGTGCGCCATGTCCATGGCACACAAGTGCACGGGACCGTAGAAGTGGTCACGCAGCGGCGGCGGCGGCGGCGGCGGCACGCCGCCGCCGACCCCACCGCTGTGCCCTTGAGCTCCACTTCCTCTGGAACTCACACCTGCCACTGCTGCTGCGCCAGCAGCGCTGCACGACGCAGTGCCCGTTGGCGGCGCCGCTGGCGGGGCGGCGGCGGCATCCGCCGCTGAGGCATCATCCATTCCGCGCCCCGTCGGACTTAACCTCTTCCACTCATACCCACCCGCGGACCACGGAAAAGGACCTTCTAAATGCGCATCGCCATCGCCATCGCCGCCGTCGCCGCCGCTGCCACCGCGCCGCGGCTTGGCATCCCGCATGGCCCTCTCGCACTCCTGAGTCGCTTCGAGGATATCGCTAAGCATGTCTGTGGGGTCGTGGACCAGCCCCAGCGGCCCGCAAAACAGCACTGGACCGCCGCGGGCGTTATGATCCCGTGCCAGCTCCAACAGCTGCCTCCGTTTCTGCTCTGGAAGCCGCAGCATGGCTTCCTTCCGGATGAGGTAGAAGCAGTCCTCCTCACGGATCCGCGTCGCCGCCCCCGCGCCGCCCCTGCCGGCTGCAGCGGCAGCGGAGGTGGCGGCTCCGCCGCCACCGGCACGCAGCGCCACCGGTCCCAGGTGCGGTGCACAGCGCGCCAACGCGCCGCCAAAGTACGGCACGTCCTGCGCTACTGCTGAGGCGTCGTACCATTCCCGCCGCCCGGCTGAGTCCGGCGTGCGCGGCGGCGGCGGCAGGCCTAGCTTCGCAGCCATGTGCTGTCCGGGCAGATGGATATGGGTGTTGTACCGCGACGTGCTAAGCTCCGGTCGGGAGCAACTTGGGAACAGCTCATTGCGTGGCGGCGTCGGCGGCGGGGCGGGAACGCTGGCGACTGGCGCAGGTGACGCTCCTGTGACGGGAGCCGTTCCTACGGCTGTTGTTGCTGTCGCCGTCGCCGTCGCTGCTGCTACAGTCTTCGTCGCAGACACCGGACCGGGAACGGCAGTTACCGAGGAATGCCGTTGAGCATGTCCGCCACCGCCGCCCCCATCGCCGCCGCCGTCACTGCCATGCACACCTACCTCACAACCTCCCGCTCGCGCAACCTCAGTGGAGCCGTTCGCCGCCGGGCCAACGGCTGCTGCTGCAGACCTGCCAACCGCCGCCAACGGCGCCAGCATCTGACGCGGCGCCGCCGCAGTACCGCCGCCGCCACCGCCGCTGCCGCCGGTCACACGGTGGAGCTCCGTACAGACGAGGCCACCGCAGATCCTCTGAACGCCATCGACTTGCGGTCTCAACCCAGCCGCCCCTGCCGTACATAAGTCCCAGTTCTCTTCCCGTACATTCGTATGTCGCCCATCATCTCTAGCTGGCCAAGGCGCAGAGCGCTGCAGCTCGCTTGCCGTGCCCATCGCCGTCGCCATCGGCCGAGACGGAAGATCCGCTGCCGACCAGGAACGTGTTCCCCGGATGCCGTACGTCCGTACGCCCGTGGGCAATTCCGTCGGCTCCGGGACAGACAGCACGGCCTCGTCGCCACACTGGGAGATCGCTGACGGCCTGCCGTACATTCGGACATCTTGAACCGTGCCGTCGGCGCTCCAGCCGCCATCCAAGCCATTGCTTCCGCCGCCACCACCGCCGTTCGTACAGTCCATATTGCGGGAGTCGCTTCTTCGTTGGAAAGATGCCGCGCTCCAGGTGAGGGATGTGGCGGCGGCGCCTCTTCCGTCTATCGCCGCGGCGTACGACAGGTGGGCGACAGCACACAGGGGTGCCTGGGTTGCACCGGCGGCCTGGGGCCCGCCATCGCCAGTGACCCGTGGGTCTTGGGGGGCCGGCATTGCCGGCAGTAGCGGAAGCTGCTGTTGCAGCTCCACATGCGGTTGGTATTGCTGGTACTTCTGTTGCTGTTGTTGTTGCTGTTGTTGTTGCTGCTGCTGCTGCTGCGGTTGGTATTGCTGGTACTTCTGTTGCTGTTGTTGCTGTTGTTGTTGCTGTTGTTGCTGCTGCTGCTGCTGCTGCTGCGATTGGGATTGCTGGTACTTCTGTTGCTGTTCTTGTTGCTGTTGTTGTTGATGTTGTTGCTGCTGCTGCTGCTGCGATTGGGATTGCTGGTACTTCTGTTGCTGTTGTTGTTGATGTTGTTGCTGCTGCTGCTGCTGCTGCTGCTGCGATTGGGATTGCTGGTACTTCTGTTGCTGTTGTTGTTGCTGTTGTTGTTGTTGTTGTTGCTGCTGCTGCTGCTGCTGCTGCGATTGGGATTGCTGGTACTTCTGTTGCTGTTGTTGTTGTTGCTGTTGTTGTTGTTGTTGCTGCTGCTGCTGCCACCGCCAGAGATTAGAGGCTGCCTCAGCCTGCTGCCCCTGCTGCTGCGTTTCAGCAAAAGCGCTACGACGCGATGAATACGGGGCATGAGGATACGGCGACAGGTTGTACGACGGCGGAACTGGCGGCGGGCATGGTCTATTAGCTTCAAGATCCGCCGTCGCTTCCCAGGTGGTGACGATCTCGTCACCGCTGCGCTCTGTTGGGTCGAAGGAACGGCTCAGGTCGCCAAACCAGCCAAAAGATGAAGGCGGCGAATCCCCGGCCTGTATTAGAGTTCGCGGGACAGAGGACTGTTGCTGCTGTTGCTGACGTTGGTGGTGTTGATGTTGGAGTTGATATGACGACAACTGTTGCTGCCATGGCCGGTGCTGGTGCTGGGATACCTGCTCTTGGGGTGGTGGCTGCTGCTGGTGCTGTTGATGTGAGGGAACATGTTGCTGCCATGGCTGCGGCTGCGGTTGTGATTGCGACGGGTGCTGTTGCTGGTGCTGGTGCGCTACCTGGTGCTGCAGCGGCTGCTGCTGTTGCTGTGGTGGTGGTCGTGGCGGCATCGAGAGCAAAGACGACGAGGGCGGTTGTTGCGGCCGCAGCTGTTGCAGCTGCAGAGGCTGCTGTTGCTGCTGTTTTGGTGACGCATGCGTTGCCAAATGTTGCGCCATTTGGAAGACCCCGCGGGGCCGCTGGTACAGCTCCACAGCAGCCGCGGAGATCGACCCCAGATCCCGTCGACCACCCGGAAGCGGGTCCGGCTGCGGTTGCTCCGGACGCCGCAGCTGCGAGGGCCCCCGAGGTGCCGACAGCGGGGCTTGAGGCGGCTGGTGTGAGGCCAGCACCTGCACCCATGGCGGCTGCTGCTGCTGCTGCTGCTGCTGCAGGGGCTGGTACCCCTGCGGCGACATAGGGAATCGCATCTGCGCCGTTTCTTGATCGCTAGCTGCGCCACCCAGTCGAACGGTAGCTCCCAGTTCGGGACGCACCACGGGCCGCTGCTGCTGTTGCAAAGCTGGAGGCTGTTGTTGCAGCCGCTGCTCTGGCTGCTGCAGCGATGGCGGCGGCGGCGGCGGTGGCGACAAGTGAAGCTGCGCGTGCCGTGGCGGTCCCAGTTCGTGCTGCTGCTGCTGCTGCTGCAGCTCGGGACTCGGGATCTCAAGGCCTGGCGGCACCAGCTGTAACAACTGGCACTGCGGCTGTTGAGCCGACATTGGCACTGGCAACTGCGCCGGCGCGGCTGGCGCCGGCAAGTCAACCAGCCTCTGTCGCTGCTGCCGCTGGTGTGGTTCCTCAGGCCGCCGGTGTTGCAGCGGCGGCGGCGAACATTGCTGCTGCTGCTGCTCCTGCCGCAGCTGTTGCTGCTCCGGCGTAGTCGACTGTGATGCGGGCTGTGAATCCGCAATGATGTGCTTCCGCTCTCCCGCATCACCAACACCAGTGTCCACAGCTTGCTGCTCCGATGCCGCCGCCGCAGCTGCTGCTGCTGCAGCGGCGGCAGTAGCTGAGCACCTAGGAAACATGACTTGAAGCCGCAGCAGCATCTCCTCGCGTAGACAGCAGAACAGCGCCAGGGAGGCTGGATCCACACCCGCATGCTGGCGGTGGTGGTGCTGCTGCTGTGCCGCCGTCCGAGCTCGAGAATCCCGCAGGGCCACCCAGCATGTTGGGCAAAGGACCCGATCCGAGGCCAAGTCGTTTCGAAATTTGAAAATGTAGACAGCGGGGTTGCAGCCGCATCTGACGGCAGGGCAGGGAAGACCGAGGGAGGAGACCGCACCAATGCGGGGTGAAAAGGCACCCAGCAGCAGCAACAGGAGGAGCAGCAGGAGACAGGCTGTGGTGGGAAGGCGAAAAGATACATAAAACCAAAAGCGCAGACAAGCGACTATACGCATCCTTAGCACCGCAGCGGAGATGTACCGGATAGAAAATTGGGAAAACCGTTAATTCAGTTTGTACGACAGGGAAAGAGATTCACGACACACACAACACACGATACATGCTGATGAACCTGGCTGACTGCTCGCGACCCAAAAATAACAGTCACCGGGTCTTCTTTCTGACAATAATATCAACAACAAAATAACACACGCAAATCTTAGCGCGTGGGCCCCTACCCACTGTTTCCCAATCGGCTCACGTCGACCCATATCGATATCATTTACGTCTAATCTGATTCACCGGCCCCATCCCCAGACGACCCCAACGCCGCCTGGCACAATCTCGCTCACTCGAAGCACCAGTTGCGTCCGCGGAGTGGTAAGCAGACCAGTTTTCTCTGAGATCTGCCGCTGCTGCTGCTACAGCTGCCACCGTTGCCACCCCTGCTCCAGTCTCTGCCCGCCTGCTCCTCTATTTCCGTCGCCTTGCCGCCAT
Source organism: Volvox carteri f. nagariensis (assembly GCF_000143455.1). Classification (NCBI taxonomy): domain Eukaryota; kingdom Viridiplantae; phylum Chlorophyta; class Chlorophyceae; order Chlamydomonadales; family Volvocaceae; genus Volvox; species Volvox carteri. The sequence continues at coordinate 1,157,479 of NW_003307561.1, forward strand.
GGCCACGGCCGTCCATATCCTCGTCCTCGCCATCTCCTTCCTCCTCCTCCTCCTCCTCCTCCCCCTCTTCCTCCTCCTCACCTGCTCGCATCACCGGCACTTCGTTACCGAAACGCACATCCGCCAGCTCCTGCGGGATGGCAAAATCAGAGAAATCCAGCAAGTCGCTGCCATCACTTTCATCAGCGATGTTCCCACTACAGGAACAGCCGCCACAGGAGAACAAGGGGGATGTCGCCGAAGGGAGCCAAAGCATGGCATTGCGACATCACAACAACCACGCGACACCCTTCAGGGGCACACACAAACACACATATATTCGGCATTCAAACTGCATAATCAGCACAGTCCAACACATTCCACCAGCCCCGAGCTCCGATTCGTTCCTTCCTCCCTCCCTTCACGGCCGTTTATTCGGTTAGCCAGTTAGCTACCTGTTCGGTTAGCCCTGGCGGATACAGCAGCATCTCCATCATGGGCGCCAGGCTGGTTCGGAGCTCCTCTACTTGAGTATCAGTAAGACGGGGGAGCAGCCCCAGCCAGCCAGGTCTGGTGCCAGAACCAGCGCTGGTGCCAGCAGCAGCAGCAGCAGCTGCAGCTGCAGCAGAGCCCACTGTGGGGCACGGTGGTTCCTCACCCGCGCACTCGAAGGCACACTCCAAGCAGCAGCCTCGTAGCAGCCAGTCACGGACCTTTTGGAAGGTAGAAGAAGAGGGGATGATGCGACAATGGGAGATGTGGAGGCGGGTGGAGGAGGGTGATGCCGGGGGCAAGGCGGGCGAGTGAGGAAGGGGGGGAGGACGGAGGGACGGAGAGTGGGAGGGTGGAGATGACGAAACAGGAAAGCAGACGGAACATGCAAGTCGGCGCAACGGGGTTGCTGTAGGCGCACGAACGTCAGCGTGGGGCCCTTTCGTTCTGTTCTGCGCCAACCAACCCCTTCCCACTTTCCCGTCTCGCAGCCGCAGGTTTCTGTGTTCGGCATCCTGCAGCTTGACAGGCAGCCGCACCTCCCACACGTACATCCCGCACCTTGAGGGGCAGCCGCAGGTATTGCGACTGAACGAAGAGAAGGTTGAGATGCTCATCGCACAGGTAATGATCGCCGCTGAGGGGTGACGCGCCCGCAGCGTGCCGCGCTGCCTTGCACCAGGTGCGCGTGACCAGACGTCGCCGTCGCTTTAGAGCCCGATCATCCAGCTCGATGATGCGGACGGTGCCGTCGGGCTGAAGGGTGGCGTCCAGCAACGATGGCCCTGCGCCATGGCCATGCTTGCAACCGCAGCACGGATGCTTGTCAGCTGCGACGCGGGACGGAGACCAGAGACGATCGATTAGACGATACAGTAAATTCAACAATTCTGATTGTGAGAGTCTTCCAAACATCAGGAAGCGGTGGGCGTAAACGCGAAAGGCAAAAACGGGACAACAGCCCAGACCAGGAATTTGAATTACCCTTTGGCTGTGACGGCGCCTCAAGCCCTAACTTTTCCAGCCATCGGTTATAGCAATGATCGGTCGCCTCCTGGCGCTCCAGCGGAAGCCCATTAGTGTCGACCTCGGCGTTTGTTATTTCAAGAATCTTGTGAAATTTATCATCAGAAGCACAGTGCTGTAGCGCATCAAATCGCGCAAGCGCGGCTCTGTGAGCCCGCTGGGTACCGACAACGGGCATTGTCGTGTGCGTCACATTACCAAGATATAATTCCGCTGTATATATCACATTCTGAGCATCCTACCCAGGACGTATTACGTGAACAAGAGCCCTAAGATGAAAACAGCGTGTACCCACACGAAGACAGAAATCCGTTCGGATTTGGGCGTGCACAAAGTATCCTGTCGCACTTAATCAGCTCGTTCCTTAATTCTGTATCGAAATTTTCAATTCTGGAAAGCATACGCGCTTCCTACGCTCTAGACGCACCCGCCGTACAAGTTTGCTCACACACTCCCGTGGATGCGTCGCCTAAATTGCGCCCTCATTCACATAAGGCCCCGACCACCAGCAACCGTTTTTTTTACCCAACTTCGCCAAACCAGGCTTTCTTGTCCTCTTCTTTATGGCATCATGAAGCCCGCGTCTCCGCCGGCCAGGCTGAGCGAAAATATTTGAACCGGAGCACCCCATGCCGGCGATGCCACTTGCTGCCCCTCTTCCGTTGATTTAAGTTGTCTTCTATTCTATGTCGATCTACTACTTTAGCAGTAAAGACAGTTAACTATACTTGGCTGCCACAGCCGATGGTCGGGGCCTTATGTGAATGAGGGTGCGATTTAGGCGAGGCCCCCGTGGATTTGGGAAGCCAGCTGAATTCCAGTCAGGTGGTGGATGTACTGAGTACCGAGCTTACACGAGTTTTTGCAAGGACGAATTATACCCTGTGGAGCCAGCACCCTGTGCGTTTTTAAGCAGCCCCTCGCACAAATGTGTCCGGTCGTACTTCGCGAATAGAGACTCCGTACATCTCGTCCCAAAAGTCAGGAGCGAATTTTGCCGCGCAGATGCGCGCGTGCGATTCGCAAAATGCGCCTGTACAAATGTATATAAGATTTCTTGGCGGATGAGGACCAGGTGCGCCAGCGTGTTGCGCAGGTGAGCATGTTGGCCATAGCCGCACGCTGGACTATTGCGTGGATGTTTTGCAGTAAATAAAAGCACCGAAAGCCAACGTCGTAGCTTGCAACTCTGGGCTCGTGAAACTGCCGCGGAAGATGAAGCGCTGGCGGAAGATGAAGCGCTGGCGAAGAAGCAGTTGTGTGCAAGCCATAAGGCGCCTGCTTTCGGTAGCGCAGCGCATAATTCTCATTGTTCCGAATACTCAAGTTACACTCTTACGAAATAAATAAACAAGCACAGAATTATGTAAAGATAAGAATCGCGAGAGACGTTCAGAACCTTGCAAGTGAAATGGATGCCGCTGAGAGCTTGGAACAGCTTTTAGCAGCGCATTCGGCCGTGCCTGCGTTAGCCGTCTTGCAGCAACTACGAATGGAATTGAGCCAGCAGCAAGCTCGAAGGCTGCTGAATAACCACCGGGAATATCTTCAGATGGGAACATGTAGTTTTGGTCGGCACGGTCAAGCAGCGTACACTTGTCGGTGACATGGACGCCGCTGATGGCTTGGAACAGCTATTTGCTGTGCATAGGGACGTGCCCGCGTTAGCCGTGTTGCAACAGCTCAGGATGGATTTCAGCCAGCAACAGCCTCAAGAGCTGCTGCACAACCACCGGGAATGTCTTCAGTTGGGCACGTGTAGTTTTGGTCGGCGGGGTCGAGCAACGTAACAGAAACCAAGGTGCAGCGTTCTGTAACATCGCCAACATATCCGGTACGCGGTGGCAGGCTTGCCGAGCACGAAATGAAGGGGGGGTCGCATCTCACCATTCAACTAAGCATGCATGTGCTCGGTTGAATGCTCGTTAGGTGCGAGTTTACCCCTATCAGGATGTTTGTTTGCATATCCCTCCAAGCGAGAGGGCTTGCACCTATGCTGATGTTCGTTCCAAGAAGTGAACTGAGGACTGATGCTACGGTGAAAGATTTGCACGTAAATTCGCCCGTGCAATAAAACGCCCTGTAACTCGCTTACGCTAATCTCACATTCCAATATGCCACTGCACTGCTTTCCTCTCCAGCCTGGCCACATTCTCTTCCGCGCAAACGTACTTGGGCACCTTACAATCCAACACCATACGGGCTTTGGAAACGCGGGCAGCTGCTTCACAAGGACCCCCCTATTTGACGTTTTTTATTACAAGCTTCAAGCTTGTACGGTCCAGACGAGCCAAAAGGCTCATGAACCGCCAAACTGGAAACAAGAACTTAGAAAGAAAAATGCCAATACCCAACAATAACAGATTGATTAATCTTCAACGTACTGCAACCTGCATCTTCTAATGTCATCCAGGACGTGCGCTAACCCGCGTTGATCCTTGACGCCCATAATCTCGATCATTCGGTCCCCAGGAGTAACCCCCAGGTCCCAAAGCTTCAAACGGATATTCGCATACGCAGGACAATCTGTGCATCCCGTGACCCCTTTCCAATCTTACAGATGTTTCGTTGGCGGTTTGCCCGACCAGCGAGCTAGTGACTCCAAAGTGCATGAAATGCATACATAGGTCGGCAACTCGGTTACTTTGGCTATAGGTCGCTGTTATTCTTGTTTTAAAACTTTTGGGGTGCCTACCAGAGCCAAGGAAAGGCTTGCGCGGACATTTTTTCTGTCATTTCGGGACCCTTCTTGATGTGACGAACACACACATCACACACGACAACACACACACACACACACACACACACACAGACACACACAGACATACACACACACGCACACACAGACACACACAGACATACACACACACGCACGGCAGGCGGCTGGCAGAGGTTAAGGCCTGACTTCTGCTCCTGGCCGACCCGGGTTCAAATCCGCCTGCCGGCTCCTCGGGTTGTGAGGAGAGTCGCAATGGGAGGTGGCCCCACATCATTTGGACGATGTAGGACGTGATAAAATCAACTTGCGAGCTGACCAGGAAGTTGATGCACCGTTGATCCGCTAGATTTGGTTGCATGCTGGTGGTGAGTTGCCGAACCCAACGAATACATTCTGAAGTCGGATGGGGTGACGGATTAGGGTGCCCCTCTAGCAGGGGAGAGCAGGGACTGCCCCGGGAAAGGGGGCCGCTGGCGAAGTTAACCACATACAGACACATTCATACATTCACACGCGTGTGCGAAAGGAACCATCGACTGCCCCTGAGACAGTGACCAAAATCGGCGGCAGACCGAGGCGCAATCCCATCCTCATTCCCCCCACAGTAGCAGTACAGCCAGTCGGCCCAGCAAAGAGCGCCGCTATGTATAGTGCTCGTACGTCCACCTCTCTCTCTCTCTCTCTCTCTCTCTCAAACAAACAAACATACAAAGGGGCTCGCAGTGGCAGAGCGCAGATGAGGATGCAGACTCCGCCGCCGCCATACCGCTCCCCCATGGCCCCTGGGAATTCGTGGGCTCCACGCGCCCACCCACCCAGTCACCCACCGCGCCGTACATCACCGGACATGCATGAACGTCATTGCCGTCCCCAAACCAGTCAGGGTCGAAGGAGAGGCAGCAAGAGGCAACAGGTAAGACTACACTTGCCCGTCCGCAGCTCAACAATGCTTCCTACAATTTCGAACCCCAAAAGAACCCCACAGAAAAGCGAAGCCCGTTGCAGCAGCAGTGGCAGAAGTGAAGACACGCGGCAATGATGAAGATGACGGCTAGCTAGCACAGCACATCATGCATGGAGGGCAACACGCCCTCGATGCCGCTCCACCAGTGCCAGTGCCGTCACACGGCCAGAAATTACCAGTACACGACTACTCGGTGGGTCGATCCTCGAACACTTTCCTCATCACCTATCGCCATTTGCAAATGGCTACACGTTTACTCGCTGTACGGACACAGTACGGCTGCCTTCCATCGGCAAAATCTGCAAAAGCGAACCCTACCAACCAATCCCACCACCTTACCATGGGGTCTGGGGCTTCTCCTTCAGCTCGTCGACGTGCTTCACGTTGAAGCCAGTATCGACCTGTACGACAACAAGTACGACAAAAAGACGTACAAATGTGGAAACAGGTACACTGCACAAGAGAGCTATTTCGACCCAGTGAAGACACACTAGAATGAAAGGTACTATGCATCGATGGTGGGTGCATGAGTCTCAGAGCGATCACAGCAATGCATGTCTTGGACCGGTAAAGCAATGCTCATTATCACAGTAACAACAGGAAGAGACACACCGGTGCCATACATGAAAACTTTGAAAAAAAAGAGGCGCAACTTCTAAATGGAGTGGCTACCAGGAAGGATCTCTCCCCCCACCCTTCCCCCGCACCTTTCCTCGCTTGAACGCCTCGGTCTGCAGAATGAGCTTGTGGAAGGAGGTGGTGGTGGGGACGCCCGTGATGACCATTTCGTCCAGAGCCCGGGACATGCGGGTGATGGCCTGGCCGATGTAGGCGTGAGCGTGTGTGTGTGGGGGGGGAGGCAGGTGCCAGGGAATATTCCAGTGAGACCTGAAGGGGGAGGTGACCGGATAAGGATGAGAGGCAGCTGTGAATTTCATCACATGACCCGCCTCTCAGCAGCGGCGCATGCCAGGTTTACACCGCATGATAACATGATTCAGGTCTGCCAGGTGGTACGGACCACTCACGTCTACACCACATAATGCCGCGGAATGACGGTGGCGCCAGCAGCACGCCCCAGCCGCTTGCCCAAATGCAGCGAAACAATGGGGCGCACGGCGGGCCCTGCACCAGGCGGCTGCAACTGCGCCCTGGGTGATGCTGCAGCCGACACGACCGGGGCCTTGCTGCGTGCGGGTGGTGGGCTGTCGTATGTTTTGGTCAGCACCTTGCCGACACGGCCACTGCTGTGGAGCGTGGCCAGCTGCGGCGGGTAGGCCTGCAGGGCCTGCCGCTGCTCCGAGATATAGCCATGGCAGAGGACGTTGCGCAGCAGCACGTGGAACCAGCGCAGCCCAACCTTGGCATCCCTGGTAGCTTGTGCCTGGTGCACCTCCTCGAAGTTGGCCTTGCTGCCGCGGCTGTTGCAGCGGTGGTCCAGGGCCTGCAGGTAGATGAAACACCAGGCGCTGTGGTCAACACAAAGGAGGCCAGAATGCATAGGTGCACGCATCTCCACTTGAAGTCATATGTGGTTGGGTTGACGGGTGAACAGTAGGTGCCGTTAGAACACGCCACGATGTATGCAGGCACACATGATGATAATAGTAGTCCGTCAAACACATGATGCTGGCGCATGCTCGACATCATCCCTGGCATTTGTACCTGCGTAAACCAGTCCGTCCCCAGCAGCGCGTCCGGCTTGAGCGCGAGTGCAGTTTCCATTTCTCGCAGGAGGCCGTGCAGGTCCTCAAGGCTGTCGAATGATCCCGACCTGCAGCACTCGCCGAGCACAACCAGCTCCCTGAACATCTTGGTGCTGATTGACTCAATGGCGGTGATGGAGTCCAGCAGCTCCCCAGACTCCGTGGTGACCGCCTGAGCAGGGAGTATGGCGACAGGAAGCGAGTATCTCTGGTGAAGGGCAGCGGACAAGTTCGTGTCCACTGGTGTTGCACGATCCTGTCTCGTGAGCCTGTCCCTACCTTCCGATGCCTAGAACACAAAACGGCATCCAGCAGCAAACTCCCACTTCCCCAGTGTGCAGTATGACCGCCCACCATGGCCTCATGGTTGCTCAGCTTAGGACGTTGGCTGCACATGACCAACGCACCTGGAGCACCTGAGCAAGCAGTGGGTAGTCCAGGAAGAGCGTGCCATCATCACGCGTGGTAGTGAAGCTGCCCAGCAGCACCTTGAACGCTGATGGGAGCTTGGCGGACTCCACTCCAGCCACCGGGTCCAGCAGCTCCCACAGGAGTAGCAACTGTGACGCAGGCTGGCCCAGCACTTGCAGCACCATGCACAGGTCCTCCAGCACCTAGGGATGACGAACAGCGACAACAACACGTTGGTGATGGACCGTCATCTGGCTTGACCTGCCAGTATGCAAAGAGTTTACTCCTTCACAGCTAGCACCCACGTTTGCTGATTTGCGGTTGCTATAAGATGTAGGCCCCACCTCGGGAATGAGCTTTTGCATCATGGTCTGCTCCACCAGCTCCTCGGCTGTGCCAGTTGTGCGGCTGTACCTCCACTCCTGGCACAGGTAGGCCAGCATGGCGACCTGCAGCGGCGACTGCCAGGCCAGGTCTTCTGGCAGTGGCCGGACCGGATCCCAGGTTTTGGCCTGGGCCTTGAGCTGCGCCCAGGCGACTTGCAGTGCTTCCAGGGGCATCGTGGGGCTCAGGTTGAGTCGGCGGTGGTGCATGATCAGGGAGAAGCCGTTGGTCTGCGGCAACATGCACAGCAAAAAGGTGTTGGGCGCTGCAGTAGCTTTTTTGGGGGGGGGTGGCTTGGCTGTGGAGATAAGGCAGTGGGGAAGGAGCTAACGGGTCCGCCCAAAGGCGGCGTGGTCCATGGAAGGGCTCTCTAGCTAGAGTGTTGTGTCCCAGATCTGCAATGCCAATGGCTCACCGTGGTGGCAGCGACGTTGGCCCACAGCGTCGCCATGGAGCTGCCTGTGACGGCCCAGGCGACCCAGTGGGGGCTGTCCAGCAGGAGGACCCCTTGAGGATGCTATGGGTGAGACAAGCAAGGTAACCAGGCATGCAAGGTGACAGGCAGCAAGGTAAGGCAAGGGAAACAGTGCCCATGTTCAGCGAAGTCCCCTGCACCTGCTGTGTTGGGGCTGTAAAAAGCAGATGCCTGCCGCCCTGGTGCAGTGGTAAGCGCCTGTCCCCTTTAATGCCTTCCGCCCCTCACATGCAATGCAATGCACTGTCAGGTGTGTAACAAACACTAACCACGGCCACTCATCCTCCCATGCCCATACATGTGAACACGCGACACGTTCAGGGAAAGTAATGTGCTGACGTACCGCCGCATGTGCAGCACCGCCTGGATGTCCAGGGTTGGGCCACGCAGCGCACCATCACCGAACACGGCCGGCTGCACCATCAGGTAGAAGCTCTGCGCCTCGTCGACCAGCAGGAAGTTCAGACGGTCCCGTGGCAGGCGCCGCATGAAGTCCTGAATGGCGTCCGCCATGGTGCCCGCGGAGTGGTCGCTGGGCACAGGCGTGCTGGCGGCAGCATAGAGCCGCTGGTCAGCTGCGCTCCGCTTGAGCTTGATGAGGAGTTCCTTCAGGAAGCCACCGCTGCCGCTGCTGCGGTCGCAGTCCAAGCAGTTCACGTGCAGGAAGTTGGGCTCCGCAAGCTCCGCGCCAGCGTGCTGCCGGCCGCTGCCGCCGCTGCAGTAATAGGCGTTGGCCACAGCAGGAAGGACCTCGTTGAGCAGGTAGGACTTGCCACTCTGCACAACGGGTGCACGGTGGGCACAAGATGACAATGGTATGAAAGCAGGGGACGACGGCGTCAGTACTAACAGTAAGAAAACTCGAAAAGTAGCGAGCACCTGCCTGCACTCGGGCTACTTAGCCAGGCACGGCAGCCCATGCCGCGCATGGGCCCCGAGCCCAAACACACACAGGTAACGTCCCCCACCACGTACACTCCGAGCGCAGGAAACCTTGCTGTCCAAGTATTCGCGAAGAACGACGGAACACTCCGTATAGTTTTGGAGTACCTAACCCCATCAGACTGTGTACCTAAACTCCAAAAGCAGCCACCACGGTGTAGCGGGACTCCGCTGCCGCAGCGTATACCCATCAGCACGCGACATTCAAAAGCCATCTAAGGTGCCTGTTGGGTCATGCTTGAGATCCAACCATGCACGGGGTATCCCACCTTGACATGACCGTTGACAAACAACGGCAAGATGGGTTTGCCCTTGCCGTGCAAGTCCATGGCCAGGCCAAGCCAGTCCTCTAGCTCAGCTTTCTGCTTGCCCTCGGGGTCCAGGAAGAAGCTGCCGCTGCTCACGCCCGGACTTGCAGCGCTAGCTGCAGCGCTGCTGGTGTCCATGGGCTCGAAGAAGTACAGGTCCGTGTTCTGCACATCTTGCCGGAGCCGCAGCTTGCAAGCAGGCGGGCCTGTACAAGAGTAGCCTGTCGTGCCCACAAGGTGCAGACACATGAGTAACCGGCCGCTGTCGTCCAGGTGCTATGCATGCAGGACCACAAGGGATGCCGGCTTACACAAGAGGCCAGTTGCTGCACCAGCACCCAGCGACATGGCATGACAGCCCACTCCATCATCGCGTGCATACCCTTGGTGCACGCCATGTCCCAGCACCCCGCCCACCACCTGCTGGTGCTGGTGAACTCCCCTGGTCTGCATCCCCTGTCACTTGGCTCCCTAGACGTTCCTTCGACCGAACCCAAACCATCATCCTGCACCCGTCTCCGATACCGCTCCACGTCAGAGGCCGCACCCCAGACCCCAGCGGCTCCAGTCGGGATCTTCGTGCCCACTAATCCTCTCCCACACGAGTGGGCGCAACCAGCTCACCCCGCAGCCCCCAGCAACGACCCACCCGCCCCACCGCGCGGGACGACTTCCCGGTCTCAATTCATTCCGTTTTTCCAAAGGCCATAATGGCCTCTATATTCCTTATAAAGAATATATTACTTAAAAAAAACACTGCATTCAGCTCCAAGAAGTTAACGTAAAAATGAGGCGAACTCACCAAAGCTGGGACCCGGTGGCGGGGCAGCAGTTGCAGCACCTGTACATCAAACAGGGAAAAAGAGGGTGAATTACGCAGGTAGGTCATTTGTCACCACATAGCAGGGGTGTGCTCTTTTGGCAAAGGAACACACAGATGACCAACGATTCAGAAGACCGTGCATGGTATGCAGTGTAGCGAAGAAGCGCGTGGCATTCTCGTCCAGAACCACTGCGGTAGAAGCCGTGGATTTGGCCGTTCAGCATGCAAAAAATCGGAAGGGCATGCAGCTACCAAAGCCACCAGACTCTTCGCAAACACAACAATGCTCATTGGAACATAACGGCGAAAAACCAATGCAGGTCGGTATATAAAGGATGATCCTGGATTCCCGAAAAGGATGAACATGCATCCTGGATTCCCGATATGTGGCGGGTGCAGGTAGAGGCGACGCGCCTTGTATGTAGTAACAATCTTCATGCAGCATTCTTAACACCCAAGCTAGCTTCACGCGCAGGTTTGCAAAGGCAACCTGCAAAACCTAGGTTTGGGACTCGCCACCAGCGTCCTGTCTACTCTCAACCACAATGCCTAAGCACCGCAGCACAATTGTGGCACAATTCTCGCAGGGCTTGACGAGGCCTTAACGCCCTATGCGTCCAGTGACATTCCTAACGGCTCCTTGCGCAAATCTTACAGGTTGGTGGCACAGAAACCCCTCTTAGAATTCACCTAAGGCCTGCAGAATGCTGACCACCACGCCAGGCGCCAGACCCGCATCAATGAGATCTTCCCGTCTAGCTGCACGCAGGCGTGCAGCGGTGCGGAATTTAGCTCTCCACAGTATCTTCAAGTCCTCTTCATCTAAATCAGCGGAGTCTAAGCCAGCCTCTGTGACGGCAGCGCACATATGCTGCCTCTCACTTGGCGTCAGTGAGGGTCTTTCCATTGGCCAGCGGTTAGGAAATTTTCAAGTTTTCATGAACAGTTAACGAATTTCCTTCATTTTATTAAGCAGCCCCTCGCACAAATGTGTCCGCAGCGCATAATGCACATTGTTCCGACTAAACTCAAGAGGCAGTTGTGTGCAAGCAGGGAACGAGCCGAAACTTGACCAGCCCTACCGCATGTTATTGGCCCGATAATGGGAACGCCTGGTAACCGGCCTCGATTACCAGGCTATAAGGTTACTGGGCTGTTAACGGGCTAGGGTCGTTAATCGGCCAGTTACCCGTAATCAGGCTCCATTACCAGGGTGGTTTACCAGGGTCGTTTATCGGGCGGCCAGTTACAAGTTACCCGGTAATCAGGCAGCATTATCGGGTGTTTACCAGGTCCTTTATCAGGCGGCCAGTTACAAGAATGTCCCCGGTAATGGGGCAATAACATAGATATTATCAGGACGTTAACCGACCAAACTCTTACGCATTAAACAGCGATTACCAGCTTCATAGCGGGTTCATATTATCCTACACAAAGCATTGCCCAATGGCCTACTACAACCTGCTCACATCTCTCAATCGGTACCACGAGGACTATAGGCCCTTCTTTAGTCAACATTAAGAATCACTTGAAACTGCAGGCTGTCGTGTCATACGACTGTAGCACCGAACAAAACACGTGTTTTGTTCGCACGTGCACGTGCGTACGGCAGACTATAAAAGACGATTATAAAAGACGGTAAAATGAACATGACGCTAAAATGTCGTGACAAGGCGCCCTCCAGGTTCCTGATCACTGCCCGCGGTCTGCTACCTCCGCTGCTTCTTCAGTCCCCCCTTCCGAATCTCTGCCATGGCCTTCTTGCCCTTCTCCTGCTGCACCTTAGCCCCGCGGGTCTGTACAGCTCGGCCTTTACCGACACCAAACGCTTCCTTCCTCTCTGCGGGGTTTGACGCTGTTGCCCCGAAAGCCGAAGGGTCCTCCGGCAACACCAGTGGGGTTTCCTTAGGGCGTGGACGCTTGGTTCGTGCAGGCACCACCATGCCCACCGTTTCTTGGCTCTCCCGCGCCTTCGCCGAGGGTTGCCTCAGGCGCGTGGGCCGCCCTCTGGCATCCAATGCCCCTACAAAAAGTGAGAGTGATTAATAAATTAATTTTCATATGAAGTCGTAATTTATTGCCTTGTTGTTAGTAAGTTCCGTGTGTAGTCATAATTTATTGTCATGTTAAAGCTACAATTTACCTTTGTCATGTTTTCCGGTCACCAGGACCTTGCGGCGCCCAGTTGGTTGAGGCGCGGACTTGCTGTGGACCTTCTGGCTCTTGCTTCTGCCGTACTCCTCGAGCAGGACTTTGCCCCCCGTCCCCTCGTCCTCCTCCCCTCCCTCGTCCTCCCCTCCCTCATCCTCCCCTCCCTTGTCCTCCCAGTCCTCGTCCTCCCCGCCCATGTAATCCCCGCTCTCGTACGGCCAGTCCCCGTCCTCCCCACCCTCATCCTCCCCGCCCTCATCCTCCGCGCACTCGCCCTCGCCCTCGTCCTCCCCGCCCTCGCCCTCGTCCTCCCTGCCCTCGCCCTCGTCCTCCCCGCTGTAGTCCCCATCATCTCCCTCATCCCCATCCTGGCGGCTGCTCTTCTGGCCGAGGGGCTCCTGCTGCGTCTCCATAACGTTGGCCTGGCCTGGGGGGTTGTACATTTTGTTGTGAAGTTAGGAAGGGATACAAGCAACATGATGTATTGCATGACAGGGAAGTTTCAAGTAGTTCATGTCTGATCTTAGTAACAACGCGTGGGTATTTAGCTTTTACTGAGCAGTGGCGTTCACTTACCCTCAGTTGCAGCCGTGTGGTTGCTCTTCTTGCGTTCCTGACCTGCAAAAGAGAACACGGAGGCACAGATTGCAAGTGAGGTGAGGTCGTCTTGAGGTTGAGGAAACGTCCACGTTTTTTTTCTTTGCATGCATTACCCTGCTGGCCTGAATGCCTAAACCTCCAAAATGGGCAGTTCCCCCCCCTCCTTAAAAAAACTCCGGCCCTCACGAGAACGGCCTTCCCAGGGCCCCCCCCGGGTACCCAAGCTTAAACCCCTTTGTCTGCCAAACCAATCAACCCCAAAAGGGGCCTTAAAAAAAAATCCCAA
>NW_003307561.1:1172920-1173897 GCF_000143455.1 Volvox carteri f. nagariensis
TTATTGTTTTGTCGGCTAATCGCTGGAGTGTGGGCAATTCGACCGGTCCTGCTGTGAATTCCACTGGCTAGCGGGCTATTAAAATTTGCGGCTGTGGATGAAGGAAAATACAAAAGCCAAGCGTAGGGCCTTGAGGAAGGAAAATGGCGGACTATGAATTTTCTCGCTCGGAAGTTAATGTCCACTTTGAAAGTTATTGTAATGTTTTGCGGCCTGGTTCCCTTTCAGTTATCAGCAGGTCTGAGGCCCTGATAATTTGTGTGCCACTAATGCGGACTTAGTGTCCGAGGCGTACGCGTACGCACTGGGCCGTTCGGCTTTTCGCGTACGGAGTCCCTTTACGCGATTTTTTAAAGGATTTTTACTTTCTATTAATGTATTTAACTAGCTTCTTATCGCTTGCATGATTTGCTGAGCCAGGCGTGAGATTTTTGAAACTTAATGCTAGTGTGCGGCCAAGTGGAATCACCCTGTTTGTCAGACAATTTAAGGCAACCCTATACCATATTTTTAAGCTTAGTAATCTTTTCTTCCTTGTCTCTCAGCCAGCTTCTGACGTCGGGCTCTGCAGGTCGGGAAAGTTGGGAACAAATGCTTCCTCTAGTCGCCAACTGGAGCCAGTTCCTTTCAAGTAATCTGCAACATAACACAAGGAGAAGTACTGTAAACGTATGCTGCACCTCATACTTTGACCGTAATAACGGAAAAGTGTACGGCATCCACATGTTAGACGGCAAGAACCAAGCAGGCGTGTTACATCCTAATTACTTAACATTATATGTTACCTATGACGTANATGAAAATGTCGCCGCGACGGTTCCCTGTCTTCAGACTTTCTGTGTTTGCTCTCGGAGGGCTACAGAACCGGCAGACCAACCGCCAAACGCTTCAACGATCTCAAACGGTACTCCCACCGCCCGAGCAGCGGAAGCGCCACCACGACGCAGGCTATAGAGAGAATGCACCCCGCACATATG
>NW_003307561.1:1177769-1180194 GCF_000143455.1 Volvox carteri f. nagariensis
AATATTACTTTAAAAAAAGACACTGAGCTGAGTACCGGCCATAGAGGGCTGTCCTTGCTGCTGTGAATTAATGCGAAAAACGATAGTCTTCAAACCGGTAACCAGCCCCGGTTACTGCCCAGTAACGATCAACCTGGTAACCCAATCGTAACCACCCCCATTAACGACCCCCGGTAACCATCCACCTGGTAACCGGTCTCCGCGTACCCCATTAACGGCCACAATTGCCCGATAACCGGGCAAGTCTATGTGGTAGGGCAGGTCTGCGTAAACTTTTCGTAATCGGGAGGCCCTTTGCGGAAAGGCTGCGGAAACTGCGGAAAGCTGCGAAAACTATAAAATGAATATGTAACGATGTTTTTTAGCTCTTCTCAGTGTGGCGATAACTTGGACAGTCTGAAACCAGCTTGTGGCAGTGCGGTTCTGTCCGGTGGGATCTAGAATCTGGTTGATTCCAATCGTGCTCGAAGGTAGAGCCATCTAAACGTATTACTGTGGGTGGCGGGGGCCAAGCGATCAACTATTGTGTGCCCACACCCTTGACGGTGTTCACCCTGCCCCCTTAAAGCAGCCCGCCTCTCTTTGAACCCTGAGACCCCAGGCCTGAGCAGGCCCGCTTGGCCGTGACGACCTCAGAAGAGGATGCAGCAGCATCCTTAGCTAACAAGGCCTTGTAAAACGCGCTGACCTCAGGCGCAATGGCAGTGCACTCCTTGGCAAGGTGTAACCGGATTTCAGGAAGGCGCGCCCGTTTCCAGTGGCGACGGCAGCCCTTGCAGGTGGCATAGCAATTCTTGCTTTTGTCGTAAGGACCTCTATCAAAATGTTTCAAAACGTCCTCAACTGGCCTTCCACCCTTCTTCTGAGCAGAAACACAGTCAATCTCTATGACTTCGGCAACCCCCAGGTCGGAGCCAGTGGTTGTTGACATTTGACTTAATCTAATAACTCCTTAGTGTAAAACGCAGTCTTTAAATGGCAAACGCATGCCTGGAATCTGCTTTTGAATTTCCGCCGTATAGCAAAGCGGAAATGCGGATTCTCTTTCCGCATTTCCGCCAATCTGGGCTTCGCTGCGGAAAGCGTGACGAAACCTATTTCCGCAGGTTTCCGTTTACGCAGGTTTCCGTTTCGGCTCGTTCCCTGTGTGCAAGCAAACGGTCGCGTTTTTGGTAGTGCAACGTATACAGCACCTTGTTCAGAGTAAAGTCAAATTACAAAGTTGCGCAAAGTATAACATACATAAACTTAATTAAACATAAGAACAGATAAGACGTTTAGAGCCTTGTCGGTGACATGGACACCGCTGTTGGCTTGGAACAGCTATTTGCTGTGCATAGGGACGTGCCCGCGTTAGCCGTGTTGCAACAGCTCAGGATGGATTTCAGCCAGCAACAGCCTCAAGAGCTGCTGCACAACCACCGGGAATGTCTTCAGTTGGGCACGTGTAGTTTTGGTCGGCGGGGTCGAGCAGCGTACGCATTGTGCACAGAAACCAAGGTGCAGCGTCTCTGTAACATCGCTAACATATCCGGTACGCGGTGGCAGGCTTGCCGAGCACGAAATGAAGGGGGGGTCGCATCTCACCATTCAACTAAGCATGCATGTGCTCGGTTGAATGCTCGGTAGCGTGCGAGTTTACCCCTATCAGGATGTTTGTTTGCATATCCCGCCAAGCGAGAGGGCTTGGACCTATGCTGATGTTCGTTCCAAAAAGTGAACTGAGGACTGATGCTACGGTGAAAGGTATGCCCGTAAATTCGCCCGTGCGCCAAACGCCCTGTAACTCGCTTACGCTAATCTCACATTCCAATATGCCACTGCACTTTCCTTTCCAGCCTGGCCACATTCTCTTCCTCGCAAACGTACTTGGGCACCTTACAATCCAACACCATACGGGCTTTGGAAACGCGGGCAGCTGCTTCACAAGGACCCCCCTATTTTTCCATTGGGATCACTGTACACAACTTTAATCGGACGTACGGATTGTACGCCATTGCTCACTTTGAAGCAGGGAACCAGCGGGAACGGAAATTTGCGAAAGCGTAAATTTGCGAATACAGTTTCCGTCCGCATCCGCAAGCAGAGTCTGGTTTCGCGGATAGGAGGAATCTGGTTCCGCACTTCTCGCGCTTGCGGTACGGCGGAAGAATGAATGTGATTCATGCGAACTGTCAAGCGACGCCGGGCATTCCGGTATGATTTCAGGGTTAGTGATTGCATTCGCAGGACCCTTGGCTCGATGACTTTCTTACCCTGATGTTGGGTAGCAGGGGTCGGCAAACGCCGCTGGTAAAGCGGGTTCATCCGTTGTACCCGTTGCAGAAATTCATCATCGCTGGTACGGCAGCCGTACGGCAGGGTTCAGAAATTCCCCCCAAAAGGCAGGTTTGCGCAATAATTGGGCGCAACAAGACAACTGTGG
>NW_003307561.1:1180780-1238664 GCF_000143455.1 Volvox carteri f. nagariensis
TTTTGTTGCAGCACCTTAGGATTCCCGCTCGTACCCTGGGTCCGCGGGTGTTCCGTACTAAGGTGCTGCAACAAAATACCCAGACATGCGAGCATGTCTATTGGGGTACAAAACCGTGTGGGATGGGCAAGGAAAGAGATCTCTGACTTACAATGAGAAGCAAGTCTGAGCTAGTGGCAGTCTGATGCCAGTCTGGGGCGCACAGCGTTGCACTCCAGCATTCGCACGGATGGGGGCACAACCCAAACCGGATCCCCGCATCTGGGAAACCGGACAACCCAACACCGCAACAAGGTCGTCTTACTACCCAACAGAGGTCGGTAAACCCTGAATAACTGTCACGGGTACTGGTGCCAGGGTCGAATAACTGTATGGAAATTTTTTTGGTAAAAGCCGAGGAAAGAGTGTCTGCGGGCCGATGTACCAAACTTACTACGTTACACCATCGCTGTTAAAGCCACAGTTGTCTTGTTGCGCCCAATTATTGCGCAAACCTGCCTTTTGGGGGGAATTTCTGAACCCTGCCGTACGGCTGCCGTACCAGCGATGATGAATTTCTGCAACGGGTACAACGGATGGACCCTGGGTCCGCGGGTGTCCTCGTACCCTGGGTCCGCGGGTGTTCCGTACTCCGAAAGTTCCGGTGAGACTAGATGTGTCGAGAGACATGGGATTGGCGGACAGATAGACTCCGCCAAGAACCCGGAGATTGACAGACAGTCATACAGAGCCTATGACCTGGGATTGGCCAACAGGCTGACGAGTGTGCGTTGCAAACGTTTCGGATCTTGAACCCGGCTAGTCTTTAAGCCCTTCTGCGTGTCTGTCAGCATCGATTCTCAGAGTGACACGCTTGTGATGAGCATCCGCATTGACTCGTGTTGTTACTCCAGCGGTGTCTTACAGTCCCTGAGACTAGTGATTACCATCAGTTCGATGATACATGAATGCAGTCTCATAGCTAGCCTGTGACTATAAACGCTTTTCGGCATGTCCGAGCGCGCGAAGCCACTGCTGTCCATACCGCTGCCCCCCCCGTCGTCCCATTCGTCCTCACGCGCCGCTCAACCACCTGCCCGCTGCTGCCCAGGCGCCGCCCCCGCCGCGCCTCCCGTCCCTGCCCCGCCACCCGCCGCCGCCAGCTCCGCAAGCAAATGCTGCTCCCGAGCCGTCAGCGGTGGGTTGAAGCTGCCCGAGCTGAGAAGGCCCTCCGCCGCCGCTGCGAACTCACGAAGGAGCGCCGCCGCCGCCTCGTTGCGCACGTTGCTAGCACGGACACCGGCCGCCAGGAGCAGCCGCAGCAGCGCGCTGCAAAAGTCCGGTGAATAGGGCGGACTCGCAAAACCCAGAACCTTTTACAATAAGGACGCCGGTCGGTCACGGGCCAGAGGTCGAACCCAGCATGGCAGCATGCGGGGTAGGGCGGGAACGTCAAAGCCCAAGCAACAATTGCAAGAGTTCAAAAAAACGGGATGAAGGACAGGAATTGAAGAGGGGGGCGAGGAGGTGGGGCTAGGGGTCACGGGGATAGAAGTCCCTGAACACCCTGTACCTGCCAACTGCCAACTACCAACTGCGTGCGGTACGACGACGACAAGCCCATCGTCGCCGCGGCTGGCCGCCTGCCGCCCTGCCGCCTGTCCTCAAATGGCAGCACTCCTACGATCCGCTTGCCACCTACCCACCCACCCACTCCCCCGCCCAGCCCAGCCCCTTACACCGCCCTTCACTGCCGCCCCTATCCCCCCGGGCCCCCTCTACCTGGAGCACGAAGTACCTCAGCAGCATCGGGTCTGCAGCCCCCTGACGGCTCCACGCCTCCACCAGGTCCACCACCGCCCGCACTGCATTGCCGGGACCATTGCCGGGACCATTGCCCGACCGCCCGGCTGTGCTGCTGCTGCTGCCGCCGCCGCCGCCGCCGCCCCCGGGCCCTGCAGCAGCAACCGCCTGCAGCTTCATGAGCGCCACACACCCGTCCAGCATGAGGCGACAGAGCTCCCCCAGACCCGCACGGTGCAGCTCAGTCAGCGCCACGGACCACGAGGAGAGAACCTACGGGGCGGGATGAGGGGTCTAAGGGGTTGGGGGCGGGTAGGAGCCACATGGAGGAAGGAGTCCAGCCAAAAATGAACTGCCGTAGCTTTGGGTGGGGTGTGTCGCCCGCTTGCTGATCGGTGAACCGGTGCACTGAGGGTGCCCTTGGGGGGGGGAAATAGGTATGTCGGGGCACCCTCATCTAGTCACTATAGTCAACTTCTCAGTGGATCGCTCAGTTCTGCACACACCACCGACATCCAACGGAATCTGCCGAATCGACGGCTGCTCAACTCCATTCCTGGTCAGCTCGCAAGACAACTTTATCCCAGGTCACCACCGTCCATCAACTAGGGGCACTTTACCCTCCACCATCGGAAGGATTTTCGACCCTGACAGGTCTTGATCCTGGGATCTTCCGGGGGCAATGGTCCGTGCCTTAACAGAAGTGCCTGACCTGCATGTGTATGTATGTGCGTCTGTGTGTGTGTCTCTGTGTTTGTGTGTCTGTGTGTGTGGAGAGAACGGAGATCAACGGCGAGTACGGCAGTTTCCGGGTCCATGCCACCAACCTGGAAGAGAGAGGTCAATCCGTGGAATAATCGGAACTCTCCCCTCAACAGCGCTCCTCAGCAGCGGCCAGCAACTGCTACTGCCGCTGCTGCCGCAATGCAGACGGGGGGAGGGGTCTCCTGGAAAGGGGCTCTCCTCCCAGCGTCCCACTGTGGATTGGACCGAGCCTGGCGCCACCCCAAGATCCATACATCCTTGACAAACCCTAACCAGCCTCACATCCTCCGAAACCAAACCCGCACTCGACCCCACTCCCCCCCTTCGCCTATAACACCGAGACTGCCCCACCGGGGCCGCAAAACCCTCCTCCCCTTTGCCTATTACCCGGGGCGTGAGGTGCGGCTGCCACTCCGCCACCCAGAGAGATATCCGCAGCAGGGACGGCACCGCCGCTGCAGCCGCCACGGCGTCATCGTAGAAGGCGGGGGAGCCCAGCTGACACGACACGGCGTGCAGGAGGCCGTAGGCTACCACCGGCATCCGGTACAGCTGCAGTACACGTGGCCCACGCACACACACACACATGTATGCGCATTTACGCGAGGACGAGTGTTAGTGCGCATGTCAAGGGTGTTGCGTGTGTTTGTGTGTATATACACACACGCCTGCTCAAGGCGCAGGCTGTGTTGGCGGAACTGTGCTGCAGCGCGTGCTGAAGTTGGTTGTTTGAGGGCCTTGATCGCCACCACGCTCTCTCCTCATGACGAAAAGGGGAAACGCGGGGGTGTGCACGCCGTCGGTTGAACAGGAGGAGGTCATAGAGGCCCCTCACACCCCTCTCCTCCCGCTAGGGGGAGAGTGCTTCAGCGGTCGCTCATTCCCGTTGGGGTACCGGGTTAGGTGCCCCTGGCCAGTGTCAGGCCCGGATCGATATGTAACAAATACACAAGCATACATACCCACACGCATACACATAGATACATACACTTACATACATACATACACATACATATATACGCACACACACGTACCTACCTGCGGCGCCATCCGGAGGTCCTCCTCCGAAAACCTGCCGTGAGGTCGCGACAACAGCCCCACCGCCCAATGAATCGCGCGAGTTGTCTCAGCTATCCGTTGCGCCTCCTCTCCGGGCCCCGCTGCGTAACGCCCCCCTCCGCCGCCGCCGCCTCCTCCTCCTCCTCCGCTGCCCCTGCCAGCTGCAGCCCCAGCCGCCGTCCCGGCAGTAGCAGCAAAACCCACATCGGGATCCCCGGAGCACGGTCTGTGTGACCCCCCTCCGCACTGTTGGTGTGCCGGCGGTGTGGACTCTGCCCCTGCGGCAGTCTTGACGGGTAGTGGGGTCTCGGGTCGGACGCAGGTAGCCCTCGCCAGCAGGTCCCCGCATGCAGTGAGGAGGTCCCCAGGGGGGCCGCGGCTGGGGTTGAAGATGCCTGACGGCGGCAAGGTGCGTGTGGGTGGGGGTGGGTGGGTGGGTGGGTGATAATGTGTATCTGAGCACATTAGCGGTGAGCAGGTAAACATCAAAAGGTTAGTGAAGCCAACCCTGGCGGCTGCGCCAGACAGCCCTCCAGCCCCAAATACCACATAATCGGCTAACAGCCAAATCAACGCCTCCACTTCCCAAGACTCAGTGCACCGTTCAGTTCACTACAATTGGATGAGTTCAACACCCCCCCATGTTACTGACAAGCGAGTAGCGCCTGCACCAGCCTCGGGTGTTGCAGCGGCGCCGTGGATAAGCCAACAGCGCCAGTATTAGCAGTACCAGTACCAGCACCGCCACCACTTCCCCTCGCGCCGCCGCCACCGCCGCCGCCGGCTGCCTCAGCCGCGCTGCTGCTGCCGCTGTTGTTGCTGCTGCTGCCGTACAGGCCATGCAGTCTAAGCACATCGGAGGGTACGGGCCCTTCCAGCCCCGCCTGCAGCACCCGGCCGATCAGGTTACAAGCCTCCACCTGTGCCGCCGAACTGCCCGGGGGCGCGTAGAGCTTCTGGAAGTAGTCGGGGCATCGTGTACGACAACCGTACAACAGTACGGGATGGGACTCAGGGCTTGCCAGACACGATGTAAAACACACGACACAACACGAAAGTGTTGTGTGTACGGAACATGTACGGCAAGTACGCATGGTATTGTCGTACCTGCATGTTCCACACCGGCAGTGACGGGCCGCTCGCCGCCACCTCCGCCTCCAGCTGCTGGGCCGCCGCCAGCAGTGCCTCGCCGCCCGTCTGGCAGCCCAGGTAGTGCAGAATGTGCTGAAAGGGGGGAAACGAGGAAAACGTGTTTTACTTGGCAACATGGAGCCTTTGGTGCGAAGGGGGGTTAAGGCGAACCAACCACTGGCGATGGAGCAGATATACCAAAGATAGACGGGTAGTCCAGGAGAAGAGAGGGGGAAAAGAAGACGAACCACTGGCGAGTGAAGCCGCTGCCAGGGGAGGAGGGGAAAGAGGGAAATCATATGCAGACGCTGTAAGAATTCCCACCTTGCGAGGGGCCGTGGGGGGGAGGTTTACACCAGCTACTAAGGTTTAAGTTACTATATCGAATTTAAATCGGCGATACCGGACGCTGTTACATAGACCGTCTAAGTGGTCTCTTGGCTGATCTACATAACCAAGCTTTACAGCATCTCCCTGGACTACCTATCCCCATCCCCGTCGTCCTCCAGCCCGTCTCCTTCGTTCTTTGCTCCAATCCCCTCCGGACACCTGCCTGCACATGTAGGTACGTGTGCTGGCTCTGTTCGCAGCTGTCGCGGAGCTCCTTCACCAAGGCGGCCACCTCCCGTTTCGCCTGCGCACAAGCGGTCTCCAGCGCCTTAGAGCCGCCCGAGCCAGGGGAGGCAGCGGCAGCGGCCTCCGCCTCCACGACCCGCCGCACCACCGCCAGCAGCGCCGCTACCTTGTTCTCCAAGAGCTTGTGAAAGACGGAGAAGTAGGAAGCCAGGCCCGAACCTGCAGCGGCCACCTCGTCCTGGTAGCCCTGTGTTTTGATTTTGAATTTAAAATTTAAAACAAGAAGCCGGGTGGCAGGCGTAGGCGTCGCAGGTGGTGCGGATAACGTACATGCATACGCGTGGTGTTTTTACTTTTACTGTAGCGGAGTTCACTGGGTGGCCCTCGGTAAGCCCCACATGGATCGTAAAAAAGGCCATCCGTTCAAATGCCCCCTGCCGCCTTACCATCTTCATGATCTTTTGGATCGCAAAGTTGAGCAGCAGGCTGTTGCGATGCGACGCCGAAAGCTCATAAATGAGCTTGCGGCCTCGCGGGTCCGACAGCAACCCATCCAACCAAGCCAGCCCTTGGGAGCGAGTTGATTGAGACCCAAACACGCTAATGAACTTGTCGGGCTCGAACTTGGATTTCGCAAACTCCTGCACAGACGGTTAGATGATGCGACGACGTAGCGCAAGTCAAAAGATGGCAAGGAAATGCGTAATTTGTTTTGCTACGATTGCTGTGAAGATGATTTATTGCGGCTAAAGGCATGGCATGCGCAGGCGGGCTGAGACCTCACGATTGGGGAATAGAGTATAGGGAGAGAAACGGAGTGAACCCAAGGCCAGATCCCCACGTGGGCGTTTCTAGAATCCTGTAAGCACACCTTCAGGTAAAAGAACTCATCATGATTTGTGGAGGGCTCATCGTCCACCATGTCCAACCACTTGACCATCAGCATAGCCATGTGTGCATAGCCTGTGTAGACAGGGACCGAACAGCGAGAATAACAAATTAATCCTTGAGCAGGGCACATGAATCGCTTTCGCTGACTTCCAATGGCTGGTGTCACAGCACGCAATTAGCTTGACTGCCGATTGCCGACCCAGTGGTCACTGCTATGGTTCAACAGCTGCCGAGCATTTGTACACCACCTGTAAGTGGTTCGACATTGTTTCCCATAAACAAAGACTTTTGGTGCCTTAAACACCAGCCACAAGCTAAAGCACCGCAAGCCCTAAAGCACATCCATCGCGACTCGCTGCCTGTGCGCAGTGAGGTCCGCATTTCTGACAATATCTTACCTACATAACCTTCGGAGAGGCTTTCTAAGATGACCTCTGGCTTCCCGCCAGCCTTAATGTATTGCCGAACACTGTCCTTAACCGACGGCTCCAGCACAAAATCTGGCCGCCGAAGAAGTTCTTCCAACCGAGATAGCTCTTCCCCAGCCGCCTGCTTTTCAAGATTTACAGAGATAGTTAAAACGCTGCTACGAATGCTCCATTCTGCCAATTACGCTTACCATTTCGACTCCGCTGAAATCGTCTCTTTTGTCGGAATAGCTACAAACCTATGTAAGCAATTCCCATTTTTAAATAAAAGTCGCTTGTACCTTCAGCCATCCCAGCCATTGTTTATAAAAGCTTTCACCAAGCGTGCACGTCACATGCGACTTGCACCATCCGGTTAGGCAGCATTCCTAGAAAGGGACAGTCATCATAGTCATCGTCACAGCCACAGCCCGCACCACGTTACCTTCAAAAATACGGCAAAACCAGGCCGTTGGGCCGTTAGGCACTTCATCAATTCCCCGAATCCGCACCTTTTAAGCGCGCATTCTTTGACAGCCACGCTCGTTTGGCTGGATCCCTCATTGCTAGCTTCTAAATCGAGCGCGCAACGATCTGACCCAGTGCTGTTAATGCCACTGCTGCAGCTCCGCGCACAACCCAAATAATCCCTGCGTTACGCACCAGCCACGGACCACCACGACAGCCTTCCGGCTCCTGCTGCTGCTGCTGCTGTTTCATCTCTCCATTCCGGCCTCCCGCACTACTTAGCCAACTCCGGGCCCAGTCCCAACGCGCATATTTCCTCCTGGGCCCCGTACACGTTCCACAGCCCATCCCTAGCATCCCTTGCTGGACCCGGCCCAAGCCCTCGCATTCCAAAACACAGACGCACATCTTCCCTGCAGGCCCCGCCCGATATGTCAATACAGTGCCAACATACGTACATACATACATACATACGTACACATACACACCGTCTCAGACGTGGCTCAGTTTTGGACCACCCGCCCCCTTCGCCGCTGTCCCACAAAGCCCCCCCCCCCGGGCACTAACCCCAAGCCACGGCCCCATGCCTTGGCGGCGCCTAAATGG
Source organism: Volvox carteri f. nagariensis (assembly GCF_000143455.1). NCBI lineage: Eukaryota > Viridiplantae > Chlorophyta > Chlorophyceae > Chlamydomonadales > Volvocaceae > Volvox > Volvox carteri. Next base: position 1,188,466 of record NW_003307561.1, read on the forward strand.
AGCGCACTGATGGCATCCAGCCTTGCCGTGTAACGTAACGAGGCCTAGGAGCGACTGTACTATAGATAGATATAGCTAGATGTGTAGCTAGATGTGCAGCTAGATATGTAGCTAGATGTCTAAGCTGGCGATTGGATGGGGCAGCTAGAGGGCTAAAGCCTCACGTAGCGCTGTGCAATGTCCTCAATGCGGGCAAAGCATGCCGTAAAGTCGGAGATGCTCATGCCGTACGCCTCGTACTGGTGTACGAACGCTCGCGACGCCAACATGCCGTACGCGCACTCCTGCATACGCTCAATGGGGCCCACGCAGCGCTGCGCTCCCAACACCCGATGACCCGCGGCGACGGCAACAGCCACGGCGACAGTGCGGTACGGCAATCGTACATGCGAAAGCAGCGGGGGGAAGTAAAGCCAGCCTGTCTGAACCCCGTTAATGGATGCGGGTAAGCACTGACAAACACGGATAAAGTACGGAAATATAAGAATACGGCATTCATGCTGTCGCGTGGCTTTAGGGCTGAGCCAGGGGAGGTGGGGCGACGCGGGTTCCGTTTCCCCTCGTTGCATGCTCCGAAACCTTAAAACCCAACTCAGACAGGGGTGGTGTCAGGTGTGATGAACGCACCCACTTGCAGCCTCCCCTCCCCTCCCCTCCCCTCCCCCTCACACGCCCAAACCCACACACCCGATCATTGCTCAGCAAGGAGGCAGACATGAGGCAGCGACCAAACTTGGCCGGATTGTACGACACTGAGAGCGGGTCGACCGTCCAGGCAGAGGTCAATGCGGGGTCCGCAAACTCCCCCACGTCCACGTCGCCTGTGTGGGTAGTAGGAATGGGGGGTTTAGGGTTTTAGTTATCGCGAAATGCGAATGTGCTGTTTCCTGTGAGTTCGCGCGTGCGGCTCTCCCGTCGGCCATTGTTTGGGGTTGTGGCTCCTGAACCCTGTGTGCATTTCTGTGCCCACGAGCCCACGCACTCAGGCGCGTAGTCGAGTGGGGCTGACCTGGGGTGAGGAGTGGGCGCTGTCAGCAGCATTCCAATGGGGTGGGGGGGAACTGTGCGCGTGGCAGCAAAGCCGTTCCGCCCCCCGACGGCGGAAACGACTCCCAGCCCCCCTGCCGAGCCCGCCCCCTGCCGAGCCCGCCCCCTGCCGAGCCCCCCCCTGCCGAGCCGCTCCGACCCGGCGTCTTGTTCCGGACGTGCCCTCATCATTAACACCGCCCGGGGTAACCCCCCTACGACCCTACGGCCTGACCGCCCTCCTTCCGCCCTCCTGACATTCACACTCAGCTGCTGTACAGACCCTCTTTCCCCGTCCGTACACACACACACACACAAACACATACCTGCCCCCTGGCCCCGGAGCACCAGCCAATTTGCCACCGCCCTGTTGACGCGGGGGCTGCTGCCGCAGGTGGCCCCGGTCCCCCGGGCTCCCCCTCCTCCTCCTCCTCCTGCTGCTGGACCCGCTCCGGAACCACCCGCGGGACTGTGGGGGTTGATGCTCCAGTCCATACCCTCCTCCAAGACACTACCTGGGGAAGGGGGTTTGGGGATGGGGAGATGGGGGGTGGGGATGGGGGGAGCTAAGCAGGGTGGGGGATGCGAAGGGGATGGGGTGGAAAGGGGAGGGACGGAGGAGGCGAAATGCGTTTGCCGTACAATTTGATTGGGGTACGAATGTTTGGGCAAATACCTGCCAAAGATGTGGAGTGGCAGGAAAACGTTTTGTGGGGGATGCGGGGTGGAGAGGAGGGGGGAGGAAAAGTGCAACTTGCCCGCCCTGGCCCGCTCAGCCAAAGCTTTACCCCACCCCCACCTTCACCCTCACCTTCACCCCCACCTCCACCTTCTCCTCCACCTTCACCCCCACCTCCAACCCCACTTACCCGTCACCAGCATCTGCCTGAGGCGCTTCAGGATGGCTGGCCAGGTGAAGGTGGTGAAGTCTATGCTGGCGGGTGGGAGCTGCGGAATGGCCCTCAGCGTCAACATGCGGTAGGCGGGGTGGGGGCACAGCTGCGTGACCAGATCCGCCAACGGGGATGTCGTACTGGAGTTCGTACTGGGGGCTGCAGGGCAGCATCCCGCTGCTGGTACGTAGCTCCCACTTCCGTACCTACCGCGCACGGGTCGCATGTATGGAGGGATGGGGTGGAAAGAGGCGCAGAACGGTCCTGATAGAGGGAGAGTTGATAAAACCATAGCAGCGCAACCCCCCAAACCCCGGGTGGGATCCCCCCCGTCCTACGCCCCCGGGCCCAACCACCCATCCACACCCACCACAACCTGCTCGGCTATTTCTCCCTTCAATCTCCCCCTCATCCCCCCATCCCCGCTCCGCAACACCCCTTCCAATGACCTCCGGGGCTTCCCCCCCTCCCCCCCCAGCAGCGCTCTTTCCTTGGCAGCAGCTTCACTCGTTCGTGGTTCGTCCTTCCCCCTAAACCTCCCTTACCCCGCCTCCTCTCCGCCTCCCCCCCAGGCGCCCAGTCGTACCACCCGCCCAGCAGTACCACCACCACCACCATCAATAATAGTGGTAGCAGCGGTCTTTATACCCCCGACCCCGAACACCCTACCCGTCAGTGGGCGCCATTCGGGTGCCGCTGCTGGCCGCCCGCCGCAACGCGGGCAGCTGCACCCCACCACCACCACCACCACCACCACCACCGCTGGCAGCACCGCTGGCGGTAGAGGCCCCAGGGGGGGTGCTGAAGCTGCCGCCGGCGTACGGCCCCCGCAGCCGTGACGGCAGCAGCACTGAAGCCATGGCACGTGCTGCAATGCCGTTCATGTCCTGAGGGGAGGCGAGGAGGGGGAGTGGCGGTGCAGACGCGGGCCGTGACGGAGGTATCCCGGGCCGGGGCTGCGGGGGGGCGGGGGGTTCGGGATCTGAGGAAGTTAGGACTTAGGTTGATCGCCAAGCTGGTGGGGTCGATAACGTGGGAGTGAGAGAGAGTGTGTGTATGTATATATGTATGTGCGTGTCCAGACATGCGCACACACTCACCGCAAAAGAAGGCCGGGGTATCCCCATCAGCCGGGCGCATGTGAGGTGAAGAGCTTCGTTCTCCAACAACACAATCCCGTCTGAGAGGTCCGACAGGTGACTCAGAGTGAACAACGTGTTGTACGGCTGTACGATAACCTCGCCGCTCTCATACGGCCTGCGGGTCGGGGTACCAACCAGCGGAGGCGCGTGCGGGACGGTGGGCACACACCACAGACACGGGAATCTGTCGTACTGTCGTACTGTTGTACCACCAGTCCTCCTCATTCCCCTCCTCACCACACGCAGCAATTGGTGATGAATGCCGAGTGGTACTCGTCCCTTAGCGCCTGCGCGACGTAGGTGCCCAGACCGGCGCCAGTGCCGCCCGCCATGCTTTGGAGCAGCAGGAAGCCCGTTAGGCTGTCGGCAGCTTCCACCTAAAAGCGAGGCGGGGAGACGGGCGGGGGAAAGACGAACCACACGCGCGGGGGGGATTGTACGACGCAAAACCCTAAGCAGTCAACTGCTGACATCCACAATACTGGGGTGCCGAACAGAGTCCAAAGCAGTGATGGTGAGGTCTCCAAAAAGGTGAGAGATGTGAAAGACAACATCCCCAACCCCCACATCCCACCATGCACAACTACACCCCCCCCCATACACACAGGCCAGTGGCAAACTTTATTCCAGCTTCACGTCAGCAGTTTTTTACTACTTCTCCGCCACCTCTACACCTAATTTTTCATACCTACTTTTCTACGGCTTGGCACTACTGTTTTTTCCGCGCTTTTTTAGTCCTGGCGGCTAGGTAGGTAGTTTTTTTTCCGACATCATCTTCACTACGTCATCCCGAGGTCGCCGCCTTCAAGGACGCCTTTTGGTCAGTTCTACGTCTGGTACACTCTTGCCCTGGCAGCAGCTTCACTCGTTCGTGGTTCGTCCTTCCCTCCCCCCCATACACACACAGTGGGCTACCCCAACCCAGCACTCGCACCAGCATATCCGCCGCGCCCATGCCCTAACCGCCGTACTCTCACTCGCTGACCCACCTCCCGCCGTACCAGCTCCAAGGCCGCCTCGTGAACACGTGGACCGTACCTGTTGTACGGAATAGTACGACAGAGTATGGCAGCATGTGCGCTTTTTGAGGCGACGTGGCCACTAGCTCGGCATACCGTGCAGCAGTAACACTGGCAGATGGAACACTGCGGCAGCAACGTACACAGTTCCTGGGCACGCCACAAAAAAACAAGAAACCAACACATCAAACCCCCACACGGCTTGGACGAAACACATTGTGGTGTCCACACGTACCTCTCTATTTTCCCCCCTCTCCCCCCTTCCGCCGTATTACCCAGGTATTCTACCCTCGTACCCATGTCGTACCCTGTAATCTCCCGTACCACGTACTCTTACCCGTGGAATCCTTGCGCCCAGTTGTTTCCCGATCCACTCTGCATGACCAGGTAACCCGAGGAGGAGTAGCGCCACCAGCTGCCAGAGGCGGCGGCGCTGGCACGCGCACCAGCAACAACCTGAGGGCCCGAGGAGGCATCAGGTCGGATCTAGGCGGATAGCTTGGGGCGGCAGGGGAGATGCTCTGTAGAGGAAGCATCTTTCATCCACCATCAAGCAGACATGGTGGATGTGGATGCAGCACGTGGGAACAGGCTGGCGTATGCTGCGTTGGGGCTGGTTCTGCAATAGATATTTTTCGCACCTTGGGCTCCATGTCGATGAGCACCGACCTCGCGGTGTAAAGGCCGGCTGTATCGGGCCCAGCCCTGTAGTACTCGTTGACGGCATCGAATCCGTAATCATTCGCAGAGAGTTCTCCGGCAAGGGTACTAAAAAAGCTGCACCCAAGCTGATTGCCACACTGTCCTAATTGCAGAGTTATCACTGGCATGAGCCAGTCAATCGCATTAGCTAACACACCTCTATACAACAGAAATACAATGCATTATTTGGACATAAAATTTATGTTAATACTAAGCTTTCTGTTTTATAATGTTTATTAGCTTCAGGTGACGGGCTTGGCAAAGTGAGCTTCCATAAAAATCAGTTTCAAGCTTCTGTAAGTTCCAGTTTCAGTTGACTGCAAAAAGCGACATTGCACAAGGTGAATCGATTTCTGTAGCAAGACGACAAGACGGTAAGGTGCTAAGGGGGCCAGTGAGGTACGAATTGGCGCGAAAGAACCCACCGTCGTCCGTCGATAATCAGATATATATTTCCGAAGCAAGGTGATATTTCTAATTCATTTTACACAACTGCATGAACAAAAGCATAGCGTACGGAAGCGGCGTGGTATTTCTCCAAGATGGTGCAGGATTCAACCGTCGGGTGTATGTAGAACCACTACTCACTCAGTACGGGTTGCCATCCGGTGTTACTGTACAGCACGCCAGGCACCTTCTGCATATGCTGGATGTACGGGTGTACAAGCACAGGATTTGTTGCTTGCATGCCTGCAAATTCCTAGCAGGTTTGCCCGCCCTCTCCTTCCTGGCGGCGCATCTCGGGCCCCGTACACTCTATTACGGCCAGAGGGCTCCCTACACTCTATTATGGCCAAGGTGCATGACAAGTTGCCAAACGCGGTTTCCCTCTGCGCTGGAGTGTCTGGAGACATTGTCCCGGGGCCATAATCACCATCCTAAAGCAAAGCCCTTCGTCAGCTCCTGGCAGTTGTCTCTGACACGCACGGGCCCTGGGGATTGCGAGGTTTGTTACGCGAGAAGTATCCTGCAGCCTTGCTTGCGGACGTGTCTTTTGCTTCAGCCATGTAACAAGGAGCACAAGATAAAAGATTACAAGATGCTGTGTCCTTTCCTACTCCCTGAATATTTAACATTGCAACATGTGTTTTCATGTCTCTGGGCGGTTTTCTTTGGCTGGCACTTTGTGAGCTTTTGGTGGACCTGTGGTTCAGCATGTATGGCACTTAGTGCTTCTGGAGTAGGATCAGCAATCCATTGTTGTACGGCGACGTACGGTTTGTAACCGACTTGCACCCTAACCAGGAAGCAGCAACGGTAAAACAGCCGATGTCGTTGGAGTGCACTGCAGTTACAAGCAAGCAAACATGATTGCGTGACAGGGAGCTTCACCCGTGGAAATTAGCCCATGCCGACTCCGAATTCAATGCTCAGCACCCAACGTCAGCATCCAATGGCATCTGCCCCCGGATCAATAGAGGCAACAGCTCCACTCCGGTTCGGCTTGCAGGCCATTGTAATCGGGCCCTTCATCATTCGTTAACATGGGAAATTTCCACCCTCTAACCACCTGCTCTAACGGTCGCAGAATTTGCAGTGTATGCATGTGGGTCCGAAGCAAAAATTTCCATGAATATTCACAATAAAAAACCTTGGCGAAATTGATGTTATGTCACGCACCCGCATGTTGATTGAGATGGTTAACCTCCTCAACATCCAACGCAACCTCTCCATAAATTGACAAGCATGCTATGCCAAGTACAAGACCTAAGTTATGTAGTAATTATCGAAGGTAATCCTACATGGAAAAGGGTTACATCCGTGCGATAATCGGCGTCCCGAAATGGCGCACACAGCTCAATATCACACATACATCCGCTGCGAGGGTAATACATTATTGAGGAAGCTACCTGAGGATGCTCGCTTGTCTCTCCGGTACTATGAGACCGTGGGCTCCCTGCGTCCTTTTCACCCGCTGCCTCCTCTTGCGTCCAGCCGCAAAGTTATTCCGGGGAAGCAGTATTACTATGTAGCGGTCACCGACTGGAGCTTGTATCTGCTTACTAAAGACAACAAGGTCGAGGGTTCGGTGTTGCTGGAGGTGCCATGGCTCGGCATCCGCGAGTTGGTAAGGAACGCCGCAAACGCTGCCAACACAGAACATGCCATATTCTATTATACGAATAAAAGCCGGTATTTCGTAGTTCTCCGTTGTTTAAAAATTGCAAGATTCAATGCAGGGGTCGGTATCCGTTAGTTGCACAACAACAGGAAAGGGTCCACCATCGGCCTCCTCCTGCCGTACCTCCTCCAGTCCCTCAATCAACAAAAATAAAACGGAAACCATCATAACCGAATCCACTTAGCAAAATAATATAAAATCATACCAGCCTGCACTGATCCTGGGCTTGAGTGCCCTTCCCACCTCACCACCTCACCAACCCAAAACCGTACATAACCAGCCAATTCCTGCGCAATCCCCAACCTGCAGGAAAAGACCGAAGCCGACAGCGACGAGTTCCTAAACCATGACCCTCGCAAGCCCGGCTCCGTCACCCGCTCTATGGCCATATCCATTTACCCGCGGGCGAGCCTCACAGAGATCACCCCCGCTGAACTTCGCAAGGCAGGACTGGACACGGGGCCGACGCGCGGCAGTAGCAGCCGCCGCAGCAACGGCCAAAAGCCGCCTACGGCCCGCCACACCACCTCTACCGACTCAGCTGGGAAGGGGGATGGGGTTGCCGGCGCGGGTGTGAGTGTGAGCGCTAGCGGCGGCGGCGGCGGTGGAGGCTGTTGCGGGCGGGGCAGTAAAGTGGCGACGGGGGATGGTGGGGCAGCGGTCCAACGCTCACCAGCTGGGCTAGGGCAGAGACCTCAGCAGCAGCAGCAGCAGCAGCAGCAGCAGCAAACTGGGGCCGTACAGCCGCAGCCGCTTATGGCTTCTTCTCAACACACCGCACAGACGCTGTCGCGGCCAGCACCGTCATCACCGTTGCTACAGCCACAACCACAACCCCATCTCCAACCACAGATGCAGCTACAGCCGTCACCGGAGCTTGCATTTGTCGTACGGCAACAGCAGCAGTTGTACGACAACGCCACTCAGGTATTGCAGCAGCAGCAGCAGCAGCAGCATCATCATCAGCAGCAGCAGCAGCTGACACCACAGGGGAAGCAAGCGCCTGATCAGGCATCCATGCGGCCACTTCATGTCGATGTCATGGCCCAGCGGATTCCCCCCGGGTATTATTATCCGGAATACTTCAGCCCGAATTCGTACACGGTGCCGTACTCGGGGCACTACCCTGACCTTCGCCACGTTAGCCACACTCCGATTCCCGCGGCGATGGGTTTACAACCCCCTGTGTTTTGCCCCAAGCTCCGAGAAATGTGGGGAAGTTGGCACCGACAGCAACAGCAGCGCGAAGCTCGTCCGTCCGTACAGTCGTACGTGGCCGCGCCGCGTTTGCCGACGTGCTCTGACCCGCGTACCGGCGAGCTGTACGATGAGGGCTACTGGTGGGCTGGGCCCCGTGCTGGCGGCACCGCCGACGCTGCTGCGGCGGTGGTACAACCAGCGGCGCTGCACACGTTTGGACAGCCGTACATGACGTACTCTTTGTACCGCATGACGCCGGGACCGCTGGGTGACGCCATCGAGCGCCCGGGATTCGACCCGGCGGCGCTGCACCTGTCCTCCTCTCCCGCCGGGACCACGGTGCAGGGCCCGGCGGCGGCGGCGCCAGGGCCGCCGCCGCCACCGCAGCTGCCGCTGCCAAGCGGTCGCCGTGAAAATCTGTTCAGCACGCTTCGTCGTCGCGGTCAGGACGGGTCAACGACGCAGGCAAGCTCTGCAATCGCCTTCACAGGCACACTGCCCTCCGCACGACCGAGCGATACGGCCGGCGGCGGCGCCGCCAGCGCCGCTAGCGCCGCACCACCGTCGCCCAGCCTGGTCAGCCGGAAGGACGATGAGCTTCATCGCGCTGTCGAAGCTGGCATGCGGCAGCTTGAGAATTCACTGCGGCAGCAACCGCGACCGCAGCTTGTCGTACAGTCAGCGGCGCCGTCAGGGCACGCGAGCGCTAGCAGGGCCGGCCGCAGCGCTACGGCCGATGGGGCCGTGTACGGCGGGGCACCGGTGGCGGCGGCGACGCCCGCGACCCCACCCGGCGCCGCCGGAATCAACCGATTCAGCATCTCCTTGAGACCCTACCTTGCCGCCGCTAAGGCGGCGGCGCCGTTGGCGACGGCGGCGGCGGCAACGCCGCAGGACAGCCGTCTGAACTCCACATACCCCCGCCTCGGCTCGCGGTCCCCTGAAGAAGCCCCGGGAGGCCTCAGCAACACGGCGGCACTACATCCTCAGCTACAACCGCAGCCGGCGCAAGTACTTCTCCATCCCACGGCAGTAGCAGGGCCTGCTGCTGCCGTCAGGCAAGGTCCAGCGCCGTCATCGCCGCGGCGGCCTGCTCCAGCTTCACGCGCAGCTGTGGCAGTAGCAGCAGCACCACCGCCACCAGCACCAGGAATAGCGACGGCAGTAGCAAGTGAGGACGACGGCGACGCGGCGGGGTTCCCGCACCTCACCCGGCGGGGCCGTCGGTCTCGCAACCTTCCCCCGGAACCAGGAAGCTTCCAACTACCCTTCTACCCGTCCTGCCAGCCCGTGATGTTTTCGGGGCCGTCGTACGGCGGTACGGCAAGCGGTGGCGGTGGCGGCAGCGTGTCGTTGCCCTCCGCTGTGACGGAGCCGCTGATACGACTTGGGGAGCAGGTGCTGCGGCGGCAGCTGCGTACGGCACCCCGTACTTTGTGGGAGGAGTACGAACGGCAGGAGGCGGCGAGGTGAGTGGCTGCTAGCTGGTTGGGCCTTTGGCGGCCCTTGCCACGGGGGGAAGTCACATGACAGACTTACATACATGACGCAGCTTTATGAAAGCGGACCTCTGCATCGCCATGCGGTGGTGGTAGATGCCATTGCAATACCTGCATGACCGGCGCATGGCCGGAGCTTCTCTGTGTGAGATGGTGTGTTGGGGGTTGCATGGCTCACCAGGCTCCTTTGCTTGGTGGACTCTGCACAGACGTGTTTGGATGCCCGGGGCCTCTGCCCTTACTTAGATGGCTGCCGTACTTGCCTGCTTGGCTGTCATCAGCCGGGCCTCAAAAGGCCCAGACGCCGCATAGGGCCCATGGACAAATATCTTTTTGAAATCTTTTCATATATATGTTTTTAATGCGACATGGGAGGATACGGTACGGCAGGATATGATATACAGGATACGGCAACCTTCTGGGGAAATCAGCTCGCCAAACAGGCAGTGCGCCACTACTCGGGCATAGTAATCCAAATCCAAACCGAAATTTAAATTTGAAATTTGAATGTTGATTTCGGTTTCTTGGTGGTTCAGATTAGCTGAAGGGCAGCAAGGCAGCGGCGGCGGCGGGTCCACCAAGGAGTACGACACGGTGGAAGAGGAGTACGAGGACTTTTGGATCTCAGATCCAGACGACGACGATTTTTCTGCGGAAGACGACATCGTGAGTGGGATTGCTGCCAGACATCGGCAAAAGCTTCGGGAGTTTCGGGTCGTACCGAAGAAACTCCCGAAAACAGAAATAGAGTTCCCGAAGCCGGCCGGCTTGCAGAAATAGGATCATACGCCAGACACAAATGTCAAGCTATTGCAAAAACGCATTTTCATCCTGCGGCCTTGTAACAGTAATTGTACTGGAATTGACAGAAATAGACCCGTTCCCGAAACCAGAAATACCCCGTTTGCCGATGTCTGATTGCTGCCCCATGCTGCCGTCTGGTTTTAGTTGGTTCAGTTGGTTCAGTCGGTTAATATCGGTTGTGGGTAGTACTTGCGGTCGGTTACAGCCATGTCATCCTCTCACCTCACCTCCTCATCCGGTCTTCCCCCTCATCTGTTCACCTTAATGTTCCAAATTTGACTTCCACATCACATTTCCCGCCCCCCCATCACCATACAGCTTCACTCGTTCGTGGTTCATCTTTCCCCCCATCACCCCAGCGTTTTTTATTTAAGTAAAAGTAATATATTACTAAAAAGGATTAAAGGCCACTATGAGGCCTTTGGAAAAAAGGAATAAATTGAGGCTGACCCGTACATTTTCATTCCTCCAGCCAAAAACTTCCATTGCTGCCAGATTGCTCCGTAGTGTGCAGAACTTAGTATTTGCGATCAAAGAATAGGTATGAGGGGCCGTAAGAAGGTCACGCCCGTGAGTCAACGCGGCATAGCAGCATGTAGCCCTCACATAGCCAAACACGCACAAGGCACAATGACTCGAACGTCGAACAGACACCAAAACAGCAAAATATGCCTGGAAATGTTCCTGATGAAGGCATTTGGGATGGAGGTGCTGTTGTCGGTAACTCAGTGGTCTACGAGGGGAGTTGTAACTTATCGGGGGGAGTCTGGGGGGGGGAGGAACCCCCAGCGCCTCACATTTAAGGAATAAATCACCCCAAACCTAGCAGCTTTGTTACTTAGGTTGGAATAAATTGAGACCCGTCCTAAACGAAAAAAAATCACAGCATCACCCCCTGACGACGTCTCTCCCCCTGTCCCACTCGCAGCTATCCCAGTACCGCCTGATCCTGGTGACTATCGAACGGAAGAGTAATTTGTTCTTTCATATTCAGAGGGCCTGGCTGGGGGCCCACATGCGGTTGGCGCTGACGGAGGCGGCAGTACGGGGTGGGTACGGCAGTGCGGGGTGGGTACGGCAGAGCTGGGGAGACGCGGAAGGGGAACTCGGGGAGTGGGGTGGTTACGGTTGAACCACCGGACGACCCAACTAATTCCGTTAACCCATGAGGTCCCAAATCCTTCGTCGAGTGCCACCATTGACATTTCCCGTTCGCGGCGCACATTATTAAAACACACACACACACACACACACACACACGCAGACAGAGATGTACGACATGCACATGTAACGCACGGCGCTGCGGCTGCTGCTGCGGCTTACCACCGGGCGGCCAACCTGGCCGGGGCCAGCCGCCCCTTTTCCCCCCACGGGGTTTCCAACCTCACTTGGGGTCAATAAATTCTAAAAACTCCTTGATGATGCAGTATCTGTTCACAATCCTGTGTGTAGGGGTGTCCGTCTATCTGTGGTATTCTATCTGGGCTTCAATCGCCTGTGGTTCGTGTTTCCCCCCTTTTCCCCCCTACCCCTACCCCCCGGGACCGCAGGCATGCCGCTCTGGTACGCCCCTCCGTTCGTACCACGACGCATCGTCGTGGATCTCCCGGCTAACGGCGCGTACGACGACGCTGTACGGCAGATTTCGCCAGCTGAGCTGCCGGAGGTTCGCGCCGCGCCGGATGCCACTCAGCAGGCTCTTCAGTACTTCTCAGATCCCGCACTGTGAGTGGTTGTTTGAGTACGGGAGTACGGAAATTATTCCGCGAAACTATGCGAAATTATGGGATGCCGTACGTACGGCCTAAAGCCTGGGCGGGCTTTGCATGCGGTCCTCAAAACTGCCCCTTTCCGCGCCAGTGCTGGTGGCTCGCGGGGCCCAATTACGTTTTTTCCGTCTTTTCCGTTTTTTCGGTTTCACGGATTCCGGGATCCAACGTGTCTGGCCAAGCCGTACAGCGAGAAGTCGCGGGTTGGCAAAGGCTTTCTCGGGTGCCTTGCCAGGTGCCTTATTACTCGATTTGGGGTTCCAGAGTTTTTTGAAGTTTTTTAGAGTGTCAGGATCATGTTTGGAGTTTAGGGAAGCCAGGCAGGCGGCCGGGCCCGGTGGCCTTCCACGGTCAATCTGCAGCTTCATGCTTTACGTATTTCGCTTTCCTTCATCGCCTTATCATTTGGCCCTAACCGACACACACACACACGCACACACACACACACAAAACACACACACACACAAAAAAAAACACGCACTAACCCGATTCCCACTCACCCCCACGGGCTCATGTACGGCACTTTTAATCACCACAACAGTCTTGCAGAAGGTCTCCGCTCCGCAGCTCGGGCAGTGGGCACCACAGAGGCACTGGGGCTGCTTCCCGGGGATAGCCCCGTACTGTACGGCCATCCACCATCCGGTACGGCATGGGTACGGTTGACATGCGGGCGCCCGCGGGATGGGGGATGGGTTCCGGAGCTCTGCGATAGTACGGGCAATAGTAGGGTTAGCATGTGTCACCTATAAAAGCGGTCGTCGTGGCGATAGTACGGGCACAGGGCTTCATGGATATTGCAGTACATTGTACGGCATTGGGGTGGCACTGCACAAATATGTGTGCAGCCCTTGCAGCGCTTCCGCTCGTTTTGAGCCGACCCCGCCAGTTTCATTGTCAGAGTGACAGTGCCTAAACCCTAAAACCCTAAAACCCTAACATTTATCCCCCCAAAGTACTCGGTATACCCTGAAGCAGCAAAACCCTGAAACCCTTCCATGAAGAGAAAGAAAACCGGCTCCTGTCATTGGTGCGGTGACTTGCCGCAGGAGAAGGCTCCGCCACGCCGGCACTGCCCACTACCCCGGCGGCCCCCAAGAGTTACCACCCCTGGCCAAACCAGGCGCAGCGAAACCAGCAACAGCAAATGGCTCGCGTCATCACCTCACAACAGCTCAGTCTGAGCCCCAGCACCTCGAGGAGAAGTCTTGTGCGCCTGGGCTCGCTCCGGGGGACGCTGGGGGGAGCCGGATCCGGTGGTGGCGGCGGCGGCAGCGGCGGCGGCGGTTTGGTAGCGGCGGCGGCGGGGGCGGCGGCTGCAGCGGAGCAGCCAGGGCGCCTGGGACGGGTTAGTGCCGGTGTCATTGGTGTGTTAGTCCTGTTTGTTGCGTTGTGGTGTGTTGTGTGTTGTGGTGCATAATAGCCTCCAGAATTGTAACGGTCGCTGCAAAGCGTACGGCGGTTGCGGCACATGGTGCATGGCGTGGAAGGAAGAACCCATGGGTCAATCCTTCCAGTGTACCGAGAAATCTACGTCAGCCTCGTGTGTAAGAAAGGACGGTCATTCGTTTGTTCGTTCGTTCGTCTTGGTCGGTGCGAATGCGTGGAAGGTGTTTTTGTTTTGAGGGTGCCGGGTTGCGCGCGCTTGTCCCTTGCGTTCGAGCTGCTCGCTTGGAGCATGTTTTAAATTTTGAATTTAAATTTGAATTTGAATTTATATTTATATTTAAAACTGAATTTCACATGGCCGCTGCGTGGCTGGCTTCAGAAGATGTCTGACGGCGACGCGAGCGGCGGCGGCGGCGGCGAGTTGGACCTCAGCGTCTCCGTCAGCTCTGCGCTATTGTCATTGTACGATGCTCAGCGTTCCCGCCGCCGAAGCCGTCAGATCAACGCCCTGGGCACGCCTTCAGGGTCGGCGCCGGCACCACTGCAGCAGTCGTACGATACCGCGGCGGCGTCACATCGTGCGATGGCGGAGCGCTCTGATGGCGGCGACGCATTCAACGCCGCCTTCAGGAAGAATCTGAGCGCCTTCAACAACTCCTGGCAATCGCTTCAGCTGCAGCACCAAGACAGCTATGGCGGCGATGGCGGCGGTGGCGATGGCCGCCGTACATCCGCACCAACCGTTGGCGCTAACATCTCCCGTACAATCACTTGGCATCCTGATGTCGCAGGGGATGGCGCGGATGAAAGGTCGTCGTACGCAACACGCGCGCCGACGGCGGCCGCAACAACTGGATGGCAGCGGCCCACGCCAACGCCAACATCGAACCACCTCCGCGCCGCCGCATCCATCGCTGCCGCCGCCAATCTGGCGGCAGAGTGGTACGGCGCTGACGTTGACGCCAGGGAGGCTCGTGCCTTTTACGCTGAGATTGAGGTCGCCATGGGTTACGGCTGCAGCTTGTTCGATGACGGCGATGCTAATCTGATTCAGGTGGTGTCTCTCCTCCCCTAGGGTTCCCAGTGAGCCGCGAGGGGTTATGGGGGGGATTTGGCCGTTTATTTGGTCGTTATTTTGGTCGTTATTTTTTGGTCGTTACCTTTTTGGTTGTGTTTCGGCACAAATGTTAAAATTGGAAAAATACAGAGAAGATTAGCAAGGCCCCTGCGCAAGGATGACACGCACAATGGTTGTGTTTACGGTCGTGTTTCTGGTTGTGAGGATGGGATGGGTGGGATGGGTTTGTAATAATATATTTTGATGGGATTTGTTATCCGGTGGGTCCGAGGGGAGCAGGTCGCCATAGGAGGGGAGAGGTGGGTGGCGGGTGCGGGGCCCGCCGAGGGGTTGTTGTTGTTGTAGGTGTTGTAGGTGTTGTAGGTGTTGTTGTTGTTGTTGTTGTTGTTGTAGGTGTTGTTGTTGTTGTTGTTGTTGTTGTTGTTGTAGGTGTTAAGACCAGCAAAGCGCCGGACCCCCGCCCGGTCCTATTACTGCTGTTACCATCCTCTGGAATATGAGTGTCGGTAATTTCCAACAGTAGGCACACCATTTTTAATCGCATGGAGATTCAATCACACTGGATCTGGATCTGGATCTGGCTTTATGGTTCCTGATCTCACGCCCTGTCACGCAGGAAATCATTTTGGAGCGATCCTTCTCTCAGGCTCCGGGTGTACGGCAACTTTCCAAGTGCTTCTTCACGTCACGCCGTGTGTTCAGGTATGCTCCTCCTCGTTCCCAACCCAACCCCCAACCCCTCGCACATTCAACATGTCGTACCTCGCTGCTTGTCGTACCTCGCTGCCAGCCAGCCTGCCTGCCTACCTGCTCGCGCTGTTCTGTTTTGCGCTTTTCCCGCCGCAATTGGCCTCCCCTTCCTTGGCAATATGTACGGCTGATTTGTGTTTTGACATTTCCCCATCTCGCCCATATCCCAACCGACAGCTTCATATTGAGTCGCCTCTACGCCTGGGGCGCTGTATGTGCCATGTTTGGGAGCTCGGCATCTCGCAAAACCACCTCCCCCACGCGAACACGGGCCGCCGCCACAACCACCACAACCACCACAACGGCCGCAACGGATCACGGTACAGATGCCCAATCCGTACACAACGACAACCTGACCTCTAGGGTCAGTCAACGGCGCAGTGTACGGCGGTCCATGACTGCGCTGAAGCGGGATGGCCGCGGCGGCGGCGGCGGCGCAACAGCGGCGGCCGCAACGGCCGTCGGGTCATCGTACATCTCCCCGCCGTCGTCGCCGAAACCCAGCTCCTCGTCGTCCGCGTTTCAACAACAGCGACGCTGGCTGCAGCAGCAGCAGCATTTGGCAGGTGCTGAGCAGCCGCTGTCGCCGCCGCCTCCGTCGCCGCCGGCAGCATCAAGTGGTGGCGTCACCGGCGGCTGGCGAGAAGGCGGCGCACAGGTTTCGGGCCAGAGAGGTGGTGACTCGTACGGCAAGCCGTTTTCCGGGCCTGTGGCGGAGAGCCTTGGCGCCGAGGCAGCGACAAGCGGTAACCGTGCGCGGCTGAGGGCCAGCAACGACCCACGGGTCATAGATCTGGACGTCCCGGGGCCCCAGGGCCAAAGCCGGAGCCAAAGCCCCCAGTTCTCCTTACCGACGGCGCTCAGGGGCGGCGGTGTCGGCAGCGGCGATGGCAGCCGTTCCCCGCCGCGCCACTCATCCTTTGCTTTTCCTTCACTGCCTGCGACGGCCCCGTCACCCCCTAGCCCTCCGCCGTACACATACAGCGACGACTTAGTGCCGCCACTGGCGCCCCCACGGAAGCCGAGATTGGCAAACGGCGGCGGCGCCGCCGCCGCCGCCGCCACGCCAAAGTCCCCGCTGCCGCCGTCGACATCGTCCTCGTCGCCGCTGTCTGCTGAACCACCCTTCACGCTTCGCCCCAAGAAGTACGGCAGTACGGCATATATTATCCCCCAAAGGGTCAGGGGATATTATTTTGTTATTATACATTTTGTAATAATAATACATATACTATTATTTTATATTTGTTATTACTACTATTATTATTGTTGTTATCATTCAACATTCAATTTTAATGTTGAAAACAAACACAAATCATATCACGTACGACTCAGTGCGGGAGGATGCCGTACTCGACGTACGGCGCCACATATCTGCCCGCTGCCAGCTCCATTGTCAGGTGTGTGCTCGTCCATTATCACACCCGCGCACACCCTTTCAGGAGTGTTTTGGATCAGGTTGCGGATCTAGATGAGGAGTTGTCGTTCTTTCAGCGACTCCACAACAGCCGCACCTGGTCCATGTTCAATAGGGGCGCTCGGCGCCAGAAACACCTGCTCCGGCGGTTGGGGCTATCGGCGTCGGAGCCAACATCCATTCGGTGAGGAGGGGAAGGTGGGGAAGGTGGGGAAGCTGGGGGAGATGTGTGTATGGGGCGGAAGGGGATGTGTGTGTTTTTGATTGATCTAATAATGGCGGGCAAGAACTCTGGGGGGTGCGGGAAGCTGGATCGCAGGAGGCTAGGGGTTTAAGGGGGGGGGCGCCGAGGCCTTACCTACCTTCGGAACGTGGTCCGAACTCGGCTCGCTAAAACTTTCGTTGCATGGTTTTGTTGTACTGTTCGTATGTCAATATATGTATTTTTTCATGACTTGTGGGAGGTCGATCCCCGCACCTGTCAATGTGTTTCTAAGGGCTATCGGTATATCTTGCCTAGGTGCCTAACCAGGCACTTCCGCTTTTTCTTACATATCCCTCTTTAGTCCTCCAATTCTGTGCCATTTCATTTTCCACCTAGTACATTGTGCCGTACTGTGTCGTACAAATGACAGGGCGACCGTACAGGCGCTTGCGGAGATCTTGGAGTTGCAGCAGCAGTGGGCGGCCAAGGGTCCCGTGGGTCAGCGCTCACCCGCTCACGAAACCCAGGCGCCACCCACACTCGCCCCCGCCGACCCCCTCGCCCTCTCCCCGCTGGACGAAGCCCCGTTCCTCTTTGTACTGCAGCACCAGCAGCTGTACGGCAACGGTGACGGCAGCGGCGGCGACGGCGGTAGCAGCGGCATCAGTAGTTTGATGGACATGCTGACGGGGCGTACGGCGAGATCCGAGGAAATGGTGCGCAGCGGGATGTGGTTGTACGGCGATGGCGACGGCGGCGGCGACGGCGGCGGCGGCAGCGGACGCCGCCGCAGCTCCTCCGCCGCCGCCGGCGTGCGCTCTGCGTACCTCCGCGCGATCCTCCAATCCAGGACATCCCCCACAGAGGAGGAGTTGCTAGGTGAGTGTTGTCGCTTTAATGCATTAAGGGGTGAGACGGTACCGCAAACAAAGCCGCACGTGGCGGTACGTGGAAGTACGCGATAATACGACAGTACGGCTATCATCATCCTTGGTATCTTGTTTGGCGTCCCCTTCTTGCTAAAACAACAGCAAATGCAAATAGAGTGAGAAATAGAGCGGAAGTCCGCAACGCGCCCAACACCACCGCCCCCTCCCCCACCTTGACAACCCTCCCACCAAAACACAGCCCACCTATGTTCCCCCGGCCCCCGCCCACCCCATAACCCCAAACCCCAAACCCTCCCCCCAAATTCCTTTGCAGGCGGCCCCGCGGTCGAGCTCTGGGAGCGGTTGGCGGGTCGCCTAGCCGCCCGTCTGGCGTACAAACGGCTCCGTCGGATGCTGTACTGGGTGCACCAGGAGTTGGCCTTCAGCGAGGGGTGTGAGAACCGCATCCACTGGCTCAGCGAGGCGGTGGGAGGGGAGATGAGGGGGCCCGGGGGGGGGGGGAGGAGGGGAGAAGGGCGAGCATGTGGCGGCGGGGGGGCCTGGACAAGGGGGATCGTAAAAAAGGGGTCTAGGGTCTAGGGTTTATATTAGGCAATGTGTTTTACCCTCTCCCATTTACACACATATTTTTCCCTCCCTCCCTGACCCCCTCCCTGGCTTGCATCGTCCGGAAAGCCACAATACATACATACACACGCACATCCACACACACGCACACGCGCACACGCACATCCACACACACGCACACGCGCACACGCACATCCACACACACGGCCCAGATCATTAACACACTCACAGATCATTGAAACACACACGAACACACACGCACGCGTCCTGTGTGCTGCGTTTTTGCTCAGCTGGTGGAGACGGAGCCCGGAGCTCCCCCCGAGCTGGACTGGAGCTTCTCCCGCTGCTCCCGCACGCTAGTGGCGCTCGTGACCCAGATGGCCGACCCCAACCCGCCAATCCGCGAGGGGGGCAGGTACCCGCCCGAGGTGGAGCCCGCCAAACCGCTGAGCGGCTCCGATATGATGTACTGGATTCGGGTGGGTGGGCGGTGCGGGTGGTGGGAAGGGGGGGAAAGGGGGATTTGGGGTGTGTGTGTGTGGGGGGGAGAAATTAAGGGGGGAGGGAGGGAGCGTGTCGTCCAGGTGTGTGTCTGAGAGTGTGTGTGTGTGTGGCTCCGAAAGTAGCCACCTGCGACGTGTTTTAGACTTTTCCATTGAATAAAATTTAGGCGTAGCTGTTTTAAATTCTCAGGTGGATTTTGGTTACAGTGAGGGAGTGCGTCATATGAACAGCCCGTAGAAATAAGCGGAGGAGGCGCTGCGGGGGCAAAGGGCGCGACTAGGTGGTGCGCGGGTAGCGAGAACTGGCTAGAGACAAACGACGGCACCTCGTAAGGGCCTTAAAGCCTCGTTTTCCATCCTAAGCTATCCTGGTACGGGTGTGCGCGTGTGCGCGCGCGCGCGCATGTGTGTGTGTGTGTGTGCGCGTGTGTGTGTGTGTGTGTGTGTGTGCGCGCGCGCGCGCGCGTGTGTGTGTGTGTGTGTGTGTGTGTGTGTGTGTGTGTGTGCTCTGGTTAGTAGCACGTTGGACCCCAGGTACATCTGGAACGGCCCCCGGGGCCTATGACTCAAAACCCTAACTCCCCTTCCATTACCCGGAGCTCTCACTTTCGAATCCCGATGCTCCGTTGTACTCCGCGTGGTACTGTACTGCTCCGTACGGACGAGCAGTACGAGATCAAGTCGTACACTCTGGATTGGTCCGTCGGCATCCTGTACGAAATGACGGGCCTCAGTGAGGAAGCCCAGGCACTTGGGCAGTACGAAAATGAAGATATTGTACTGCAGGTTCTACGGCAGGTACGGCGGACGGAGGGCTGAGTAGAGGGGAGGGGATTTGCCAGGCAGCCCAATTCCGTGTTATGACAAGAGTGAGACCAGGAGGTTGAAATAACGGGAATGCAGAACGGACGTACGACAGTACGACATCCACTGTGTTGCTCTAAGGGAATGATAGGGACTGTGAGAGGGCCGGTGCCGGAGAGAACCTTACATACTGACATGCGTACAAAGGAACATAACACAAAAACACACCGGACACGAACTCACCCCCACCTGGACCCCCAGCTCCCTCCCGAACTGCTGCTACAATTTGTACGGCGGATGTTTCTGAGGCTGGCGTGTTTTGTCATGGGATACGCGGAGCTGTACGGCATTGCACGGCAACCCTCCCTAGCGGCGCTGGTGACGGCTTTCAGGTACGCGCGCGCGTGTATGTGTGTATGTGTGTATGTATGTGTGTGTATGTGTGTTAGGGGAGGAGAGAGAGTTCTGGGACATCGGGCAGGTGGGCAGTAATGGAGGCCAAGGCCGGGGCAGACAATGAAAGGCGGACGGGGCACTGTCAGTGACACGTCATGACAACTGGGTTTGCACACTAACCGAACCACACGCCGGAGACGTGACCAGACGCGGCGTGACTCGAAGTTCCGGCGTGCACTCGTGTGGTACGGGCCGGCGGCCCGGATGACACCTATACGGCACGCAGGTACGGCAGCGTACTGCTGGCGCTCGTGCGCAGCATTAAGAGCTGCGCGGAAATGCTGGCGGACGAGTTCTTCCTGCAGCTGTACTACCTTTTCCGTACGCAACAGGTACGAAGGGAGTAAAATTGTTTGGAGTGCTGCTTCATGGACCTTGTCCCTCTGTCTCCCCCCTCCACACACACATACATACAGACATACACACCCGTCCCGCCGTGTCCTTTCCCGCGTTCGGAAGCACAGAACCCCCTTTCACGTGCACCCCTCATAGTGATATATATTTCGACGTGAATGCGATGTCCTTCGTCCTAAGCATTATACGGGGCCTTCCCACCTACCCCTTCAACTCTCAGTCAACCCCCCCCTACGCCGCCCTCCCCCACTCTTCTACATTCACCAATCATAAGATAGAAGCAGGGCTCGATCGCCTCCTCCTTAGCCGCCTAATCCCCTCCGCCCGCGGGGAGTCGAATTATCCTTCTGGCATGTAATCCCCCCGTTTTCCTTACCCGCCTAACCCAACACACCCCCAGCGGGGAGGAGCCGGGACTTGCAGCCGGGACCCGACCCGACCCGAAGCACACGTTACCCACATACATACATACATACATACATACATACATACATACATACATACATACATACATACATACATACATACATACATACATACATACATACATACATACATACATACATACATACATACATACATACATACATACATACATACATACATACATACATACATACATACATACATACATACATACATACATACATACATACATACATACATACATACATACATACATACATACATACATACATACATACATACATACATACATACATACATACATACATACATACATACATACATACATACATACATACATACATACATACATACATACATACATACATACATACATACATACATACATACATACATACATGTGGCATGCGCGCACACGACCCTTGCAGGTCCAGGACCGTCTTCGTGTGGTGCGGGGCGGTAAAGACGCCGTACTGGCTGAGTCCACCCAGCATCTGTTTGAAGCGGTGTTGCAAATTATTGGGGAGGTGGCGACGCGGCAGGGGCAGGCGGCAGGGGGTGTGGGGAGCAGCGGCACAGCGGGTGCGCTCAGCGTGGGCCAAATCACCAGCCGCGCCGCTTTTTCCAAGATGCCAGGGCGCCTCACGTAATGGTGTGTAGCCGTAGTAGCTGTGTGAAGGCAGTAGCAGTGCCAGTAGCAGTAGTGGCAGTGGTGGTGGTAGCAGCTGCAGCAGCAGCAGCAGCAGTAAGCCGGACAGGTCAGGCCGCGAGAGCCGCAGTAGCAGGTGGCCAGGCAGGGGCGGCCAAAGCAGCAAGGGCCTCATCATCACCATCAGTAGCAACAGCAGCTGCTGCTACTGCTGTTGGGAGGCAAGAAAGTCGGTACCACAGACGAGTTTTACGAAATAAGCCACCGCGGGAAAAGTCATATACACGTGGCCAACTATACATGTCTCGGGGGCGCGGCGTGGCACACGTATTACCCACGTGTTGTCGACGGGTGTTGGCGTTGATTGACAGGGAAGGGATGAGGGCTGGAAAAGGCGTGTGGTTTGCCCCTTCTGGGTCCCATACTGCACGTGTGTTGGTGGTTCTTGAAGGGGCTGCTATTAGGCGGGCTGGCATCATGAGGAATGAGTTTAAATAGCCAGCTTGGGATATATGTCACTGACCGGGACAGGGCAGATGTATGTGTCTGTCAATGATGCGTCTGTGCCCTATCGAGTTGGGACGACTCGCTGAAGCTCGTGTTCCGTTAGATTTGGTGTCCGTTCGCCTGTCTTGGAGCGCTTAATGTGCCTTATTCGCACAATTCCCATTGATCAACACGCCTTGGGCTACGCGCACATCTGGGCATGACAACATATGCAAATGCTGGCGCAAGTCGAGTGTTTGGTACAATGTGGCGATGGTAATGATCTTCACGGGTCCATTATAACACGCAATTTAGGAGAGTAAAAGAAGTTACACAGAGCGTTGGCCAAAACCCAAAGGCAGATCGTTAGGCAAACCCTAAAATTCCCTACCTACCAGGGTCAAGGGAGGAAAAACCCTTTGAAGCAGGGAGCGATTAATAACCGCCCACGCGTCTCCAGGGTGCCATTCCCCAAACCACAACATGCAATATGGGTGTTATGTCTGGCCAGGAGCACACAGCAAGTTTCATAACAAGCTCTCAAATCCATGCAGGTCCGTTGCCCTTCCCCTTGAAGATTCGACTACTAACCGTTAACCCACAACCGTTAACCAGTTAATTCGGACCACACTGATGAAGAGCTAGAGATCGACGCATCAGAATCATAGCCAGCTCTACTGCACGCAGCTTAGGACTGGTCAGCTCTTAGCAGGCTAGGTGATCAGTGCTTCGGCTTCGGGCGCTCCTTCACCTCCACCCCATTGGCACCGGCAATAATGCACACATCAACCATATCCAGGAACAGGCCGTGGTCCACAACACCTTCCAGAGCAAGAATCGCCTTGGAGGCAGCGTGCGAGTCAACAATCGGGGTCTGGAAGTACAGGTCCACGATGTAGTTGCTGTTGTCCGTGACGTAAGGCTTGTCGCCGTTCATGCGGAGCTTGGCCTCGCAGCCCTTAACCTCTGGCAGGTTCTGCAGGCGCTGCAGGGTGTACTTGTGGCAGAACTGCACAATCTCCACCGGCATTGCAAGCTTGCTGCCGCCCAGGCCGTCCACCAACTTAGAGTCATCGACAATGCAAACGAACTTCGCTGAGGCCATTTCCACCATCTTTTCGCGCAGCAGGGCGCCACCACGGCCCTTGACCACGTCCAGGTTGGGGTCGACCTCGTCCGCACCATCAATCGCAACGTCCAGCTTTGGCTGCTCGTCAAGCGTTGCGAGCGGGATCCCAAGGGAAAGAGCCTGCTCGTAGGTGCGGATGGAAGTAGGAACGCCTACGATATTGGTGAGCTTGCCCTCCTTCAGCAGCTGGCCAATGCGGTCCACAGCAAAAGCAGCAGTAGAGCCCGTGCCCAGGCCGACCACCATGCCGCTCTTAACATAATCCACCGCCTTCCAAGCTGCCAGCTTCTTCAGCTCATCCTGGCTCAGCTGCGTTGTGGAGGCTGCGGCCATCACGCGCACGTTCCGTTGGGATGGGCGAGCGGCGGCAACGCGGGGCGCGGTGGTGCTGGCGCGCAGCATCATTGTTGCGAACACAAACAACAGCAAAGAGCACAGTTTTTGCAAGCCTGCAAGCGCCTTGACCACGTGCGACTCTGCCAACCCGATCGCTAGTTTCGGAGCGTGACTGGAAAATGCAAAGCACAAGCAGTCTAAAATTGCAAAGTTGTGCTTTCCTAGACCTTCGATGGATTTTCACCCTATGCGCCGCTACCTTGAATCAGAAATTTCTAAAGCACTTAATCCTAATGCCGCACCGAAAACTGTGACCTCCGAAAGCCATCCCCTAAACGTATCGTGGATTGAGCCATGCCAGATTGCTGCAGGTGTGGGCGGCCGGAAATTGATATGCCTTTGACCGTGCCCTTCCCAAACGTTTTACCGTTACAGCCATGGCTCCTGCCGGTCCGCCATCCACAGGTGGCCGACTGGGTCTCACCTCCTGTCCTGGGAAGCACATCTCCGCTCGTGATGGAACCCTATATCGTCGGGACCTGCACGCCGATCTTGCGAGGCTACGGCAAGTGCATGGCGTGCACGCGGTGGTGTGTCTGCTACCAGAGGCCGAGCTTAGGGTCAGTCATTGGAGGTCAGCAGAGGAATAGGAGGGGAGCGATGTTGCCTAGACCTCCTGCTTGCGGGGTAAACTGAATGCCCGGATAACCTTGGTGCGTTGCAATCTGGTTGAGTTGTTAGCAGTGTCCGCCCGCCGGAGGAAGCCCCATTCCTAATAGACCCCGTCCGCTGAGCAACTGAGTGATGAATCCTCTTAAGCCATTTTCACGCTCCTGAGTACTTCCTTCCGCTCTACGTCCCGGTGCCCGCGGTTTACACGCGGCTGCAGTATCTCAAAGTCCGGAACTATGCCGCGGCTGTGGAGAAACACGACATGGAGTACCTGCAGCTACCAATAATAGGTATGTATGACGTGAGAGGTGTTGAGGGCGGGTGCTCGACAGCGCCGAAGAGCCGACGGGAGCGCTGTGTCGATGTATGTGCGCGGCACGTTGCTTCACCAGCTATGTCCCTTTCCGTTCCCGCTACGTAATTGTGCTGGCTCGACAGTTCAATAACTTTAGGTCCAAAGGGCCTCAAGTTTATCATCATCTCCTTCATCCAACCCTATTTGCATGTTTTCATGTTTTCCTACCCTTCCCCCCTTTTCCAGAGATGACCGCACCTAGTGACCTGCTCCTGGCGATCTCCCTCGTGGAAGCTGTGGCGGCACACCTGCAAGCTGGCCGTACAGTTATCATGCACTGCAAGTAAGTTTAGAACGAACGCTACAATATTTGTGTGTCCTCCTGTTCTTCGGGGCTTTGTCGCGATCCGGCCCCGGCCCCAACCCACTCTCATCACAGCCTGCATTGATTCTCCTTCGCTGCAGAACCCTAAGTTATGCGGTGGTTATGTGCGAGAGCCCCTTCTACCTACAGTCCTTGTAAACGATTCCGTTGTATGGCCCGAGTGAATTTCGCCGACGCTGCCGACGCCGGTTGCGTTTTGGGGTTTCTTTCGCGGAGTCCATTGCGATGCACCGGATACCCCTTTACTCCGTTACCTACCCCTCCCCTCCCCAACCCACCCAACCCCACCCCACCCCGCGGATGTCGTATAGGTGCGGCGTCGGTCGCGCGGGTCTGATGGCCGCATGTGTGCTGCTGCGGCTGGGGGTGTGCAGCAGCGCAGCTGAGGCCATTGCAACGGTGAGAACGCGGGGGAGCGTGGGGATGGACCGTAGGGTGGCAGGCGTAATTTACACGGGACCCCATGTTGGGGCGGCAGCGGTGTGTATGTGTCGTCCAGAGGGAGGACTCCTGTCCTGTTTGGATTTGACACGACACCTCGCCAACTTTAGCTGTGTTTGGCTGGGTGGCTGACTGCTGCTGCAGGTTCGTCGTCACCGGCGGGGTGCAGTGGAGAGCCGGCGGCAGGAGGCATTTGTCGCGACGTACTGTGGGGCCCTGGGCGGAAGTGGCTTGGACGGTGGCGGTGGCGGTGATCTTGATGCCAAGGGGGGTCTCGGCGCGGACGTGGCCCCGCCGCCGGTTTCGATTTCGGAGGGTTTCGTAAGGCAGCGGTCGCTCCCCGGGGTAGTCGCTTCCTCGGGGGTCGCTACCTCGGTGGAGCCGACTGAGGCGCTGGCTACGGCAACAGAGGGGATGCACGGTGGTGACGGGTGAATGGGACGGTGTGCAACGCTGCAAAAGAGTCCACGATCTTAGCGCTCTTTGCCCTGTACAATGGTAACTGTAATTACGGATCTGGGTAGCGTGTGTGGGTGCTTTCTTGAGGGGGGATTCAGGGTGATGATGGCTGCTGGGTTACATTATGCCCGAGATTGGGGCGTACAGGGGCAGCAATTTAACACCCATCTGTGCGGGGAGAGAGGGAAGGGGAAACGAGAGGCGGGCGAGGGTGTAGTGATGGCTGCCGGGTGGCGCTTAAAAATCTCCTGTGTGTCTGTTTGGTGCTGCGGGAGCCGTCTGGCGGCTGGCGTGTAGCGTATATGTACCATTAAATAGCAAATGTGTGTAGCATTATGAAGGCCGACCGACCGACGTAATTAGCAAGGATACGACTTTTAGTTCATCCCGAGTTCAACTTAAATAGTAAAAGTTGGTTCTGATCACGACGCAGACAGGCAGGCATTTGGCAGGCGGGGCACCGAGTACGTTGGACATATGTCGTATACGCTGCACATATGCCGTACCGTACGATGGAATAAGATTGAGGAAGGGGACTGGGTCTGGGCCCGACATCCGAGCATCTGGATGGACCGTAACGGCCTTGTCAGGTCTGCTGGGAATGTCGCCTTGATGCGCGCAAGACTCAATGTAATCGCATGTAATGTAATCCCCTCGTTTCCCCCTTTCCCCTCTTCCCCCGCACTCTTGCCGATCTCGCCGGGCCCATTAACAGCGCTGTGGGTGTGCCTCTTGAGTCTGCATGGCGTTCCACGGACATCTGACCGGGTGCCCTTCATTTGCGTTCGTAAGCCCTCTGATTGAGTGATTAAGTGTAGGGCCCCCCAAAGCCGTGCAAACGCGAAGTGTGGACGCCGCTGCGCTCTCGGGAGACCTCCGGGAGGGAGACAGCTCGCGTATCCCGAGCTCTCGGTAAACGTGAGGGCTTACTGCCGGGGTCTCACATTCTCAGACTTCCCAAGGGTTTGATTGCGACCGACAACGCCCCAAGCGTTGGGTGACGTGAGGGATTGAAGCGGCAACGTGCCAAGCCTTAACATACGTCGTATGTATCACAGCGGTGCTGATGATTCTTCACGGCCTGTGTATCTGGATTTATGGCTGTGCTCCGGCCTGTGTCGTGGGCCGTCAGCTGGACAACCCGTCAAAGACAGGCGCCTGCCCAAGGTGTCTTCAATGATGTTCTGAGGTCTCACTTAGCATGTTACATTTTCTTGGACAGCTGATACGGATTCCAACGGACTGGTTGCGAGCTGTAAGCCTCACTGAAGAGAATCATAGCTGGGTTACCTGGCAGTTGCTGAGTTCGCGTTATAACTGCGTGCATACCAAAGACGACGGCACGCGCGCAAACGCGAGGCTTGTCGTGATCCAAGCGCTGCTAGATAGCACCCATATATTTCGCACATACATGGGCGTTATTTTGTGTTTGCATATCCCTAAATGCCTCCGTGAGGGGCGTGGCAACGCGCAGTTGGGTTCAGGTTGGGTTCTTTTGCTGCAACTGCGCTCTGCTCGCAGCGTCTTGCAGGAATACGGTACAACTCACGGAATTCGATACTTTTAACCATTAGCCGAAGAGACACTACAAGGGCTTGGCTGAGCGGTTCGCTTGTACGACGCCAAAAGCGCTTCACCGTTGAAAAAACACTACCCCGACCCGCAACGCGATCTACATGGATATGAATTGGAGGCGGTAGGTGATAGCAGTGCATCATATTTGGCCAGCTCAGGCGAATTGGCAGTGTAGGAGGCTCTCGCTGCTAGGATGTCGCTTTCTAATGATACGAGGCGGCTTATCCGGCAGATTATTAGGCAGGTGCATCCGGACTTGTTTGCAGCCAACCCTTATGAGCGGCAATGCAACTCAGACTCCCTGCAGGTGCGGGTTTGAACCTATGGGAGTTTCCCTTGATGCCGTGGCCACCATAATGGGTAGCAGCAGAATGGCTTAAACATGATGCATGACTTGAGAGTGGTTTGGGGTGCCGAATCGGTATGCAGGTGTTGAACGCTTACGTCGATGACCTTGCAAAAGGGCTCACTCCGCCTCCGGCGCGGCTGGAGTTCTATGTCCGCGAGGCCGGCGCCCTTATGAAGCGGGAAGCTGAGCTTCCAGATACCGGAAGCTTGGCTCCGCTTTTTTACGCGTTTGGACTTATTACCGCTGAGGAGCTGCAAGCTGCCGACCCATACGCAACAGTTCAGGACACCAATTTCCTCTCTTGGCTCCAGGAGACAGTCCACGAAGCTGTGCGAACTGCTGAACAGCATGAGCTTCTTAAATGGCGCATTAGGAAATACCGCGACACTTTACAGGAGAAGTTTTCGCTGACCGCAGTTCAGGTACGTCAGCATCCGTCCACCCGGTAGCACACTCCTGAAACACGTCTCCCTCTCCCTATCGCCACACCAACCCCCGTGTCATGGCGAACCAACCAATCTCGCAACCCACATTGCCGGCGCGCACCTGGCAGGTTGGTGCCGAGTATGCGGTCAGCTTATGCGAGCAGGAACGGCAAGTGGAGGCGCTAACTACGCTGGAATACGGCCTTAGCAGCTTGTACCAGGACGGCATGTCCTTCGAGGGTCTTAGTATTCAGCTATACCACCCAGACATGTGTCCCGTCGAATCTTATGCGTACGTGGACGAGCAAGGGGAGTACCAAATGCAGACCAGCTACATGAAGAGTTACATCGCAGATGACGGCACAGTGCACTTAGTGGCGGACAGCACGACAATACGCGAGCAGGTGAAAGCGCTGGATCTGGACCGGGCGCGCATGCTCGCCTTCGTGGCGGACTTTTGGCTGGGCCGGGTGAAGGAGCTGACGCCCGCCATCCAGGCATTGCTGGGGGTGAAGGCGGTGTGGTGCGACACGAAAACGGAACAGAACTCGCAGAAATTCGTCATCTGGGCTGGTTACTTGTTGGAGAAACGGTGGGTGGGAGTGGGGATATGCGGACATGTTGTTGATGGACAGGCTGGCGCACCGGCATATGCAGCAGGTCGCCGGCTCTACTCTCTCCCCATGGCGTGGGTGACATGCGCACCTGAAAGCTTTACGTACGTCCAGGGTGGGATGCAAGGATGTATATGAGCGGCTGCGAGGAAGGGGACGCGCCTGGGCCGCCGCGTATGCTGGCAAGGGGGGTCCATATCCTCTGGGGGCTTAAGGAGAGGAGGCCCTCGCCTATGTTGCCGTCGATGGCGTGCTCAGGCCACCCGGGCCTGACATGTCTGGGCGTCCCTCCATGTTGCGTAGTGCTCTGGTCTGGTCCGCTGCTCCATCACAACACGCTCCCTTCGCGATGAACTTTGCAGCTAAGAATAGGAAAATGTCGAGGCAAGCAAACGTTGCCCCGTGGATGCATGGGTGCAGGGAGGACATCCGGCGGCACCTGGGGGACCGGACGTTTGCATTCTCGCTCATAGTGCACTCGGAGTCCGACGGGCCGCTCATCAACTTCCATGCCTCCAGTCCCATCTTGAACGTGCGGACGGACTGCCCGCCCCAGCACCTCATTGAGTTCCTTGTCTCGGAGACGGGCATAGCCGCCAGCGAGGCAGCAACGGAAGTGCAAAGCAGTAGGTAAGAGGCCTTAGAGCAGTAGGTAAGAGGCCTTAAGTCCGAAGGGTATTGGTTGATATTTGTGGAACGTCGCTTTCGGCATAACGCCCTATACAACGAGTGTGTGGAAGGAGAAGTCGTGGTCTTTGTGAAACATCTTTCCTAGGATATTAGGGGGTGATAGGAGGTAATTGCAAGCAACCCTGAGTGCAGATGCGATAACGCGGGGGAAAGAAGGGGGTTGTTGACCGTTTCGCCGCCCTGCCTACGGTGCAAAGTGTCTGATGGGCAGGTGCAGCCTGCAGCAACAGTTGTAGGGAGCAGAGGGCGGATCTCGGGTTCCGGGTCGTGGCCCGGTGCGCCATGTGTACCACCATGCGATACACACACACACACACACATCCCATGAGTCCAAGTTTTTGCACGGTTCTATACTGATCACATCTGGAGCGATTCCGCAGTTGTATGGATGAAGCCCTGGCTCCCCCGATAGCTTTTTTTGCCGTTTATGAAGTCATGTGGCCTGAAGAAGGTTTTCGCCACAAGCTAGTCACTGATGATACACCGATGCAAGGTCAACCCCAGCAAGGCGACGCTGCTGTCTTTCGCACGTACTCTGCTAGGGAACGCGAGGAGGCGCTTTTGGAGAAGGTGCGGAAGGCGTTCGGTCTTAAGTGCATCATCAAAATCTGCATGAACGACAAGGTGCTTGAAGGGGCGCAGCGATTGCTGGAGCACGCGGACCTCATCAAGACCACGGTCAACCTTCAAGGCGCCTCCCTAGCTCTCGACGACTGCTACGAGGTGAGGAGGTGCACAGAGAGGAACGCCACGCCACCGTCGCGTCATCGAGAGAGCGATGCTGGGTCCGTGATCCATGTCAAAAGTAATGTTTTACTCTGCAGCTTGTACTCTACACTATACCGGGTTTCAGGGAAGTCCGTGCGCTGTGTGTATGATAGCATTTCCACTTTTCCCTGTCTGCGCTTGATACACAGTCGGGCTGTCGTCTCTTGCCACGCAGTTATGGGACTCGGGCTTCATTTCCGTACCGTACAACTTCAAGATCCACGAGCTGCCGTCTAGGATCAAGCTCCTGCAATCCGGTCAGCGGCTCACCGACATGTCCTCCTCGTCCAATGGTGCTTCGTCTTCACCCAGCTTGGTCGCGCGGGCTGCTGTCCCGCTGGGGGGCCTTCCGCACCGGAACAGCGCGGGGCCGCTGACGAGCGGATCGTGCTCGCTGGGCAGCCTGAGCGTCACGCGACTGCGGATAGCTCCCCAGCCACAGCCACAAACAACTCAGCGACCGAGCGGAGCTGCCCACGCCCTAGCCAACAAGCAAGCTGTTGCGTCCGTTGTGAACAATCCGGGGCGACGGGGGGGTTGCACCGCAACGCAGCGGCTTGTGGTGTAGGAGTGTGTTGTTGTTGTTGTGAGATTGCAAACTGTTTCGTTTGTTTCGTGTTTTTGGTTAGAGAGGGTTGGAAAAAGGAGTGGACCGGTGGTTAATACTTGTGTTGGTTTTTGTACGATATTCCGTGTCTTCATGTTGTTTCTTGTTACGAGTGCTTGCCGCATGCAGCATCCGCTTTCGCGTGCATGGGACTCGCTTCTGAGACATCATGTACTTCATAGGTGATATAATTCTTATCACGGTTACAGCGTATTGTGCTGCTCCCCTCGAGAGGAGACGGCAACGTGAGCGGGGTTACCGGATTGTGTGCCAGGTCCGTGCACCGTATACCACTTAACGAACGAGGAGAAAGAGCGCAGGCGTTTCACCACTCCGTTGTGGACACGGCACGCCGCGTCTTCAGCCACAGATGCGTGTGTGTGGTTAGTCGGGTGTATCGTATCTTACTTCGCATTTACACCATAGCTGGAGAATAGGCTACTTTGACGACTACTATATTGCTTATGTGCACATGACAGGTGGGCGCTGTCGGCGGTTATGCGTGTGCCTGCCTTATTACGCAGGACATTGAGCAGCATGTCGTATCGACCCTTGAGTTGCAGATAAGTCGCAGTTCAATGCGTGCACAGCATCAGTCGCTAAATTCAAGACAAGTCGGTGATTTGGTCGGTTGGACATTGTATGATGCCGCCGCCTGAAAGGTAACTACGTCACCGCCGCCGGCCCTCACCGCCCGCTCAGAGCTTTTGGACCTGAAGCCACTTCTGCACAAGAGGCAGCCCTAAAAACCTTCCCCACACCCTTCACCAGCAGGCTAGTCCGCTTTCCCTGCCTCCATCCACCGCCGCCCAGATGCAGCAAAAGCAGCAGCAGTCCATCCATCGCGCTCCTGGAACATCGTGATACAAATGATCACAGGAGCTACAAACGGAAGCGGCTTCAATTCTCATTCAGCTCCCGCGGTGAAGGGCGTGTCCTTTGACTTCCAGAGAATTACGTGGTACGTGTCAACCTGTGGCAGAAATCAAGTTGCAGGAGCCGCACTTAGAAATATGCGTCGCAGGAGCTCTGGAGGCAAGTACGGCAGGCTTTTCCCGAAAGATTGGTAGCTCGTACCTTCATGTGGATGAATTGCCGGGTTTCGTGGCTCACAGCACCTGCACGGGTAAGGCAACCAGGTGGACAGGGATTGAGGCATTTATGCATGTTGCTTTAAGGCGTGGCACGTGAGCGAGATGTGCACCCGCCGCCCCCCAACCCGCGCCCCAGAGCGCTACCACGACTTACTTGCGAAGCTCTTGCCCACAATGCAGTGGTAGACCCCCTCTGTCGCCTTTCCGCTCCCCGGATACTTCTTGTCGTATTCGTGCTTAATGTGGAACGCTATGTCCTTCAGTTGCCGATACTTATCGACCGCAACGAGCGCTATTTGCACAGCATCCTGCTCGAAGCTCTCCGGCATGTAAGATGTGATGATTTTATAATAATGTTGCCTTTGCAGCTGATATCCAGTCTGTTCCTGTGGCTCATCGACTCCTTGCTGCGCCATGCTGATAGCAGTGTCCCAAAATACCTACTTGTATGTATGTACAGTGCAACAGCAGATATGCTATAACTATTTGCACCCAGGAAAGGGAAGTAGGTCAACGTAGCTGTGCATCGAGGCGTCGACGCAGCGTAGAAGGCGACAACGTGAAGCAACGTAGCAAGCAGGTGAATGAGGACATACAAAAGCTACCTACAAAACAAATTTCGTGTGCAATGGGTATCGGCCAACGGAAGCGCGGGGCGCCTATAGTACGGCCCGTACCACAGCTCTGGTTTCTACTTGTGCAGCTATTTGCCGCAAAAATAATCCACCGCTTTATTTGAAACTACGTAAAAATATGGCCTCAAACTCGCTTCCTCTTGTGGTAGCGAGATTTCTGCTCGCTTGCCCGTTTCTTGTCGCGAGCATGACCACGTTCGCACTGCTAAAGGATAAAGTGACCGCGAGTTACGCTATAGAGCAGAACCGTGCTGTCATTAACACTCTTGGGGAGCTCGGAAAGCAGGTGCCGCAGGTGGGCAGCTCGTTCACTGTCGTGAACCCCGCAACCGACGCCGTCCTCCAGCTTGCTATGTGAGCCTCGTGCAGTACCTCACCGGCTGGCTGTGTGGCTTACTTAGTGAAACACCTATCGCACATGATCTTCCTTTCCCATTTGACCTGGGGTAACGGCGACAGGACAAGCTTGCTGTGTTCCTGGCGGTTACACAAGGGTTGGGCGGCTTCCTTATGGTATTCAACCACAAGTTTGGAGGCATCCTCCTGGTGCGTTTGACCTCCCGTCTTATTAGTACATGTCTCCAAACTTGTGTTCTACAAATTGTAAAAGTTTTCATACAAATCTGCGCGGAGTACATTCTCCGTACTCCACACGGTGCCAACGGTCCTGTAGGGACCCAGCTCGAGGTCAAGAAGCTCCTTTCAGCACTCAACAACCTCATGATCGCATTGTGAATTTCCTTGCAGGTCATGTATCTCCTGCCAATGACCCTGCTGACACACCAATTTTGGAGAGAAGAGGAATACGGCAGCGTGCAGGAGCAGCTAGACGTGCTCGTGAGATTTTTGGAGGCAAGCAGCAGTTTAGCACCTGCTCTGGGTTAATCCTGCACAAAGGTTGCATTTGACATATGGGACTGTGGCGTATTCGGCACATAGAAACTGTAAGTTTTATAGAGCGCCATGGGATTGCACCGCATAACACGCAATCACGCCTTCTTCAGTCTTCACTTAATGTACCATCTGCCTGCAAGCCGTTGTTGACGCAAACTGTCGACGTCAAGCATGCGACAGCACACATGCGCTGTGAGGAATCGCTGCCCCCTCGCCCAGAGGAGGGAACGTGGACCGCCACACCTAAAACACCACTTACCTTCCCTCTCCCCTCCTCCCCTTAATTCATATCTGATTCGGCGTTTTTTTGTTTTCCTGTTTTGTTTTACTTTATTTTACTTCTTTACCTCCGTAACCTCCTCCCAACGATCTGCTCTGCTCCGTCGCATTCCATCGCCGCATGTGGACACCTTTTCGGTTTCGTGACAGGACGCGGCCATCTTGGGCGGTCTCCTCATGTTTATAACGACAACAGACGGGGTCCCCCTCAAGGTGAAACGCAAGCCGCATCTAGACTAATAGTCTCCATCTAATAATCCTGAGCAGCCATCGCGCCCTTGGTTCCGAGAGGTTGAGAGATTGTTGTGTGCGGCTCTGTCGAGCCAATGCGACCTAGGTCGGCCTAAGTAAAGGTAAAGTCGGCCTGGCCAAATCCCACACAGTCCCACCTAGGAAGTGTCCTTACGCAGATCGTTAGCAGCAGGGTACTCACGCCTACCTCCCGTAGACACACCACGGATGGTCTCCCCCATCGATTCCCGCCAAGACTGCTATGAATTCCAGTGTATAGCCCCCGCTGTTTCAATCGATGAGTTTTAAATGAATCTAATCGCGTTTTCATCGAGTATTGAGACACCGAGGGACACTGAATGCTGCATGCCTCAATCGATTCATTCACGAATGCTGCAATGACTCTATCAATTGTTACTGTAACACTGAGAGAAACGACCTCTTCCGACTGCTTGCAAGTGCTTTGCAAAGTTCCTCGCGCCTACCCTGCAATACAGCTTCATATAGAGTGTGTGGGAAGTTTATCGATCGATGGACTGCGAATTCTATTTCGGCATCCCAAGTCTCCAGGTGGTGAAGCTCGGGCTAGCGGTCAGTGGAAATCTTCAAGCGTACGCATACATTAATGGGACAAACACACCTCGGCGACAGACAGCACATGAACAAGTCCTCAGCGCGCGCTCAGCTCCAAATTTAATCGCTCCTAATAAAAGTAACAATAAAAGGAACAAAGAAGAATGCACAGAGAAAAAAACAGCTCGTCAGTTCGGCTAAATTCCGCTCAGTTCTCGGCCGACACGGACTCAGCCCAAACTGAGCCCAACTGAGCCCCAAACATGGTCCGCTCCCCTCTCCCGTCACCCACGCTTCTTAAGCCCCCTCTTGAGCTCGCTGAAAGCGTCATGGGAAAGGTCTTCTGCGAGTTGCTTGGCAGGAATCCAAGTATCTCGTCTCGTTTGAATCCTACTTCGTACTCTAGCTTGCCTAACTTGTCAAACCTGCTTGTCTCAAATTTGCTCACTTCCACGTGCTCCTCCCCGTCTATTACTTCAATTTTTGCCTTCCTGCTACGCTAACCCCTCTTGACATTGGCTTTTGGGGCCCTACCCTCGGCTTTCTCTATCTCAGCTTTTGCATCCCCGTACTCAGCCCATTTTCCAGCTGTACAAAGCTGACATACCCTTGTCACAGTCACACATGGCTGCAACATCCTAAAAATAAGTACAGCCTTTGACAACTCTTTTGAGATACACTCAACAGGATTTCTCGGATTACTATTCAGCATAGTGGTCGGTTCTGTCCTCACATGTGTGCAACCCCGCACATCCCTAGCACCCCACCACCACCACCACCACTTTCACCGTGTCCACCACCATTACCCAAAAAGCACGCCGAAGGTTCTTGCAGGTCATTGTGCAGGTTGTCCTTACAGGTTTTCTGGTGGTTTTTTATATTTGGTATATTATTTTTTATTACCCCTCAAGGATTGCTCATCATAACCGCCGTCACCGCCACCGTCATGTGCCCTGCTGCTTCTGCCTCTGTCGCTGCCCTCCTGTCACGTGTGCCTGACCCTTGTTTAGTCTGGCTTGGTGTAGATTGGGCTGGCCTTTGCACCCCCGTTGATGATGCGAGCAAGGGAGCAGGTATTGTGATCGTCCCAAAAGCAGGTCAGTAAACCCCCGGACCATACATCAGCGGCAATTACATATGCAGTTTGGGACAGAGGCTGGCAGGTGTGCGCTGTGACTGTATCGACAGATAGCTGGCCGCGGTTGCTGGAACGTTTTTTTGGCTGTCGTTCCTCACGCTCCGGCCTTTGCAACCCTGTCGGGTCCCACTCCACTCACGTGGAGCATGAGCATGGTGCCACACAGCACTATATGTGTCGCAGCTGTCTACCTGCGGATTACAAAAACGTGACAATGTGCACATGGTCTTTGGTTACACGGAAACAGCTGTTCCCTGTTGGGTTACCGACCCAACACCCAGTCGTGCACAGCTAGGCAAACGTCCGCCAAAGCCACGCCTAACATCACAAGACCAGACACACCATGCTGAAGTCCGCGCAGTAAAGCGTCAGGAGACGCAAACTTCTTCCCAGGGGCACATCCAGGCTCAAGCTGCAAGGCCAAACCCTGAAAGCGTCCCAAAATCTTGTGCCGAGGCACGCACTGGTCCTGGCTGAAGGACCCGTATGGGGACCAGATAGGAGGTCCAGATGCTCAATATTGCAACATAGCATGCAATATGACATGCCCATACTGCAGTAGCAAGCACGCAACACACCGAACCCGCCATCAAAGCTGACCGATAAGTCATTACGGTAGTCTGCAGTTGCTGGCTCAATCTCGACCTGCACTAGCACTGGTGCTACATACAAGACCGTTGCACAATTGCTGCTCTCAATGCAGCATGCTGCCACTGCAGCGCACCTTTACGGCCTCCTTGCGTACAAACGGCTCCTTAAATCTCGTCCAATCACTCTAGCCTATCTAGATGCCGCACACCCCTGGCCTCGCTTATCAGGCAGGCAGTCCTCCGTAGCCATGATGCTGCCAGTCCCCGTTTGCCATCTGCCGGCTCTGATGACGGGCTGTTTTAAGCTCCACAAGCAAAAAACGGCCACACCACCGCCAGCCCTGGGCAGGCCAGCAAGAAGTCAAGCAGCATGAAGAGGCAGGCAGTGCATGCCTGCCCTTAAACGTCTCCGGCCTCCACAGCTCTGCAGTGCACCGTGGCAAGCGAAGGACATCCATTCAATTGCAACACTCCATTTGGTGACAAACCGTGGCACATCAGTGCACAAGAGCGTGGGGCAGCAAGGAGGCTACCCCACCCAGATGGCCCCCAGACACTCTGAGCACACTGTCTCACCGTTACCTGAGCTGACTGTCCCAACCCCGTGCCCCGTTCCTCACGCCAAACTCACCAGCCTTGCCCTCACAGCTCGGTGACGCGCTCTGCTGCAGCGATGAGCACCTTCGCAGCGGAGCGCACCGGCGTGTACACCTCCTCCACCGCGACCTGGGCCTTTAACTTGCCCAATTTGCTCTTGTCGATGGTCTTGTTGCCCAGCGGGTGCGCAAAAGCCACGCGGCGGCGGTGCCAGTCCATCACCTCCGGCCACTGCGCGATGGCAGCCTTCGCGTCGTCGGCTGAGCCCGTCAGCCGCGAGAAGGCCGCAACCAGAATGGTGGTGAGTTCGTCCTTCTCCGCGAAGCTGATGTACTTGTCGCCCAGTTTTCGGACTGCTTCGGCGACATGGTCGATCGTCCGCAGCCCAGCCTCGGCCAGCAGCGAATTCAGCTCATCGACGAGCACGACCTCCGCCTTATACAGCAGGTCCGCGAGCTGTAGGAGCTCCCCTGGCTGCGGCTCTGGTCCGGCCGTTTCACAGAGCTTGCGCCACTTTCTGGCATCTTCTGAAGTGCTGGGTGCGTCCACATCGCTGTGCTGTGCGTTCTTGTAAACAATGACGTGGTTGCGCGTGATTTCGGGTGCAGTGCCAGCGGGTAGCGCCTCGAAGACCGATAAGTCCTCTCCAGGGCTCCGCAGCGTTGACCAGAGAGTGGACACGGAGCTCACATCATGCTCAGCTCCTGTGGTATGCTTGTACACGTAACATGTGCTTTGCTTAGCGTCCGATGCCCAACC
Source organism: Volvox carteri f. nagariensis (assembly GCF_000143455.1). Lineage (NCBI taxonomy): Eukaryota > Viridiplantae > Chlorophyta > Chlorophyceae > Chlamydomonadales > Volvocaceae > Volvox > Volvox carteri. Next base: position 1,226,151 of record NW_003307561.1, read on the forward strand.
CCGGTTAGCACTTGTGGCCATCTGTGCAATGTCTTATACTATGCCCATGAAGTTTGGTTTGTAAGACGTGAACATATTTTAACAAGTGAAAAAACTGTCAAGCCGCATGCACGACTCGCGCAACTGGTCGTGCATGAGGCGTCCCATGCACCGGTAACACACATAATTTAGGAATTTTGCCGTTGTGTCGTACTATAGCACTTGTAGATTCCTCTTTGAGATGAGAATATGCACATCTGAAATCGTTGCAAAGCTGCCGCAAGTTGCGCTGCGTGACTCAGGTCTCAGCCACTTCGTTGTTTGTTGTTGATTGTTGAATAATGGCATTATTCACGCATTGCGTGCAATACTACCGGATAAAAAACTTGCATCTAATGTTCGACGACTGCCATGATTCTCATGAAGCATTGTATTGATTTCAGATGCATGATGTTACGCAACGTACTACCCATGCTGAGGATTTAAAAGTAAAGAAACCAAATGTACGGCACTCTGCGAAGGATTGAGTTTTTTCGAGTTTTTTCATGCCATCAGGGTGAAATTATGTACGCAATGTCACTGAAGATTGTAATGAGACGGAAGACATAGGTCTAACAGTAGAAAATGTCTGCCCTCAATCCGGCACGCAATGCAACTCGCGTCCAGGCGCCACCCGGTGGTCATTCATCAATTAGCTTATACGGTGATGTACCCAGTCCAAGCAAAGCTCCGCCAACGTCTCCTCCAGAGGCAGATCCTGCTGCCGAGCAACCGGGCGATGAGGTTGCGGAAGTCTCGGAAGTTGAGCAGGCAGTGCCCTTGGATGATGCTCCAGCCATGGAGGTGCTGAAGCTTCAGGCTATTGGGGCTATTGCCGCTGCGACTGACGCACCGGACGTGCGGGAGGCCATCTCGACCATGTTGAAGGTCGGTTTATAAGCAGTACACGACTGGGATGATTCGTACTATTTACTCATCCCTTTCTTATCCCCAGCAACTACAAATTTCTTCGGAAGCACAAGCAGCAAAAGCAGGTATGTCGACATGATCCATCGGGAGGCAAAGAAACCCCTCCTTGCCTCTTGACGCGTTGTGCAAACGCGTTGTGCAACATACTTTAGTCATATCAAAATCCTAATAGTTTAGATGCACGGTCCTCCTTGAAGCGTTTACTTCTGGAGCACTGTAACCCTGGCCCTCCGCTCTTCTTCTCCTGCGTTAACTTAGCGGCAGAAGCCGCACCCGAGCCGGCGCCGGTTGAGGATGAGGATGCTAAAAAAGCTGAAGTGGCCTTGGCGGCTTTCAAGGTGGGTCTTTAAATACTGTTTTACGCTCAAGTGCAGAGGCTTATGGAGGAGGCTACTTGAGTTACTACTAGCGTTATTTCGAGGAAAGCATCCTTTCTGACAGCTGCATCCGTACTATTACCACTCCTACACTGTCAAGATCACCATCGTGCTCCCAGCTTGATGCGTCACTTGAAATGATCTCCGTCGGTGCTTCCAACTGCCTAAATTCCCCATCATGTCGATTCAGATTCTGCCCTGACCCGTCATCTACTCGGAGCAAATCATGTACTTTACCTTAAAACCTATCTACAACAATCCTATATTTCACCCAAAACCTAATGGCTGAAATGCCCAGGCCGCACTGAAGCTTCGCGGGACGCACGGAATTATCAGTGTCGGCAAGAAATTCCGCTCCATGGATGACGATGGAAACCACAAGCTGAGTGAGTTGGATAGATTTAGTTTGAGATCTTACATAGGTAGGCTGTCGTATTACTGAGAAATGTACGATTGCTGTACGACCCGTCGGCGATAACCATGGGCGTTAGGATTTATGGATTCTTATAGCGGCATCGTGACAAATTTGGGCTCCCGTGTTTCTCATACGCGCAAGGCCCCGCCGCATGCAATACACGCTGTCAGCCCCGCACGTCGTCTTACACGCTGCTATGTGCTAACGAACAACCCTTTTGTCGTACCGAACATGAACGGAATGCAGCATACGACGAGTTCAAGAAGGGCTTACATGAGTTAAAACTGCACCTGTCCGAGGCTGACTTGATGCGCCTGTTCCGTCGCTTCGATCGGGATGCCAGCGGCTTCATTAGCTTTGACGAGCTGCTGGAGGGGCTCCGAGGGGAGCTCAGCGAACGCCGACTGGACATGGTCAAGCGCTGCTTCAAAGTGCGGTGCTTTGTGGCGTTGGGAAGGGCACGGATGATGATGATGACGATGTTGATGAGGCATATGGGAATATGAGCGCTGCATAGACATGGAGTAGTAGAGGCGCTGTTAGCTGTCGAAAGCGAACCCAAATCGGAGACTTTGACCCAGATCGAAATCGTTGACCCAGATCAGAAACGCCAGTAGAAAGGTGCCATGAGGCCCCAAATCACAACGACACCCCTCTCCCTTACCAGCCCCTTATACCTGTTGCTCCCCGCTTCCGGTGAGCAGGTGGTTTACCCGCTGCGTGCATGCCCCTACATATGCACTGTGTCCTTGTAATGATTTTATTTATATCGAGCTTGCTCTTGTTTAGTAGTTTGCGAACACGGTTTACTGATGATCGGCTGTCGTTGAGTTGTAGAGTGTTACGTCGTGAATACCCTCAGTTGTTCATCAACAGTACTGAGTCTGAATCGGGTTTGTATTATTGCCTCCCCTCTCAGGTTCTGGATACCACTGGCGACGGCAAGGTGTCTCTGGCGGACCTGGAGCGCCGCTACGACGCATCGCGTCACCCGGACGTCATCGCGGGGGTCAAGTCCCAGCGCATGGTGGGACTGGGGTAGGGAAGTGGTGGGTAGGGAGCTGTGAGCGCGGACATGCGCGATCTAGAGGCAACGAGCTACAAACAATAATCTTGTGATTGGAGAAGGCGGCAGGGCACGTAGGCTGGATAGGAATTAAACAAGGGTTTGAGAGCTTGAGCTCGCACGCAAGGAGGAGGAGCTCTCGCATGTGGGTCATACGCGTATAGGTGTGAGTTATCATCATCAGCTACGCCGACCATGATCTTCTGACCTCCAGAGGTGACCATCATGTAAGGTGCCACACTGCTCTTCAACAGGCGCCCTTGGCGCTATTTGACAGGCTGTGTGGCATAGGAATCTGAATCCTAAGCCATTTGTTGTTGGGAGCTGAAGTTAGTGTTCGCATGTTGCGATGCACTCAGATCACCTTGCTCGACATTGCGACGTCACCTGAGCCATATCGGGCATGGTAGCTCCCGAAGCCATGATGACGGCTGGCTTGCCACGGATTTATGCGTTGGTGTCGTCACACAACGCATACAACATTACATGCAGACATACAGACATACAAATGCGTTGTGTTGTACATCTTGGGGTAAAAGCCTGGACTGCCTAAAAGGCTGCAGTGCTCGCGTGTTATGTCTACAGGTTCTGTTGGAGTTCCTCGGCGTGTTTGAGTCGGCGGGCGGTGGCGCCAAGGGGGACGGTCAGGTGGACTTTAACGAGTTCAAGACCTACTATACGTGAGTACCTGTCAGCAACGGCCTTGCATGTTTGTAAAACTGAACAGCAGCAGCAGCAGCAACAGCAACAGCAGCAGGGGGGATACAACACTGTTTGTTATGGATGTTGAGTTCACGGCTGCGCCTCTGTTGCGCGGTCCATATGGAAAATCGAGCAGAGGCTCCCTCACCCCCACCCACGAGGTCGTCACGCCCTGTTACCTCCCCGGGAGCCCCGTGGCAAATGATTTGCCATGACGACGATGATGATGATGATGATGACGACGATGATGACGACGATGATGATGATGATGATGTATGACGATGACGACGCAGAAGCTCTTATCCTGTGTTGCTGTCCGTCCCGGTTCCCTGCCCTATATCCTCGTGCTCGCCTCCTACACGTGCTGTGGCCTTTCAGCTTGATCTCCGCCAACATTGACGAGGGCAAAAGCGGTGACGACTACTTTGAGCTCATGATGCGCAACGTGTGGCACGTCAGCGGCGGTGAGGGCTGGTGCGCTAATACGAGCTGCAAACGGGTGTTGGTGGTGCTTGAGGACGATTCGCAGGTAAGGAACGGAACTGGCACAAGGCCCCTAAAGGAGAGGGTGCATGGAGCCTGTACCCTAATTTTAGAGTACACAGATGGTTTGTGGGTTGCACCTAACAACATCCTGAATGCTTTGCGTGGTCTCTGGGTGGTGTGTCTGCTGGCGGGCATTTTGTATGGATAGGCCGCTACGGGTTTTTGCTTTGCTGTCTGCGATGTCCCCTCCCACCAGAGCCTGGTTAGGCTTCGTTACATAGTTACTCGCGCCTCCGAAAGACCCAACGCAACTCCCACATACCTGTTGGGCTTTCTGCAGTCGGTACCTGTTTGTTGTTCCTCAATCCTTACCCGTTTTGTTGTTCCTGATCCTAATGCTTTTCAACATAACAACCCAGAAATTGTTTTTCATGGCAGCTCAGGACGCTGTTCCGTTTGTTTCGGGTTGTTTTGCGCATAGGGCTCTCCTCATCCGAAATCACTTCCTCTGTTCTCATTTAACAGCCCGCCTGTGCATCCCGCTGTACACCGCTCAGAAAGTGGTCGAGGTGACGGATGACTTTGACGTGGACGTGAAGGACCCGGTCGCTGTGAAGGCTAAGCTGGTCGAGCAGGGCCTGAAGGTGAGATGAAGGGGGGAGAGATGGAGCCTCCTGCAGAGGAGGAAAAAAGAAATAGCAGATGGTGGTGGTGATGGGTTCCATGGATTCAGAGGTGGGAACGAGGGGGGATTCAACAGTGAAATGGAAGAGGGAGCATTTGCTAACTGGCAGAGTCGGGGTCGGGAGCTTCTTAAAATGCGACCTGAGCGAGGGCTGGCTGCCGTCAACCCGAAGCAGCATAATGCTGGCAAACCCTAGGGACTCAGACCCATGCCCTTTCTGCTACTTGTACGTGCTACTTGTAGATGCGGTGCTCTGTGCTGTGCTGTGCTGCTGCCGCGCGTGTACATCTTTGCAGGGCATCAAGAATGTGGCGCTGTACGGGGACATGAACGTGCCGTCGTCTCCCTCGCCCGCCACGCCCGCGGACGCGACGGCTTCCCCCCGCATCGGTCGGCGGATGCATTTCCCCGAGCACGTCAAGAGCAGTATCGTCTTTGGCTGAGGGGGCTTGCTGCGTGCTGTGCATAAGGCACACTTAAAAACTAGACCGATCTTCAACCCCTTGGATTGTTTGGTCCTGTGACATTGCGTCGACGCGCTGTGAAGAGGTGCATGCAGACTAACAAACGGAGGCAGAAACGGCCTGCTGTGATACCCAAAACCCAGCAAATGTACATACGTGCACAAGCAGCCGCGGTTCAGTGCGAGAGCGAGCGTGTGGTTGCGAAAGCCAACGCAGAGCACGAGCAATCAAGCATGCATCGCCCTGGGCAGCAACACAGCTGCAATGCGCTGGGGGCCAACCATACTAGCGTCTGCAGGTGGGGGGGCTCGCTGGTGCCGCGGCTGGAAGCGTGGGTGCGGAATTCCTGCAGCTCTTCGGATTCTTACCGGCAAGGCGAGGCGCTCTGTGACATCTCATGCTATCTAGCCGGGATGGGGTTGTTGCGTCCATGCGGGTCGTGTCTCGGACTTATTGCTAATTTTGCATTACCTGGTGGATTGTTTGTTTGGACGGGGCGTGCGACTCGTGACCTGGGACGTGTGAGGGCAAGAGGACGCGTGGCTGGAACACTTAAGTTCACATTGTTCGCGGGTGGCGTGCGAGACTCAACAACCACGTTTTGGAAGCTACGCGCGGAGATGTACCCTACTTCTTACCTGTCCGCTTGATGATTACCTTCACTTTTACAAGCATGGTTCTTTGGTCGTTTGCTGAGCTGGACGAACCGTGCTCGAACGCTTGAACTGGGCCTAAGTAAGGTGTGTGCTGGTGCAGATGGCCTGGGAGGATTCAGCCATGGGTGGTCGTGTGTGATTGGATACGAACGCTTTGTCAGAATGCATGCGCTGTGAGCAGGGGTACTCTCGTCCTCGCTGTTTGGTGCGTGAACCGCCGTGAGGCTACCGTCGTGGCCCACCCATTCTTTGGCAAGCGAGGACCTGCCGGGTCGTAACCTTTGCACATACGGTTGTTAGGATGTCGCACCTGCACTGTTGGCAGGTGCACACATACATACACACGTACACGTGTGCGCAGCACGAGAAAAGTGCGGAGGTATAGCTGGGATGGCGGGATGCAATTGTTACGGATGCGATCTGTTCGATCACTGTGGATGGACCTGTGCGGCTGCGAGGATGCAAGGCAACGGTATCCCAGCGGCTGTGTGCCGCGCCGTATATACAGGGGGTTGTTTTACCTTGCAACCAGCAAAATACATACATACATACGTTTGTCCATACCAGTGAACCTCTATTTGCCGAAGGACAAGAGTAGCGAGTAGCATGTAGGCAGGCGCTGACGGTTCCGCCTGTAACGTGCTTGCGATGGCTTTAATAACATCATTTCAACCGAAAGGACAGCGCAAGAGCGCAGGGGCTTAAGGAAGCGGATGGGATCAGCAATGCATGAACAACGGCGCGTGAACAACGCATCCGCCCGGCAGCAGTGGATCTCTTTCCCATTGCGTAAGGCCGCGGTTGTAAAGACGCGGTATAACACTGATAGAAAATAATTCGTGCTAGCAAGCCACTTCATGGTCTTTGCTAGAACTCACACGAGTTTTCATGCGCAACAACTAAGACGGCCATTCCGTCGATCAAGCTGCCGTACCTAGGTCGCTGGCAAATCCGAAAAGGTCGATTTGGCGCAACTTGGCTGCGTCGTCATCACGCCCTCCTAACGTGAGTCACTTGATCCACGAGAGTCGCCTAATTCACGTTAGTCTTTGGATTTACAAAGCTTTGGCTGATGCAAAAATGTACAGACGGTCGAAAAGGATTAGAAGACAGAACATCGTTGAAGAGGAACTCCTAAGGCTACGGCTGGTGAAGTTGGTCGCCGAGACTGAGCACGTATGTCCGGTGCCGTCTTCAGTTTTTCGCTTCTCTGTGGCATGACCTTTCCCCAGCAGGCTGCATGACCTGCGCATCCCCCCCGGCGCTTTCCTACCGTCATGGCGTCCCTGTTTAAATTGATCTCTGACGAGAAAGCGTTTTTACTTTTTCGTAGGGTCCTATCGTTGCGCGGATTCTTCCGCCATATGGGGGGAAAGGCGCTGCTGACGGGCAGCTGTACCGGCAGGCGTGCAACCTGCTGAAAAAGGCGTTCCGCGACAACGCCTCACAGGTGCGGTGACCATCACTGCTTGTGCAGCACCACCCGCTGTACAAGAACCCGAGCTCGCCGAGATAACCGGGAACGGCGGAGGGACGTTTATTTTGTACGGCCGTACTTCATCTTCAAACTTTTCATCGTCTATAGATCCTGCCCGATACATGGGCACGATTTTACCTACAGACGGTAAAAAATATACAGATAATACTGTTAATACTGAGTTTCGGCTTAGCTGCTAAGTCGCACAGCTTCGGCATTTCGTGCCAAAGTCTTTCTACCTACCTGTCTGCTTATCCTTATCTTACTCAGGCTGTTCGGTGATGTGATGCGGTACGATAGCGGCAGCCTGCCAGGCTGGATGCATGCATGCTTACCACATCTATCCCGTTTTGATCTGTTTGTGCCGTACAGATTGAAGCCGCCGTATACCATAAACACGGTGGCAGTACCGACCGGTGAGATGTCGGAATCCATGAGGCTTATGGCTGGGATGGCAAGTGACAGATGCTAGTCACCTGTGTAATTCTTTGTGCCTTATGTGATGCATTTAATGCGTTATGCTGCTGGCTCTGTTGGGTGTAAAACTACTCGCCACGGATAAGCGTGTGTGGCGCTGGTGTTCATCATCGCACTGCAGGTGTATACATGCATTGTATGCACTCGTGGAACGCCACCACTTAGCATCTTCTTAATATCATCTTAATATCATCTTAGTGCCACCCAATTCATATGTCCTTCATAGCTACTTGGTAACATTCTTAATAGGCCGCTTAGTAGATCTACTGATCACTTAGTATCATGTTACATACCGTAGTGACAGGAAATGTTCGTGATTTTAATTTCGTTACGGCATCACGAAATTATGTCACATATAAATTACAAGCTGTTCCAGGCGATGGTCGTCACGAATATATGTGTGCTTCGAAGCCAAATCGTATAATGCCTTCAACACAGTAATTACTCGTCGAATTCCACTTTCCTGGCCATATATACATCCATAGTAATTGAACGGACATGGATCCGAGGGCCAAGCGGCCTAAGCAACAAAGCCTCCTTCAATGCGGACTCTTCACACTTGCTCGCGGCGCCCCAGCTACGGATAGAGCTGGTTTTGCCGCTCCTAAATAACCGTGCATGCATTGGCCAGCTTTTGCGTCAATCGGCGTTCTGAGTCGGACCCATTAACGAATATTGCAGGCACCGTTGCTCCGGTTGCGTTGGCTTCTCACGAATTCAACAGTTTCACCAATAATTTCGGGTGTAATTTTGAGGGTGTCTGAAACAATAAAATCACGAACATTTCCTGTCACTACGGTACTAACTGCCCTCGAAGCGCTTAGTACCGAATACTAAGTCCTTCAAACAAATATTAAGTAACATTTATTATTAGTAATATTATACCAAGCACTGGGTACCAAGTATTTGCGAAGTACTGTAAATAAATATACAGTACACATGTTAGAAGTGCGTAGGACTGACTGTCAAGTACTTCATAAATGTCAACACTACACCAGCTACTGACATACTAAGGTGCTGATCCGACTGCTGTCAGACACACTATCCTAAAAGCACTCGAGTTCACACAATAACATGAATAGCCGGTCGCTATGTTCAGCCTGCACCTAGTGTCATCCTATACCCACACGTCTTTTACCTTCAACCGCCGTGCTGTACGGTGCATCTCTCATACTGTGCACGCAGGGGCGCCTGCCTGGCCGCCGGGGTGTGGGTTGGAAGCAAACTCGTTTGTGCGACAACCACACACCTCCATCTTCCCGGGGCGGGGGCAAAGCATGGATCTCATGTACAGGTGTGAATGTTTCCGCGCTATGTGATTTATCCCCACGCCACCCGTACCCCCACGCCACCTCACACGCCACACATATGCAAACGCACACGCACAACATACACCAATTCATTGCATTATACTATATTTGGATAGAGTCGATATGATGTATAGGCTCCTCCACCTTATTATAAAACACATCTATCATACATATGCGAGTACACAAGTTAAGTAACAACACAACACGACATACATAATGTTGTTGTTACAGGGTGGGAGGCTTCTGGGCCACTTGGACACATTGTCATTTCTACGATTAATCACCACACAGCACTATCCACCATTACCACACTGTACTACGCCATACGAACTGGAGGTCCAAGGCGGTGATCCTGCCTTCTAGGATCCATCCTCACCCATTCACCCGAACATCCGTAGAGACAGAGGGTTCAACAATCGCCACCAATCCAGCGTGCGAATCTCGATCCATTAACCGAGTTCTCAACCCCATATCGCAGCAGCAACAGCAGCAGCAGCCATAATCTCTCTGGTCTGGTTGACACCACTGTCTTAGTCAGTTCTGGATTCGATCCCTGGGGAGACCCCCGACATTGTCGGGAGCGTGAGATTATGGCTAGCTGCTGAGATGCAGAGTTGAGAACTCGGTTAATGGATCGAGATTCGCACGCTGGATTGGTGGCGATTGTTGAACCCTCTGTCTCTACGGATGTTCGGGTGAATGGGTGAGGATGGATCCTAGAAGGCAGGATCACCGCCTTGGACCTCCAGTTCGTATGGCGTAGTACAGTGTGGTAATGGTGGATAGTGCTGTATGGCATGATCATCTCAAGCTCCCGACAGTGCGGGGGGTTCTACCCAGATATCGAACAATGCAACGTATGCACGGCCACTTCTGCAGTGCTTTTATCGTCCTCCTGCAATCATTTCCCTCGTTCATTGCTCCCTCACTGCTCCACCTCCATCTGGGCCGTGCTGCTGCTGCTGCCTGGCACTGCATGGGCCCATGGCGAACAGATCCTCTTCCAGGCGACCGCTGAAGGTCATCGCCGAATGGGCTTGGGGCGGCTGCTGACCCGGATCATCCAGGAGGCCGCGGTGGCGGCCAACCACCAGGTGCGTGAGGAGCACGCATGTGCACAAGCATGTACATATGTAGGTGGGTAGGTAGGTGGGTAGGTAGGTAGGTGGGTAGGTAGGTGGGTAGGTAGGTAGGTGGGTAGGTAGGTAGGTAGGTAGGTGGGTGGGTAGGTAGGCATATACCTGGCTTAAATTATCGTCGAAGGCAAACAGAACGCCCCAACATGCCACCAGCAGCGAATTGAATGCATATGTACATCCTATGCATGTATGTACGTATGTATGTCCTATGTGCGCCCCGGTTGCATATAACTGTATGTGGTGTTTTACGTACTGGCAACCGAGTGGCATATTGGTAGCCGTGCATGTATGTGCTCATATTTGTGATCGTATTTGCGTTTTCATGTCTCACGACATGAATACCCGTACTGTATGTATGTTCCACTGCGACACCTGTCTGTATTCTGTTTGTACCCCTGTCCTTCAAACTAGCAGTTATCGCGCTTCTTAATAGTACACACACACATACACGCACACACTCTCATACCTGCATGCCTGCTGCGGGCTGATGATGATTTTGCGGATGATGATCGCCCCTTAACCCAGTACGTAGCGGTCTCCGTGGTCGATAAGGCTGTGATGGAGTATTGGCATCAGAGGCTGGGCTTCCAAGGGGAACCATATTTTAAAAAGGCAGGCCGCGGGGCAGAAGCGTGTTTCAAGGCCATCGAAGCCGAGTGTCAGCGGAACCTGGCGGCCCGCGTGCTCGTCCATCCGGCCGTGAACGAGGACGCCGCAAAAACCATGGTGAGGCCTGTTTTGCAATAGTAGCACCTGTACATAGTACGGCACACATATATCGTCTACAGATACGCGCTAATAACGTACTTCGCCAGCATCTTGAGAGGGGCGTTGTAGCAGCTGGTACACAGTACGGCGCTATAAATACGCGCAGAGCGCGACCACCAGCAACTCGAGAGACCTTTTCAGCGGTCAGCTGCTACAGGCGTTTTCACCGGCTACGACAGGTCGCAGTAGCAGATGTGAGAGCGTTAGCACGTACGACACGCCCGGCTGGTCCACATGGACAGCCACGTGGATCGATAAGAGATGTTGCCAACACCAGAGCCGCTATCTGTCCGATGCACGGGTGGTCAGTGCGCGCATCAGTGGAGCATGCAGTGGTGTGCGTGCGTGCGGACGTATGTATGTATGATGTTGTTACTGGGTGGTATAGCTTCACCAGCGGCCCCCTTTCCCTTGGAGGCAGTTCCCTGCTCTCCCCTGCGAGAGGGGCACCCTAATCCATTGAACCCATCCGACTTCAGAATGCATTCGTTGGGTTCAGCAACTCACCTCCAGAATCCAACCAAATCTAGCAGATCAACGGCGCCACTATTTAGTACCTGGTCAGCTCGCAAGTTGATATTATCACGTCCTACACCGTCCATATGATGGGGGGCCACCTCCCAATACAACACCCGTCACACACTGAGGGGTCGGCAGGCGGATTTGAACTCGGAAGCTCAGGCCTTAACTTCTGCCATTCACCTGCAGTATGGATGTATGGATGGAGCTGCTGCTCTGCACCTTGGGACTGCTCAGTAGAAGCGCAACCGTGCCGCACTATCGGCAATATGACTGCTGTTAGCCCACTCTGTGAGTGTGTGCGTGTATGTTGCATATTCGCTGTGACGAGCCCTGTGCAGGTTCTACAGGCGGTTCAGACGCTCCATTACGGGAGACTCGTAATGGCGGTGCGGAGTGAGGATGAGAATGGTGCAGCGAGTACGGCAGCCCTCCCGAAAGAGGTGGGAGAGCCGGAGATGGCAGTAGTGCAGGTACCACAACCGCCGGTAGAGGCACTACTGCGAGCATCGGAGATGTCACCGCCGCCGCCGCCGCTAGCAGCGGAGGTGTCGCCACCGCCACCGCAGCCAGCAGCGGAGGTGTCACCGCCGCCGCCGCCGCCAGCAGCAGAGGTGTCACCAAAACCGCCGCCGCCAGCAGCGGAGGTGTCACCACCGCCACCGCCGCCAGCAGCGGAGGTGTCACCGCCGCCGCCGCCGCCAGCAGCAGAGGTGTCACCAAAACCGCCGCCGCCGCCAGCAGCGGTGGTGTCGCCTTCGCCGCCGCTAGCAGCGGAGGTATCACCACCGCCGCCGCCGCCAGCAGCGGAGGTGTCGCCACAACCGCCGCCGCCAGCAGCGGAGGTGTCACCACCGCCGCCGCCGCCAGCAGCGGAGGTGTCACCACCGCCGCCGCCGCCAGCAGCGGAGGTGTCACCGCCGCCGCCGCCGCCAGCAGCGGTGGTGTCGCCTTCGCCGCCGCCGCCAGCAGCGGCGGTGTCACCACCGCCGCCGCCGCCAGCAGCGGAGGTGTCGCCACAACCG
>NW_003307561.1:1239610-1322620 GCF_000143455.1 Volvox carteri f. nagariensis
GACGTGATTATTATATCAACTTGCGAGCTAAAATAAGTTGTGGCGCCGTTGATCCGCAGTTTTGGTTGTGGTGGTGAGTTGCTGAACCCAATGAATACATTCTGAAGTCGGATGGGTTCAATGGATTAGGGTGCCCCTCTCGCAGGGGAGAGCAGGGAACTGCCTCCAAGGGAAAGGGGGCCGCTGGTGAAGCTATACCACCCTGTAACGACATCATACTCTCTTCAAATACCTCTACCTACCGAGTTGTCTCACATACGGTCGGGCAGCACCTGGTGTTGTTGGACCGCTGGACTCGAGCGAGGAAGTGATGAAGGTACACCAATCTAGCACTATCGCTGTAAAGGGAAATGTCTTGTAGTGTTGCTGCATCGCTGGTGAAGCAAAAATAGTGTGTCCCTCAGATTGTGATGGTGCGTCCGAAGTGCGTGCGTGTACGTGAGGTTGCATTGCTGTCTCTCTACTGACAACTACATTTCACAGGCAGGCAGACAAACTCTAGCTACCTGTCAACCTCTATAACAAATCTCTCTTTATCATTTCTACCATCGTTCCAGGAAGCAGCAACAGAGGAGCAGCAGATAAGCGCACACCAAAGCTACAGCAATGCTCGCAGAGTAGTGGTATATGTATGTCCGTCATCACTTCCATTAACAAAATATAATGTTTACTGCGGGTACAACACAGCCTGCAGTGGCTTTACTACATGTAAATATTCATACAAAACATGTAAACACTTTCATACAAAAAGGTCCCCACTAGTGTTAAGACCCCGTGGTGGGGGAGGATCCTCCTCCTCCTCCTCCTCCTGCTGCTGCTGCTTCCAAAACACAGCGACCATAACATGATGGTCAATGTGATGCAAAGTACATAAATATCTAGGGCGGCATCTGGTACCTGTTTACCTGATGCCTATACGTCTGCCTCGCCATCCATCTGCCTTACACTCTCCACCTTCCGCTGCCTCTCATATCTCTGTTCGTATGTCTGTTAGTTGTAACCTGTATGTACGTCAATCTGCTGCCTGTGCGTCCATCTATTTCGTCGGCTGCTTGCCCGTTTGTCAGTCGGCCCATTAGGACTAGGACATCTTGACAGTGGCGTGGGGCGCAGGTCCCCGTAACACCATCCTCAGCACACTTCGTACAGCTGAATCGCAACCCGCGCTTGGGCCTCCAGCTCCCCACCCTGGACTCGACCCCAGTCCAGGCGCTCCTCTGCGCAGGGGGCCCACCCCTAACCACCCCCCACAGCCCCCATAGCTATCCCCCCTTGACGACGGCACTGATATACAACCACCCTCCCCGACCCCCTCACCCACTCCGTCCCCAAGGGATAGGGTTCCCCGGCCCCTACGGACCCCTGGGAGACAGCCGCAGCACCTCGTCCCCATCATCATCATCATCATTCTGGGTGCGCTCCGGAACCCGCCTGCCTGGGCCTGGAAACCACCACTACTACCACTACCACCACAACCACCACCATCATTCCGGTGAGCTGCCAGTCTTACACGCTCCATGTCCTCTTCCACTCCGGGTGCACTCAACGTCACTGCAGCGGGACTGCTACTGGTACTGCTACTGCTGCCAGTGGTGCCGGCAACTACTGCTACAGCAGCGGTACTACTGATAGAGACAAATGCAGCCCCACCCTGGCCTGGCAGCACCTGCCGGGTTTCAGAGCTCGGGTTGGGTTCGAAAGCGGCGGGCTCTTGCTTCGACTCTGAGGTGGTCGCAGCGTCCATGCTCGCGGGGGGTTGTTGCCTGGGGTCCTCAGGCGGGGTGTGATGACATCGAAAGGGCCGGGGGCTGTCCAGAGGGTACCTGCAGGAGGGCGACAAGAGGGAGGCAAAGTACGGTCAAAGCGAGGGCAGGTGCACTCAAAATTTGCTTTAATGTTTCTTAGGGGGGCGCTTACGTGAAAATGGAAAGAGATATGCATGGGGGCACGTATGGGGTTGCGGGTGGGGGTTGGAACAGGAGGGAACGTTGTGTGGCGGAATGGAGGTTTACTTTTCAACGGGCTGACTCAACACCGCGGGCCGCCCGCAGCTCAAGGCCGCCCAGGAGCAACGGAGCTCGATCACAACGGAGTTGCACAGAACAGTTGAGTGCACTCCAAAAGGGGGGAAAGACGAACCACACACGAATGAAGCTGCTGCCAGGGCAAGAGAAAGGAAAAGGGGGGGTGGAAAATCCAGGGGGACGTCCACGGCCCCCAAACCCAAACATCGCCCAGGTTTACCCCGACAACAACCTAAACTCATCGCGGTCAGCTACATCCAAGTCACTTGCCTTTTGACTTCCTTAACCCCCTCAACACAAAACACCAACACTACTACAAAACACTACTTCTCCCCTCTCCCCCAAAGAGAAAGGAAGGAGGGAAAAACAGAAGAGAGAACACCTCATGACCCTCACACCCCGGCACGAATGCCAACCCCCAAAAAGCTGTGTATTGTACGGTACACCATAAGGCCCCCCCTCACCTCCAGGACCCATCTCCGTACACTCGAGCCATCAATGCGGCCAGCCCTGGGTCCCTCTGCTGCAGCTGCCCCCGCGTGTTGACACCCGAGGTGACGTCCGTACGAATGGTGGCGTCAAACCAGGCCTGGACAGGGCCGTGTCCATGGCAGTGTCCGTGTCAGTAAAGGTGTGTTGGTGATTCCGAGGCGAGGAGGTGACAGGAAGAGGCGGCCGCAGCAGCCCTCTGAAAGGGGGCAGAGGAGAGGACGGGCCAGGGTCCCCCAACATCCCCGACACGGGGTCCCCCTGCCCTCACCACGCAAGGTGATATATATATATATATATATATATATATATATATATATATATATATATATATATATATATATATATCAGAGCGATAGACCCGAATAGCATCCGTACACATCATAACTATTTACTGACATTTTGTATTAATAAACAAAACTTGCTC
Source organism: Volvox carteri f. nagariensis (assembly GCF_000143455.1). NCBI lineage: Eukaryota > Viridiplantae > Chlorophyta > Chlorophyceae > Chlamydomonadales > Volvocaceae > Volvox > Volvox carteri. Next base: position 1,242,551 of record NW_003307561.1, read on the forward strand.
TCTCCCTTTTTCCCCGACCAGCCGACCAGCCGAGCCCACACCAAACAAAGGAAACTCACGAAAGGGTCAACATGGCCCCCTCTCGATTTGATCTTCCACATGTCCTGTCATGAGCACCACCCACCTGTGTCCCCTCGGCCCAGTACTCGTCCTCATTCTCCATGATGTACGCCCCTGCGCGCGCGTGTACGCGTATGTATGTAAGTATGCAGGCACGTTATGTAGGTTATGTATGTATGTATGTATATATGTACGCACGTTATGTAGGTTATGTATGTATGTTATGTACGTTATATATGCATGTTAAATGTCTGTATGTATGAAAACAAGGGCAACCGGGGACATAGTGATGTGACCCAGGGCCAGGAGGAAGACCGCCAACTCGGATTATGTGCGCCGGGAGGGCAGTGAGAGAGTAGGCGTCTGTGCGGGGTCGGGCTGTGCTAGGGAGCAGGGGATGGGGGTTGGGTGCGCGGTGCAACCTGCCAGGGGTTGGGGACTCCAGCTGACGGTGTTGGTGTCGTACATGCCGTACATGTCGTACATGCTGCATGAGTGGTGAACCCAGCCTTATCAAAAAGCACGTGGGCTAACCGCGGGGTTGGGCCCGGGGGGATCTGAGTGCGGGTTGTGGTTGTGCGGGAAGACTTGGGTGGTGACGGGAGATTGCCAGGAGGGAGGGAACGAGATGGAGAGGGGCGCTGTAAAAGTACGGCCATGAGAAGATCAACGGGCGGGCAACCGTACACTGCTGGGTTGCAGGAGATGAAGACACGGCACTAAAAGGCGCCGCGTGTGTGTACGTATATCTGTATGATGTGTGAAACAGGGGGGTGTATCTTCGCCCGTGGCAGCTACCCTGCGAAACCCTGCCTTCCCCGGTATTTCGGGGCACCCTCATCCAGTCACCCTAGTCAACTTCTCAGTGGATCGCTCAGGTTCCGCACCCACCACCAGCATCCAACGGAATCTGCCGGGTCGACAGCGGCCCAACTCCATTCCTGGTCGGCTCGCAGGTTAACTTTATCCCAGGTCACCACCGTCTATCAACTAGGGGCGCAATGCCGTTCACCATCGGAAGGACTTTTGACCCTAATGGGTATCGATCCCGGGATCTCCCGGGGGCAATGGTCGCGCCTTACCAGTAGTGCCAAACCCTAATTTATATATCTGTATGTATGTGCTAACATCACCGCGCATCAGGAAAGACATCGATAGTACGGCAACTGTGGTGGGTCGGCGGAGGGGGAAAGGGGAGAGACAGGGAGTGGTAGAGACAGACAGATAGACAGACAGCACGCACCCTTGTCGTACAGGCCGCTTCGGTAAGCTTTGTTGTACAGTCGCTTTACGGCGGCTCTGTCCTCCGCGGCCAGTCCCATGTTCATCACCGCGTGCCCGAACTCGTGCACCAGAATGTTCTCCGTGGGGTAGAACCTGGGGGAAGAGAAGGGAGGACAACCTCGTACATCTGCCTGTCTGTCTGTCCGCATGTCTGTCTGTCTGTCTGTAGGAACAAATAAGGTTATTCACAACCGGATCTCAACACACCGGATCTCAACACAGGGCCCACTTGGCCCAATATCCGGTGGTGCCGCCGGGGCAGTCACCATCACCATCATCATCATCGTCACTCCAGGGAAGGGGCGCTGGCGGAGCCCCGAAGTGCTTGTTGCTGCTGTACAGGTGCGAGCGCACCGTACCAATCCCCCTACGGCACGGTGTGCTCGCCGTGGGGCTGATGCACATACTGGCTCCCTTCCCAAACGCACACACACGCACACACACTCCGGGGCCCCCGAGGCCTTCACCCCGCTGCCCCCCTCCCCCGGGTGCAGTGGGGGGAAACTGCGTGCCCCCCCCCTTGACCCTTCCATCGAGACACTGGTGTCGGAAACTCCATCGTGCATTTTCCCGCCAAACATACGTGTACTCGACACGTGTGTAACCCGGCGGGTATTTCCACCCCCCACCCCTCCCGTCTTCTCCCCCCCGCCCCACCTATCATCCTCCATAAGCAGGTTCTCCCCCCCGCCCCCACCTATCATCCTCCATAAGCAGGTTCTCCCCCCCGCCCCCACCTATCATCCTCCATAAGCAGGTTCTCCCCCCCGCCCCCACCTATCAGGTAGGACTTCCAACTTCTACGCCAATTCTTCATCCCGAGGTTACAGTCGTCATCCCGAGGTTACAGTCGTCACATTCGCCACGGACGCCTTTCGGTCAGTTCTTTCGGTTGCTACTATCTTGCTCTGGCAGCAGCTTAAATCGCGTGTGGTTCGTCTTTCCCCCACCTATCATCCTCCATAAGCAGGTTCTCCTCCCCGCAGCTGGTGGTAGGGCTCTCCAGGGTGCCCCCCAACCCCCGGGTTGTGGAATCCGTGTCACGGCCGCCTAGGGGGGCCGGGAAGAGGAGGGGCGTTGGCGGGGGTAAGACGAACCACAAACGAGTGAAGCTGCTGCCAGGGCAAGAGTGTACCAGACGTAGAGGGTGAGGGGGGGCGGAGAGGGGGGAACCTAGACGCGGAGTGCGGGGGGTTGGGGCCATGTGCAGCCAAGTGTCAGAAATCAGCTGCCGTACACTGACCGATAAACGCGCACGGGGCTTCCCGGTCCGGTCCCGGTCCCAGTCGGGGTTTTCACCGTAACCAAACCCACGGGCAATAACACACCTCTTCCTGCCCCTCCCGCTCGATGCCGTACACATAGCCATCCACATGTTCCCCGAGAGCGCGCAAACACACATACATACACATTCCTACGGCCTGCAGTTTCTTGCCGTACATACGTGTACAGGTTGTGTAAAGCCGCGGGTTCCCCGGCAACGGGTCACTTGCCTTCCGACCAGCGCAGGAAGGCGTGTGCGGGTATGTCTGTGGTGACCTGGCCCCGCCCGATGATGGCTACACACGCCCCCGCACCCGCCAACCGATCAACCACATCAGAAGGGGAGGCCTCCAGCATCCGCCGTACAATATGCTCGGCGATTCGTACGGCACGCGGATCCACGCATTCGTATGACTGGCGGGATAGGCAAGCACATGCAGTCGGGGTTGGACGGGCCGGGCCCCGGGGGAAAGAGTAGACCAGACGGTGGCGCCTCCCCCGGCCCCCCCCATGTGTCCGGTCCGGAGTGTTGACGGTGAGCGCTGTTGCGAAAACCCCCCAGGGGATCTTCTTTTTCGACAGAGCCGCCCGCTAAGGTGGTGACGGCAGACGCGCCACACGTCACATACATACATACATACACACATGCATACATCCATGAAAACAACTGACAGCTCCACAGTTTACACATGTGAATACAATCCCCGCACCCGCACCTCACCTCACCTGACCTCACTGTGCCACTCACCCACCCACCCATCCCGATTGGTCTCCCCAACACCCTCAACCCCTCGCCGTCATCCCCCCCCCCACGGGCACACCCGTGTTCGACATTCAGCCGACTATACTTCTGCTGCATACCCTCCATCCTTACAAATGCTCCCCCGACCTTTACCCTTCTCCCCCCCCACTTGTCCTCCAATTCTATCTGCTTCACATGTGCATGCTGCCATCATGGCACCCACTCCTCCATACACACACGCAAACGCACCCGCGCCTGACACGCCGGTCACATTACCTGCTCGCCGACAGCGTCACCTGAGTGACACACCCTTTAACACCCACCCCGCATCAGCCCAGAGTGGGATCCCCCAACCCAACCACCCACCCACGAAAAGGGGGGCCCCCACTCACCCAGATTTCAATGCCCAGCGCCTCCCCCCGTTTGCAGTAGCTGCCCCACTCGGGTCGGGGTGGCGGGGCGGTGGCGGACCAGGGGCTGATGCGGAGGGGGCCCGCGGAGGGCACCTCAAGCAGTGCGGAGGGGCCTAGGGGCAGGGGAGGGCCAGAGGGTAGGTGCGGAAAAGGGGGAGAAGGAAGGTACGGCAAGCCGGGGGAGGGGCACCGAACCCGCCACTACCCACCCACTCAGCCCCCGAGAGTGTGCCCTCAGAAGCGCCATCCCGGGTTTGTGCCTGGGCGACCAGCACGGTCGGGGTATGGAGACCCCTTCCGCACTTCCCCTAGCGACCGTTACGTGACGAATGAACAGTGGGGACGAGCTAACCTGCGTATTCGCCCACCAGAGTGTCCGTGTCTGCGAAGCGGATGCGCCACAAGTGTGTAGTGTAGGTCTCTGCGGAAATCGGTGTGACACGCGGGTGGTGGGTCTGTGTGGACGAGCAAGTAGGCCGCGGCGCACGCGATTCAGCCTCGGGACATCATCCTTACGTTGTGGCCTGGCATGCCCCGGTTCGAGCTCCATGTAACAGGCTTCCTTTGCGTCGAAGCCGACCCATACCACCTTTACCCGACAATTGGATTTATTAACGACGCGCAGGACGCATTCTTCGGTCTTGCCGTCCTCATGGGTGCTTCGGACTGCCATTTCTAACAGGCACGCCTAAGCGTTGCACGCAAAGCAAACCTGAAATAGAACTTTTTTACGACATTTTAAACATCTAATTGTCAAACTCTTACTGAATACCTCGCGTGAGTATGCTTCCGACTCTTCTAACTGTAGCTTATGGCTGGGCTGTATAACAAAATACGGGATGCGTGGCGAAGTGCACTTCTGCGTACGGCTTGCGACTCGCAAAGTCGCAAGCCGCAAGAAATCGCAAGATTTCCCCCATCTTTACACGCGAACACATATGTGATTCAGTTTTCCTCGCCTGTAGGGCGGATCTTACAATCGGAGAAGTATTAAAACAATATTACTACAGTAGACAAATGCGCGAACGTGCTTGCCACCCATATTTTGACGAGAAGTACACACAAGCACAGAGAGCTGAAATTTTCGAGCACAGACCTTGCGAGAGAACTTTGCACACAATGACACGTTTTTACCACTGGTAAGCGAACGGCGATGTCCTACCGCTTAGAGGACATCAGGTGACACGCAAACTAACCACGAAAGCTGGATGAAGTCGCTGCACAGGCGCTTGCAGAGCTGGTGCAAGCCGATGCTGGTGCTCGAACTGGAGGCGGTTCAGCTGCATCTAGGTAGCAGCCACGGAAGGCGATGTATTTAGTACAAAAGCCGCTGCTGCGGTCCGCTAAGCGAGGCACGAATGCATGTCAGGCAACTGGGGAAAGCAGTTAGCTTTGGAATCCCGCAATGGCGGCCCGTCGAACTGAAGGCGATACGTGTTCGTGAAGGTAGCAGTTGGGAAAGGCCATGCATGTAGGATTAAAGCAGCGGCAGTGGTTCATTCCTGCTCACTGAGAACAGTTAGTCAGAGGCTGCTCTCCTGACTGAATGCGGGGGCGGGGGAGGGGACACAACCAAGAGAAGTGGTGATTCAGACTAAGACTGGTTGCGTAAGGTTGTAAAGATCAGCACCAGGGAACGCTCGGGGACAGCAGAAGACAGCGTGCGGGTTGAGAGTTCCGCCCCGAGAAATAGAGAATGCGATTATTACAATGGACCCCGAAAGTGTCGAGTGCAACGCTCCTAGGAACGCCTCCCGCACAAGGCTGTGGGCCTTATTCAAAAAGAACTCGGCCAGGCCGTACTAACTTGAATGGACATCCTCAGCTAATACGCTCTGACAATAAAAGTCGGGCTCAGACTGACACCTCAGACCTCCTCCATGTATTCCGGTAAACGGCAAACAACCTTGTTTGCATCGTTGTCTGACAAGAGAGGGTGGTTGTCAGGCACGTGCTTGCAAAGTTTTGGCGGGTTATCCCGGGTCGCAAAAGCAGTTATACGGGCCCAATAGTCGGAGGGAGGAAGTAGAGGGATATTTTAAAAGTAAGTCCTAGGACACGCGGCAGGAGTCGCCAGGCGAAACAGAAGAAGCCTACAGTGAAGCAGGAGCGGGCGATGCCACTAGATTTCCTTGACAGGCAAAGGATTTTCAATACTAGGCTGAAAAGCAGATTCGGCATTTCCTTCTGTGTGAGCCCATTGGGTTTTTGAGGCAGATGCCACTTCAAAGTGTTTACGCTTACGTGTCTCAGCCACAATCGGATATGACAGGCGCGGAAAAGTGAATCACTGATGTGCTCGCGTATAAATATGGGCGATTTCTTGCGATTTGCGACTTTGCGAGTTGCACGCCGTACGCAGGAGTGCAGTTCGCCTCGCACCCGTAATTTAATTTGCAACCAGCCATAAGGCTCCATATCAGTTGTTAAGAGCATCGTTGAAATATGCAGCATCAGGGATTTCTTTTGGGACTTTTCAAATAAAATTTCTTTCCGGGTCTTTCCTCCTCCTATATACAGGAAAAATGTAAAACCCTTGAAATCAGGGAGGGTTATCATAAGCCAAATTTATTATGTGGGAGTCCGCAAAAGCAAAAAAATGATTACCAGATTAGGAAGATGGGTATAATTAATGCCCTGGTGCGAAATTGAGGATCTAAAAGCGAGCGCACGTGGAACATCCATTTGCCCCCTTGATGGCCGTCGCACCTATTCGTTAACATGAATGTTGCAGTCGATATGGGACTCAAGCCGCCACTCTCCGGTTTCTCGACCTGACCGTTGTCGGTTAAATAGCGGTTGAAACCGTTCGCAAGAATAATGGACGATTTGGCAACGGTGGCTTGGAGAAGCGCTGTCAATCTTCCCAACGCGAAGCTTCTGAATCATTAACATCATCTAATGGAACTCATATCGTAAGGCGTAGGAAGCGGATGTACGCACTCTTGCAGATGTGAGCTACAATATTGCCAATGCTCTGATACATTGCCATTATTTCCCGTCATATCCAACATTTGCCATCCTCGTATCGTAAACGTACTGGCAAGATGTTGCACTGGTCGCGTATGTCGTAAGCCCTAAAGCTTTAGCACATCCCAAGCGGTAAATTTTTGACAGCGCCTACGGCGCGATCCATCATTTTGCGATAGCATTACTTTGACCTGTCGTATATCGACTGTCGTGACGTCACTCCCTCGGCCTGCAGTGTTAGTACAGTCCCCCTCATCAACCACAAAGCATATGTCTTCGGTGGTAACATTTTCATACAAGATTTTAACCTTTTTTGCCGCTTCTGCTTTGACTGCGCGGGGGGCATCAACCATGTCGACCTTAGCGGGATGCCAGTTCTCGGCAGGGAGGCTGACTGCAGAGATGAACGCTTCGCGCGTCTTTGCATCAAGTTCATGCTATCAGATTCCAACAAACCTTAGGCGATCGATCGCAGGTGCGTGTAGGTGGCGGGCATTCCTTCGTGATGCGCGGTAGATCAGCTCCACACCCCGAGAAAGCATAATCAATTTGAAGTAGTAATTCCTTATTTTATCCGGATACCTTTGCCACGATTCCCACCAATAGCGGTAGTTGGCCTTATCGTACCTTGTCGATGAATACCTTCCTGCCCATAATAGGATTACCGATAGCATCTGCAGCGTTTCTCTACATCACCTGTTGTGTTAAAAGCTCCTCCACAGCACCAACACCCATCGGTCTGCGCCTGCTCTTGCCCCAGGACGTTCGTTCCTCGGCGACCCCGCTCTCCCCGGTTCGTCTCCACATCTCCACCATCTTATTTCCAGATTCCAACTTCAGTCTCCGTGCTGCTGAACAACTTACCTGGTCCTACTTGCACATATCTGCCGGGCTCAATGAAATGCAATTTGATGTGTATGTTCAGCACTTCGCGGCCCTGCACTTCCCCCTAACCATCAACCTATTCCCCAGTCTTCCCCACACCCCTCTCTTCCCCCCCGCGCAGCCTCCGGCCCCGCCTCCCCCTTGCCCTCCTCCCACCCACTCCTCTCCCCCCATCGAGGATATCGCCGTGTTGCTGCCCACTTCAAGCCCTCCTCCTCTTCTTCCCCCGTCTCCGGCAGCAGCGACGTCAGCAGCCCCGCCGGCGTCAGCAGTATCAGCAGCACCGGCGCATCCGCAGAGCTGCCCATTCTGTCCCCCCTTCCCTCCTCCGCCCCCGGTCCCGCCCCGGGTAATGAGGCCCCGCTGGGTCCGGTGCTGCTGGCGGTGGCGGTGGCGTGTGCGGGGAGCTTCGCCTTCGGATTCAACTTGTCGGTCATCAATGGACCGTTGGAGACCATTGCGGGGGATCTGGGCATTGCGGGGAACAAGGCGCTCATGGGGCTGGTGGGCACGGGGGCCGGGGGGGGGGGGAGGCAGGGAGGCAGGGAGGCAGGGAGGCAGCGAACCTGGACCCCGCTTTCCAGGGCCACCACTGCCATCACCACTGCCACCACCACTGCCATCACCACTGCCACCACCAACACAACCGCCATGGCGGCCCCCAGCGGGTTCCCCCCTTCCCTTCCGGCAGCACCTGGCCAACACTGGTGTTTCCGTCTACCTCCACTATCTGCTTCACTCCTCTCCGTGCTTTGTCTCAACCCCCACCCCTACCCCTCTGTTTTCTCACTCCGCTTTCCATCCTCCACCTCCGCCGCGGAGCCGCGGAGCCAGTTTCCTCTCCCCACCGCGGCGCTAAGTATGTACTTTTAAAGGCGCGCGTGTGTGTGGTGCGCTCCCCTGCGTTGTTCGCCTGGCTGCAGGTGGTGAGCAGCACGCTGGCGGGTGCGGCGCTGGGCAGTCTGGCGGGCGGCGGTGTGGCGGACAGTTTGGGGCGCAGGATGTCCTTTCTGCTGGCCGCAGTGCCCATGATGGGCGGCCCCCTGCTGAGTGCGGTCGCCTCGGACATCACCCTCATGACCCTGGGTCGATTCCTGACGGGAACGGCGATTGGTCTGTCATCGGCGCTGGTGCCCACATACATCAGCGAGGTAGGGGCAGATTGGGGGTGCAGGGGGAGGGAGATGAAAATGGAGGAGTTCGGGAGGGGGGACGGCGCGAGAAGTCGATTTGAAGTCGGTTGTCAGGTCCGCGGGACTGTTTAGGCCGAGCTGGGACGGAGGGGGACCAAGGCCACCTGCTGTGTGTGGGGGGGAAGCTATAGGGGGACAAAAAGGCTTGGCAACGCCTTTCCCTCGTCCCCACTCATCCCGCCAAAAACGGCAGTTGGCAGTTTGTCCTTTGCCCTCCTGTAAATGCGTGCAGTTCTCCATTCTCGTTCCATCTCTCTTCCTCATGGAGGTCTTAAACGTTTCCCTTCCCACTCCGTCCTGCAATCCTCTCCCTCTTCCGTTTTCTCCCCCCAACCCACCATCCCCCCCCAGGTCGCCCCCACCCGCATCCGAGGTACCCTGGGCACCCTCAACCAGCTGACCATCTGCCTCGGTATCCTGGGGGCGCTGCTGGTCAATGTGGTGCTGCCGGCCGCTCAGTGGAGGGCCATGTTCACTGCAGCCGCGCTGCCCGCGGTGCTGCTGGGGCTGGGTGAGGGAAGAAAGGGGTGGGGGGTGGGGTGTGTGGGGTGGGACGGACGAGGGGGGGAAATGACGAGGGCATCGTTGGGATCGGAGGAAAAGGTCGGTTGTCACGTGCCGCCCCACTGAAGCAGCCACCGAAGCAGGTTGCGTACAGTGATGGAGTGGGAAGAGAGCTGAATTCGGGTTGGGCGTGTGTGTGTGTGTGCTCTTGTATGTCTATGCTTTTTTGTATGTTTGTATGTTTGTATGTTTTGTGTGCTTGTGTTTGTGTCACGCTTACCTCCTTCCCATGACGGAGCTCGCGGCCAACCGCCCGTTGTATTGCCAGTGGCCGCTTTCTGTTACATTCCTCTACCCCGCCTTTAATCCACCTCCCCCCACCCTACCTCCTACCTCCTGCGCCCTCCCCTCTCCTCACCCCCCCCGCCCGCAGGTATGCTTCTGGGTCCTGAGAGCCCTCGCTGGCTGGCCTCGCAGCACCGGGACGCGGAGGCGGCGGAGGCGGCCAGGCGGTTGTGGGGACCGCAGGGCCCGGCAGAGCTGGACACATCGCGGACCTCTGCAGCGGCGGCGGCGGCGGCGGCGGCTGCTGTGGACGGCAGCTCCCCGGGTGGGTGGCACGTCCTAGTTTATATATCCTCCATCTTGCCCATCTTCAGAGGGCAATATACCGCCGTCCGCCCCACCGCCTCACCCCTTCCCCCTCCTTTCCCCGCCATCGCTCATCCTGCATAAGATTCTCCGCCCCTCTGCGCCCCGGCCCCCACACGGGAAGATGGAAATGCAGCCGGTTGCAGCAATAACTCTCCGTTCGAGGATTATCATCCTGGACAGCTAACATGATTAGCAAGGCCCCTGCGCAGCCCGAGGATGGCACGTGGCGCACATCGAGAAATGGTTCCAAATGGTTTCGTCCCGGGGGGCCCCCGACTTTTACGGACCCCCCCTCCCCGCACATGCGTGCGGAGCTTGTAACCTGTAACTTGTAACTTACTAACTGTGGTGATATGCGCCTAAACGGGTTGCCTATCCGCCGCCGCCTCCGCACCGCCTCTCACCCACCCCTGGCCCCCGATGGACGGACTGTTAGTCTCATCAAAGCGCCCCGGACTCCCCCCCCTCGGGTCCCATTACTGCTGTCACCATTCCATTCTTCACTAGTACTATGTATATCGCGAGTGTCGCTCACTGTCCAACACTGTCTGACCGACTGACCGACCGACCGACCAACTGACTGACTGAGGCCCCGCAGGTACTGCGGTGGCTCAGCCCGGTGGCTTGGCGCTGCTGAGGGGCCCTGCCGCCCGGCCACTGCTGATCGGGGTGACGCTGTTCGCCTTCCAACAGTTCGCCGGTATCAATGCACTTGTGTACTTCTCCTCGTCGGTGTTCCGGCAGGCGGGTGGTTGTGGGGGGTGCAGGGTAGAAGGGGGGTGGTGAGGGTGACGGCGCGGGTGTGGGTGTGTGTGTGTGCATGGGAGGGTAGTGCATGAGGTTGCAGCTTGGGGTTTTGCATGCGTTCGTCGTATGTATGTCGGTACGTCGGGTTGGGAATGTAAGGAAAACTGCAGATGGTTGGCGTGGGGGTGGGGATTAGTAGCTAGCAGCCCCCTTGCCCCCCTTGGGGGCTTGGAGAGATCCTTCACCCCTTCACCCCCTCCCAACCCGCAGGCGGGTGTCAGCAGTGACGCGCTGGCCAGCGCCGCAGTGGGCGCCACCAACGTCCTAGGAACCGTCATTGCCGCGGGGCTCATGGACCGGGCGGGGCGCAAGCAGCTTCTGGCAAACAGCTTCCTGGGACAGGTCCGTACTTGCCCCCCGGCGCTTGTCAGGATGCATGCACGTACGTACGTACATATGCATGTATGTATTATGTGCCTTGGGGGAGGTATGTTTCTTCGTATATTCTTTCCCCCCACGCTGTCCCGCGGCGGATTGTGACCTCCGGCTGCACGGCACCCACACGGCACCCACACGACACAACGCGGTCAGCGGTCCGGAGCAGTCTTTCCTTGGCAGCAGCTTCACTCGCTCGTGGTCCGTCTTTTCCCCCCCTTCCCCTCTTCTGACCTACATACAGTTCTGGTCTCATCTTGGAGTACCCGTCTAGGAAATGTCTCTCTTCTTTTCGTCAATCGTCTATGCGTCGTCGCACCCCTCTTCCTGTACCCCGCTGCTCCCCAGGCCGCCGCCATGTTCGCCATGGCTGCCGGCTTCAGCCTGCCCGCCCTGCAGCCCCAGGCGGGCACCATCGCGGTGGTGGGCACGCTGGGCTACATCCTGGCGTTCGCGCTGGGAGCCGGACCCGTGCCCGCGACCATTGTACCGGAGCTCAACCCGCTCAGCACGCGAGGTGAGAGGTGGGGCGGGAGGTCCGTGGTACGGCACCCGGGGAAGCGGAGTAGGGAGGATGGTGTGGTGTGGTGTGGTGTGGTGAGCTGCTGGGGCTGTGGGCTGTGCTGTAGGCTGGTGGACGCGGTGGGAGCCGTGAGTGCGGGTTCAGATAGCGGCTGAGTGATAGCGGTAGAGGTGTCGAGGTGGGCTGTTCACTAGAGCACAGCGTTTTTCCGGATGTGGTGGTGGTGCTGCACAGCTGTTGCGCTGGTGGCGGTGGTCACCCCGGGGTGGGGTGGGGGGGCAATTTGGTGGTCCAGGCAGCTCTCTGGTGAAGTGAAGCATGTTGATTAGCCTCATTCGTAGGAGTGCGAGTGGGAGTGGCAGTGGGAGCGTGTATGTGCGTGTGTGCGTGTGCGCGTGTGTGAGATAGAGAAAGAGACAGTTGCCTGGCGAGGTAGACTGGATTAGAGGAGTAAACCGACAGGTAGACTCGTCATCCCCCCCCACCGCACAGCACCCCCGGGCGAAACCCACAGCACAAACCAAACCGCTCTACCCCTCAGTGACTTACAAATATTGCTGGCAGTATACGCCTATCTCTGGTCTCTGCTTCAATCATTAGTGGTTCGTCTTACCTCCAATCCCCCGCTTTGCACGCCGCTCCGATAGGCAAAGCCGTGTCAGCAGCCTTCGTGAGCCATTGGGTCTGCAATGTGGTGGTAGGACAGACCTTCATGTCTGCCGTACAGTCGTACGGCTTGGCCCCGGTGTATACCTTCTTCGGGATCATGGCACTGGCGGGGGCGTTCTACGTGCGTAGCCAGGTGGGCGGGTGCGGGTGTGCAAGTGTGCAAGTGGGTGGGTGTGTGCAAGTGTGGTGTCCGTTGTGTGCGTCGCATTCAATGGTTTTCCTGTGTCTTTGTGGATCTGACGAGACGGGGGGAATGGAGAGGGAGAGAAAGGGGAGAGGGGGAGGCAAGGCTTTTCAGGACATGTACTGCAGGTGGGAGAGCGGGAGACCGCTGGGATCCCTTGGCGGCAAATACTGTCAAGCCGGGGATGATTACGGTATTGGGGTGAGAAGAAAGATTCCTCGGTTGAGTTGTGTCAGGGGCGTGATTCGGGGTGAGCGGAAGGGAAGATGCGTGAGGGGTCAACAGGACTGCAGCAGCCGGGGGAGCATGATGCAGCCAATCCTGTGATGCGCATGGTTGCTTACGGTCCCTGCAGGTCCCGGAGACCAAGGGCAAAACTCTGGAGCAGATTGAAGCGGAGCTCCGGGGTGATGCCAAGTCGGCGTGAGTTGTCCACAGGAATGGGCATATTGTCGTGATGGGCTGGCGGCCCCAATGCATCGCCATGTGCTTCGGAGAGGAAGAGAATACGTGCATATGCATAAGTACGATTGATCAGCATGCATCGCCCTCATGAGTGGCATGCATGCACTTATACTGGCAACGGCGTGGATGTCTTGCGTAGTGTTAGGGCATTTGCACCCCAAGTTTTGAGTCCGTGCATGTTGGTTATATTCTGGCATACAGGGATAGAGCTGGACCGCCATAAGCGTATCTTGTTGGAAATACAGCGGTTGATGGTTTGCGCAGCTTGCGGAGAGAGTTGACGCAGAGAATACTGTTTCTGTAGAGTACTTTGTTCCCATTCGAATTGCTCGAGGATTTTACTCAATATGAGGTTGAACAGTCAAGTGGCATCTAGGCATGTATGGTAAAGGTTGGCCTATTGTCTACTGCATTTGCAGCCGCTTCTGTTGTTGAAGGAATGGCTTGCAAAGGGGCTTGCACTTTTGTGGTGGTGTTGGACCGTTGGCCTTTACAGCTTGTAAGCACTGGTGCTCTGCGAGTCCTTTCATAGCAAGGAGAACTAACGTGTCTGTGAAAGTCCCCCTAGATAGATGTTGATCCTGGGCCTTCGCGCGCAAGGCCGGCCGGTTTCGGAGGCAACGGATAGATGAATTGCTCAGTGCTGAAGACCATGTCATGCCGGTTGTTAGCGAAGGCAAAAGGAGTATTAATGTACCCTTTTAGCAAACTCGTTGTTCCTCCTCCTACCACTTTGACTTTAGACGTAACGAAAGACAAGTGGCGACTCTCCAAGCAATAATGGCTGAGATGGGGCTAAATGGGCTTGCATTACACGAACCTCAACATAGTGATATTCGTATGCATCGGAATGCACAAATGGTAGGCACATTTGAGGTAACGGATGTTTCACAGGAAGAGATTCGTGTCCGTTCGCCAACAAGCACCTTAGGCGACGAGGATTTCATGTCAAAGAATGATGCCGCGGCGATGGCGGCAGCTTACCGGGCGCGAATAGCCCTCGCTGCCGCGTCTCCCGCTTCCAACGCCGCTCCTAACGTCCAGCCCCGAGCAACACCCGCGGCACGCCTGCTGACCTTCGTGAACAGCCCGCAACCCACACCTACAGTACATGGCAGCGACCATAACAGCCTCCAGTCGCTGGAACGGAAATGGAGGGCGTTGTACGGCAGCTTCAAAAGTAAGCCGCTGCGGGCTGCCCCGTGAGCGCCGCTGCCAGCCCTCCGGCCTGTCGCGGCTATTGCTGCCACATCGGGTCACGTCATGCAATGCCATGTATGCGCCCCAGGTAACTCGCAAGCTGCTGCGGACGTCCTCATGAGGCAGGCCCAGGCGACCAGTCAGCTGGAGGAGCTGGCGCAGGCTCTGTTCATGTGGGTGCTGGTTCCAGAGCTGTTCTTTCGGAACTCAGGGCCATCAGTGAATGCACGGGAGGATTGCCCGGTTCTCCGGAGCTGATAGGGTCGCGTTGTGTTTCCCTCCGAAGCAGCTCCTTTGCATATCCATGCTGGTCGCCAGCCCCACCGCCACGCTGCGCTGTGCCGTTCAGGCAGCTCAAGGCCAGCACAGAGGACCGGGCGCGGCTGCAGCAGCTGCTGCTGCAGGAGCGGGCTCATCTCATGGCGCAGGTGGAGGAGGCGCAGCAGCTGCAGCAGCGCCTGCTCACCTCAGAGCACCGGAGCACAGCCGTCCAGGTTGTCACCGAGACGCTGCAGGTACGGCAGCAGCGTCGTACTTCCATTCCAACTCAATGGGTATCATCGCTCTGAAAGCCCGGGGGCCTGGGAGGGTCCCCCGGGCCATCTGGTGCGCACATGCCGTGTGTGGGATGGAGGCCCACGTAGGATGGAAAAGACCACACGGGGGAAGGCTAATCCCAGAGGATATGCTTTCCTTGTTTTTATTTTTTTACCAAAAAAACGGTTGTCTCTGTAATAACTTGTCTTATGAGTCCAGTGCCACTGGTTGGCAGGATGGTCACAGCTTTTCAAGGGGCAGGCTTTAAGGTATCTATTGCGCCTTTCTGCGCCCGCATCGCACCAAGACGGACACCTCGGTCCTTACGGCCGGTAGGCTTGAAGATCAGGATTGCGTCCCTTCACCCGCTTCTGGGGCCTAGCGTGATCTCGGCCTGACTCCGAAACCCTTGGCAGTTCCACCCGACGGATGCAGCAGCTTGTATTCCCTGTTGGGTTCCGTACTGGTGCAGTGCCGCAACCTGGCGAGGAAGCTCACGTCCAACACGCCCACCCGCAGACTCAGATGACGCAGGCCCGCGAGGCCCTTGAGGTCAGCAACAGGGAGCGGCAGCAGCTGGCAGATGAGGTTAAGCAACTGGCGGACCAGGTAGGGGGGCAGGGACGGGCAGTGGTTGCGGCGGCAAGAGGGTGTCTGTGGCCAGGCATCACTGAGCGAGCGCTTAGCCCAACGGGAAGGGGTGGCCTCCAGGACGATCTCCGAGCGGACAAGCCTCGCTGTTGCCCAGGAGCACCTTACTGCGGCTCTACACCGCGGCTGCGTGGTTAGGATCTGACTTAAAGGGGAGGGAAGGGGTTCGCACGGCCACACGTCAGCTGGAATCAGGCGCGAACGACTTGGCGAGGATTGACTTCGTTGCGTGGTTTCCAGCTTCCATCTGCTGTTGCTAGTAGCTGCTATAGCTCATGAGTGTGGCTTCTTCTGCTTTGCTTTGCTTCCCCTGGCCCTGGCTCGGCTGGCGTGGTGACCTGGCACAGCTTGCAGTCACCACGGAGTGCCGCGCACGCGGCGACGCGCTCATCGCCGAGCAGACGACCGTCATCGAGACGCTGCGGCAGCAGCTAGAGGAGCAAGCGTAAGTCTGAAAGCAAAGGGAATGTGCTTTTTTACGGCTTCTAGGCTCCAGAGGGTCTAGCTGTTCCGCTAGGTATTCATGTGGGCTTGTTGGTTCCTTTCCCCTGAAGCGATGCTCCCTGCGTCGCAACTGGCAACTCGCGTCGCGTACATCGAACTAGCGACGAGTCTTATGTTTGCTTGTCCTATGGCACGTTCATTAATGTTGATGACGCGTAACGCGTTTTGACAGAATCTGTTGAGGGAAAAAGATGCCGGAACTGGCGGACGCCATTGGTGCCGCAAAGGGCGCCCTTGGCTTTTCCTGTTTGTGAATGATATGTTGAGGGAACAGCGTAGCTCTTTCTTCACCCATCAGATCCACGATGTCATCGCTTGCGGAGGATAAAGTCCAGCTGGAGTCGCAGCTGCAGGGGGTACTGCGGGCGGAGCAGGAGCTGACGGTGCACCTAAGGGAGACGCACGCGGCCATTGAGGGGCAGCTGGCAGCCCTGAGGGACCAGCTCAAGGTACGTTGTGGAACGAATAGATCATATATGCAACTAAGTCCAACAACTACAGTCGCTTGCGAAAGGGCACGCAGATGGGACGGGTTTTGGAGCTTGTAACTTGTAACCTGCTGTGGTGACCATTTGCAGGCTGAGCGGCAGAAGCGCGCCGCTGTGGTCAAGAGGCGCGGTGACTTGCAGGTCCAGGTGGAGCAGCTGCAGGCGCAGGTGGCGGCTCAGCAGGCAGAAATGGCAGTGCTTATGGACAAGTTGGTGCGGGTGAGGGCACCTGAGGCCGTGTGAAGGAAGTACGGATGGATGTGGAACGGGATTCTGGATGATAAATTGGGTATACTTGTTGAGCACCGAAAGGGGCGAGCCCTGTAGCATGATTCATGCGTCCCCTCGCTGGCATGTCGGGGGAAAGTAGGTCGAGTGCACGCGGGATCGTACGGGCGTGGCATCACCCAGACTGTAAACAGATGTGGCGCATGCGCATTTGACTGGCAGAGTATGCAGGCAGCGAGCTCACAGTAACTTTGTTGCTGGGTTTCCCTACCATTGCACGATGCATATCCTAGGCGAGCTGCACCCTTCATATGTGGAATATTCCAGCTGTCCTAAGCCTTTGCCACCACGGCACAAAATGATCCTGGCAGGGCGGCATTTCGCACCCGGCTTCATTCCGAGCTGCCCCGGTGGCTGCTGCTGGTAATCTGGTCACGTCCTCAGTACCCAAGCCCGTGGCCCAGCCTGGTACCCATGCAAGACCTGCCAGCACTACTGGTACAGCCCACACCACCCACAGCCGAGGAACTGTGGGCACAAGTCTGCAGTCCTCTACGGTCTCCATGGCCGCGCAGCAACGCTCTCGCTCAACACTGCGGTCAAGCTCATTGGGACAAACGAACCCAAGGGTAACCTCCCCGTCTCCGACGACTTCCGGGCGCGGCGCTACTCGTCCTGCCACACAACGGCGCACGTCATCGCCAACGGCGGGGCCCGGGTCAGAAGAAGGTGCAGAGCCGGGCAATGGAGCTGCCGTCACTTTCCATGTCCCGTCGACGTTGCCGTCGCCTGAGGCCAGCTTCGCTTTGACACCGCCAGCTAATGTAGCGCCAGGGAGTGGAGAGCTGAATTCACCGGCCAAAGCCAACGGTGATGACAGCAGCGCTCCCTTGGCCTCCGCTGCCCACACGACGATTCGTGTCGCTGCGGTCATTGAGCCACCCTCGCCACCCATTGCTCTCATGAGTGCTAGAGAGAACATGGGACGGCACATCGAGCCGGCCATGGTCGGGGCAAATCGGCGGCGCTCAACGTCGCCTGAGGCTTCACGTATCAGTGCAAATGCGACGCACCACGCTCGCCGAGTTAGTTCCACGGCGAGTCGGCCAGCAAGCGGACGCACTACGAGCCCCGGTCCGGCATCAGGAAGCAACACGTGGTTGCCTTAATGTGTACGGGCAGTATGGGTTACAACTACAATCTTTTAAGCAATTTCATATGCGCAGGCTTTGTAGTAAGGGTTATGCCTGTTGGTTTTGTAAGTGTTTAACTTAAGCGGATATTTGAAGCGCTTAGTAACCACATGTAAAAAACTTGGCCACTCGCAGCTTTATTTCGGAAATCAAAGTTGAACCAGAATACATCCACTTGACACATTACATGGATAAGGGATACAAGGAAATTATTAACTTGACGAAGGAAGAGAGCAGTGTGAGAACCGTTGCAGCGAACGCTTTCCGGCGCAGTGCAACCGGTCCATCGCGTTGGAAATGGAAAGGGACGATAATGCAATCAGAGAAGAATTGCAGAATTGCATAATATTCTTTGCGCTTGGGCAAAACGCAAGCGTAATAGCATGCTCAAAGAGTATGAAGTTTTCCGTCTAATTTCCGTTGCGTCTTCGGTCTGTCTTCAGGGTTCAGCCTGTCTTCTACCTATCAACGAAAGTTCTTAAGTGTAGTCCACCGACGTCCCTTGTAACAGTGCCAAGTCAGCACGTGTAACGAACGTCAAAACTCTGGGACACCCTTGAATAGCACCTTGTGGGTGCAAGGGGTCCACGTAATCACGTAACATAGCAACACACATCACACGTAAAATTACCTCCCACGCCGTGCCATACCCACAAATGCATGGATCCTGACACCCTGACACGCACACATGCTGCAATCCCCCAATGCAAGGACGCAAGCCTATTTCCCTAGGTCTCAGCAATTATTCATGCACGGGAGCTCAAGCCGCTCGCACTGTTGTCGCTCAACATCATTGCCAAGTGCTGACTCACAACCGCCAGTGGCAGAGGGCTGACGCGTGAAACGCCCAAGAATTTGCTGTGGCTATACTTGTCGTAAAGCGCCGTAAGCTCGCCCCCTTGAGCTCGCGAGTTGACCTTAATGTGTAGCTCTGCAAGTACCTCTACGCAATCAGCGATTTGCGCTGGCGCGTAGTACGAGTAATGCTCCAGCGTTGGGGACCAGGGGGCACGTGCGAGAATTAAGTTCGCCAGGTAGACGGCTGCCGCAGCAATTTCACTTGGTAGGAAGTTCAGCATGGACGCCTCCATCAACGAAATCTCCGTAAGATAATTTGACACGAAGTGCAGCTGGTCGTCAGGGTTGCAGACCTGAATGTGCGCATAACAAAGGCAGTACTTTGATGAGCAAACAAGATGCGACATGCCCTTGCTAGCATTAGTGACATGGGCTATGGACAAGCATAAAAAGCGTAACCCGCATCCCGCAACATACTGCACCTGAAGAAGCCGGCGGAGGAAGGTCTTGGCGGTAGGCACCGTGAGCTCGTACTTCAGCTTCTTCAGGATCTCCTCCTCCATGGCCACCAGCTGCTCGCGGCTATACGTATTGTCCGTGATGTATGAGAACTCCCCAACATTGGGTGGGTAGATCTCCTCGTACTTTGCTGCAATCCACATGCACGTAATTCCCACGAGCTGAAGTTGGGAACGCGACACACGCTGCACGCTGAGGACGCGGTCCAAAAAGTTCACTGAGTAGTATAGTGTATCTGGAACCATGCGGTACTCTTCTGACACCTCAACGAGCCAGTCGACAAGAATGGAGCGCATTTTGGCGTTGATTTCCGGCTGCGAATCGATGTAATCAGGTATGGGCCGCCGTAGAAGCTGCACAGGAACCGAGTAAAAGCAAATTGCACCTCAGAAGTGCATCGTCGATTCGTGCGCCAATTTCGTATCCCCATTCCTTTTGCCGCAGGGAGTCCCCTTGATCACGCCTCGGGTGCCCTTTCTATTAACACCAGCTACCCCATTTTCCCAACCACGTAAGTATTAGTGCTCAATCCCGCACTATGTAAACCGGAGATCTATGTGCACATCTATGCTGCGCCAGTCAACCCCACTTGAGCGTCGTGCATAGGCCTGGACTTTACCTCAGCTTCCCGAAGGTACTCGAATATAGAAGACGCGTAGTGGCTGACGGCTTGTGGGTCATCATGATTTAGGGCGTCTACGTCAATCCACGTCTTCTTCCTGTCGTGGTCACCTGTGCAGCATATTTCTTCGAAGGATTACTAAGAGAACCCGTACCTGTAAAGCCGCAGAGAGAACGTACCTGATTGGCGTACGCTGTCAATGATGCGCGGGTCCGAGAAAGCTCCGTGAGGAATAGATGGTGGCACAAACCCGTGCTGCACCTTAAGTGCCTGGCCGAACGACGCCGACTGACCGCTGACGTGCGACAAAGTTTTCC
Source organism: Volvox carteri f. nagariensis (assembly GCF_000143455.1). NCBI lineage: Eukaryota > Viridiplantae > Chlorophyta > Chlorophyceae > Chlamydomonadales > Volvocaceae > Volvox > Volvox carteri. Next base: position 1,262,599 of record NW_003307561.1, read on the forward strand.
GGTCACCCTGTTCAGAATCAAAAGGAATCTGTAATAAAGCAGCCGGTCGCGGCAACAAAAGAACGCTCTTAAGGGTTGTCGAGCAACGCAACGATGGTCAGAGACAATATCCTCACCGTCACTGCACCCGACCGCTGCAAAGCTTGCCCATTATTGGTCAAGTCCGCCAGCATCGCGCGGCCAGTTGAAGTTCCTTTGCTCACGTCCTGTGGTGGAGTTCTTTCGGTTGGACCGCGCCATCGTAAGCTACAGCATGAACGTTTTCCGCACCTGCTGACTCGCCGCGCTGCTCTTGGTTAAATGGCTAAGCAGAAGCTCCTGAGAGTAGGTAACTGGAGGGGCTTGGACGCCATAGGAGGACGCTCCGCGGCTGTAATGTGGATTCATGGTAGTCAGGAATGGCTGGGGCAATTCGAGGCTGCTCTATTGTTATGCCAACAAGCCCCTGAGCAAGGCCAACTAATGTTTGTTCGCCATAGGTGTAATGGTCAACAGTAAAAGACCACTAGAGCCTGGGTGAACAACCGCCAGGGCGACTTTGGGGGGTGGGGAGTGAAATGCAAAATAAATAAAGTTCTTTTGTTTAGAAGTTGTTTAGCCTTAATTAGAAGACTTCACGCAGCGTGAGAAAACAACAGGGCAATGCGTCTTTTGAACGAAATTCCGGACAGCTGCCGTATTTTCGCGAATTGGCAGGGGCATTGCTGAGCGTAACCCAGAAGCAGCTTAAAATTTGAAACCATTCCATAGCATGCTTGCATTAGTATACTAGCCCAGCGCATCCTGTAAGGAACCGTCCTGAAAGAGTCCACCTGGTCAGAATTCAGCCGACTGTGACGGCTTCAGCAGCTTATAAGTAAAGCGAAATGATAAAATTTGTAAACATTACTCTTGGTAACCCATAGGGCACTTTCTTCCATGGCCAACGGCTTTCACTGGGCCATCATTCAGCTCATGATTGCTAGAATCAAAGCGATGTCGATTGCAACGGCTGCTTGTATAAAAGGTGAATGAAAGCTGCGTGTTCAGTGTCGTGCATACTTTGCAAGCATGACCCACATCATCTTTGCATACGCACGACATTACCGTGAACCCATGGATAGGACTTCTGGATAGCCAGCACCTTCCAGGGTGCATAAATGTCCTTCCGGACTTCAAGATAAAAAAAACTAATATGCATAGACGCCTTGATAAAGCAGGATCCGGGAGGGTGGCCGTGCGGATGCCGGAGGATGCAATCAGTTCTGTAGCTGCCTCCTAGTAGGAATCAGTGTTGTGTCTTCGTGGACAACTTCATTTTTGAACAAGATGTAGGCTTTTCACATCCCATACACGCTCACGCATCCCGTCACGTGATATGCATCCGGATAATGCCGTCAAGGATTGATGGCAGGAGTTACAAGAGCGCCACAATATCCAAGTCGATGTTCAATACGCGCCCTATTGCAACGTCAGTCTTCCCAATCCCATCCGAGCCTGCAATACGTTACGGCCTGCAATATACGGACAACCCAAATTGCACCGCTTTCAGCTCCAACGGTCGACTGCTCGTCATGCAGAGATTTGAGACACTCAGACATATTTATCGTCTTCCAGCACAGGTCCAATAGCACAACTGTACATGCGCACGCCAACTTGCGCACGACCAGCACCATGCGCAGTAAGAAAATGACGAAGCTCAACCCCCGACCGACAGGGCACGACGTCTTGCTCTCGCGCTCATGGACTGTCACCCCTGAACTAGCCCTCCATCAATACACCAGTCAATAGTACCGGCCACACCCATATGCAGGCGCATTCATAGGAGCTCATGCTCGCCCAGAATATATACGGCGACCCATATCCATCCGTGACACGAATTGTCCAAAGGCGGCCAGGACTGGCCCTTCAAATGCTGCTTGCGTGCGTTGCAGACACTGAGCAGCATTTGGAGTTTTCACATAGGACTGCCGTTGACTTAAGAGCTAGGTCCGACAGAAGGTCCCTGTGCCACCACTTAAAACCGTTCAGCCTTTCTATAATCACGGTTACTATGCTGATGCCGACCCTCACGGTCGCCGTCCCGTATGGTGCGGCCTTCTTTTTGCTCGCTCAAACCTTCCCTGCTGCGCTGCAGGTCGCGATCTCTCCGACCATCTCCTTCCCTAGACCGCTCATGTCCTCGTAGCTCCCCTGCCCGCCAAGCGCTTGTAGGATCCCGCTGGTGGTGCGCGTCCCTGTCCCGATATCTTTTCGTGTCCTCGCCACCGGGGCGCTCCTTCCCCCGCAAATCCCTTCCCCTGCCATCAATTGAGGAATCGCGCTCCCGTTGGCCCTCCGCGTCGCGACTTCTCCGGAGGCCTGCGCCGCAAGACCCCTCACCATCGTATACCTCCCGTGCACGTTTATCGCTCGGTTCAGCTCGCACGCCTCGATGTTGCCTGTCGTAATCATGCCGGCCATCAACTCCGCCGGACCGTTCCCGTCCAGGCGGCTCCCTTGCATGGGCATTACCTTGCCCATGACGTTGGCGAGGCCGCTCTTGATCCTCATCATCGGAATCACCTCGGTCGCGCTCGTGTCCTGGCTTGCCAGCACGGCACGAGGACCCCGCTCGCTCCAATCTGCCGCGGTCTGACTCCCTGGCCCTGCGCTGAAGCTCCCCAGCGCCTCTAAAACCAGCACGGCAACCCTCCTCGTAGCAATCGCTGCCGTCCTCACGAATTCGGTGATCAGAGTAATCGGGGTCCTTAAGTGCGCCCTGATCACTTATTCGGTTATCGCAGAAAGAAGTACTATTTGTTCCGGTCGTCGCCACGCCCATGTCCCGCTTGGCCCCATCTGCAGGGGGCTGCGCGTGACTCCCGTCGCTGCGCGATCTCTTGGCCCCAGTCGCCTCACCTGCGCCACACCGCCTACTGTTTCCATTGGCAGCGCCCGCGTCCGCCTTTACGTCTGTGTCCCTGCCACGCTTGCTTCCGGCTGCAACGCCCGGTGCAGACGGCCGGATTGGGTGAACAACTTCTGCATCCATGCACAAAGAGGGAATGGGTAGCTGAGGGGAGCGCTGCTGTGGCCGCGGCTGCTGCTGCTGCTGCTTGGCCACTGCGACTTCGGCACGTAAGCTGTTGATTTCCGCCTGCTTGCGGGTCATTTCCTCCTTGGCCGTCTTAAACAGACAAGATATGTTGCGCATAAGGATATCTCGCTCCGTCGTAACGTTTAGCAACTGCAGCACAAGCAGGGAGCAGGGTGGCAGCATGCGAATTACGCGCTGTGGCTTCCTTGTATCATGCGGCATAGTTGGCACCATTGCTTGGCACCCAGCCACCCATGCATCGCTCCAATAAAAATGACATGAACTCCATATAAGCAGCAAAGCGCCCTTAAGTCCGTAACAGGTTGACAGGCTGGTTCCTCGACACCCACCTGCTGATCCCGCTCTTGCAGCTGACTCCTCAGTGCTTGGACTTCTAATTTGCGCTCCCGAAGTAACTCCTCGAGCTACATTGGTTACACCAGTTCTCAGATGAACAGCGGTTAGGCCATACGGGCAGTCGTACGGCGCGACCCGGGGGTCGTAGGGGACTCAAGCAACCCGCTCCATATAAGTACAGAGCATGATACAGACCCGGGCTGGGAAAACCTATGACTTATATAATGTATGGACACACCAAGCAATGCCAATTACCTCGTTAATCTTGTTTTGAAGGTAGGTCTCATGGTGCCCCGAAGACGAAGGCCCCGCGAATAGGCCCTCGTACAAAGTGACATCGACTGGACCTAAAGGATACCACAGGGGTCAATGGTTGGGACGCTTGGTATGGATTGACAAGCAAAATGCGAGTCTGGCTTAGCGAACCTTCGGCAATTGCTGCCTCCGATATGTCTCCATATAAGTCATCTTCCATGACGACAAGCGTCTGAGGAAAGACAGAACTCCCTTGGTAGGATAAGTGTCCTATGAACGTGTGCCGACTAATGTGTGCCGACTACTGCTTTTTCCCGTCATACTTTCTTCGTGAAGCTGGTCACTAAGCACTCAATGGGGCGTATGAAGTAGCAGAAGAAACTGAGGCACAGGGACTCTGTACGTGCGCAAGCTTTTGAAAGGCATGACGAGTCCTTGTACGAATTGCATGCTGGGAAGGGAAATGCCACACACAGTTATCGTGCTTGGTGGCATCCTATTGCCAACTACATGCCTTATATAACAACCCCAAATAACGGTCTTACCTGTGCGCATGTTACGATATAGGGACGCAAGGTCATGCTTGTTATGGGTTTGTATGGCGGCTGTAAATGTTTCTCAAAAATTGAGTTTTGAGATATAATTCGCAAATTCCTTTATATTGCTTTGGCGGATGGCGCGCGCAGCCGGTGGTGGGAATCGTTGCCTTTGGCTGTAATTTCTTGCTCCATAGTTCCTAAACACATGATATCATATGACAGGTCACCCCGAGCTAGAGAAATTTGTTGCGGAGGCGCTCTTAAAGCGGAACAAGAGCTATGAAGAGTAAGTCACTATTCTGAAGGTTACAACATGAATTGCTGAATCGTTGCTGAATACGCCATCGCTGGAATCATGGCGTTGGGTCTGTGGCTGATCTTGAGCTGCGTAAAAGCGTTGGCTATGCGCCGCCGCTCAAAGTTAACGGAGAGGAGCTACAAAGGTATGGCACCCGAATGCTCACTTCTGGCTCGGCACTATGCTGCAGGCTGAAATCGCTTCTACGGGAATGCCGTAAGAGGGTGGAGCAGGAGCCCGACTCTGAAGAGGGTATAGTGCAGCTGACGACGCTCATAGGATGTATCACAGCAAATGTGTCGGCCATACATGAGCGGAAGCATGAGTCCATTGTGTCGGACCTCCTCAGTATTAAGTTGTGGAACACTGCGCCGGTACGCAGGGCAGTGGGGACAGTGGGGACAGCCAGCTGTCGCTGCAGCTTTGGCAGTACAACATCTGTCATGGCACACGCCATTCCACTTGCTTATGATGCATCACCGGTTCCGGGCTATTCAAGACCTCTTCCCAACCTTGATATGGACCGTGCCCGCCGCAGGCCGTGCTATCGGCGGTCCTGGATTTCACCCGCAACTTGGTCGTTGCGAACTCAGCGTTTACACACTCATGCTTGCAGCTCATAGTCTACAGCTTCACCCCGCCCCCGGAGGCAACAAGCCCTGGAGAGCCGTCGGAAGATTTGCACGGCCCCTGGCGGCCGTCTGAGCAGGCCCTGGCAGTACACCAGTCGCTCCTACCCATCCTGGTTCGGGTCCTGGCCTTAGTGCCGACGGCGCCTACAAACGTGTTACCGCTTATTGTGTCACAAATGCCGCACAAGCTACAGGACCGCAACAAGCAGTGTTTGTACTTGTCAGCGCTCTTTCGGATTGCGGAGGACCGGACAGGTGCACCAATCAGAGAGGCGCTGCTCACCGCCGTGGTAGAGCACTTGCTGTCCATGGACGTGGAGATCAAATGGGAGGATATCGTTGATGTGCCTACTGGTGGGTATGATGCCCTGCCTTTTTAATTCTCTGCCCTTAAGCTTAATATTTGGTCCCATACAAGCCTCCGGCGCACCCTATAAAGGTTGGGTCATGAGCCGTCCCCCGCGTCCTGAGAACCCTATTGGGTGATCCTCTTTGCGGGGACGGTGACGCTTTGCGTTTGCCGTGTTAAGGGCTCGCAGCTTTTTGTAGCAACACGTGCCGTTGCAGCTTTGCACTGCCAAGACATGTTCAAGGAGCTTTTCAGACATGACGAGAACCCGTCCTTTGCCCGAACGCATGGGATAGGATGGAGTTCACTCTCTGGCTGAATGTGAAAAGCAAACGGAAAGGACTGTGTGGAGCATAAAGCTTTACACCATGATATCAACGCTCCGACACCGTTGTAGCCCCATGCGGTGCTGCCTGGCGCCAAATGCGCAGCCTCGGCCAACTGCGCTGAGGTGCAGCACATGGGCTGCCCCGTAGTGCCGCCTGCTGGGCAGGACTCTTCCAGCTCTCCCAGCTTGATGCGCGCTGAGGACAAAACGCGATTCAATGAAGTAACTAGCATACAACGTAGGGATGACCCATTCAGGGACCCTACGGAAGTGCCTGTTTGCCGTGTTGGGGGTAAAGCATACCACCAGGAAGCCGCCATGGTAGCCTTGAGCGCTGCCCTGGCGCCTCGACCATTTGCCCTGCAGCGCACCATTATTGTAATGGAGGTGAGGTGCCACAGCATCACCTGAATGCGTTGTCGACGACCTGCGCGCCTTTTTGGCGCACCTTGAGGTCGTCGTCATGAGGGGTCATCAGGGCCAGCTGCAAAGGCATTACGGCAGAGTGTGCAGTTAAGAACGGACGGACAGAGAAGCAGCATGGCGCCGGACAAGCATGCCCGGCGCAGGCTCCAAGAATTGCTAGGGTTTTCCGGACATGATGAAACAGCGGCGGCATCGTTGGCATGGAACATATATCCATGTATGAGCATGGTACGAGGGCTTGGATGGGCAGCAAAGCACGCAAGGCGGGAAGTCCTGTCGGATTCAAGGGACGCCCGCGCAACAACAGCGCATTATAATAGTAAAGCTGCACATTAACATGTGCAGCTTTGCTGTCCTACGCGATAGTGAGACCTTCGTGAGTTCGTATCCTCCAGCGCCTTGTGAAGAACGAAGCTGCGCATGCAGCCTGCGCTCCACGCTTGAAGCTAGCCTGGTCGGATCTGTGATGCCTCTTAACCGTGTTGGAAAGGTATGCCCAAGCTATGCCTTGTGTATGGTATTGACGCTTCCTGGGTGAACCGCAGCGTAACAATTTTGACCGGTCCCCTCCTGCGAAAGGTGAAGAGGCGGAGGAGGAGCAGGATGACGTTGCTAACGAGGACGTGTTTGAACTGGAGGAGATGTTGGCAAGTGAGCTGGATATCAATGCTGGTCCTGAAGAGCTGGCGCGTAGGCATGCGATGCTGGCGATGCGTCAAGGCGCGGCTAGAAATGGGCGTGGCGGCTGGGAGGGCGCTGTAGCGGGTGCCCACGGACAGCAGGAGGAGCAACCCGCGACGCCGACGCGGCCGCCTGTTGACGAGATGGCCAACAAGATGGATAGCATGATGGAGCTTGCGTTTGAGCACCTGCAGAAGCGTATCGCTGCCGGTGAGAGTGGGGTTTGGATCTGGGGGATTTCTGCTTGCTGAGCCTGCGGCAGCAATTTCCGGCTGCGTTTGTAGCGCTGATCACGTAACTAGGTGCTCAATGAACATCGATTTCTCGACCTGAGTAGTTCCCTTACGCGTTTGCCCCTTAGGGAGCCTTTTCTCTTCAGTTGTGCCCAGCTTCGCGTTAGCTATCGGTAACATTTTGGGGCCCCGGTACTGTTCGCCGTTTCCATTCCTCGGCAGGCGAATTGCGGCAGCTCTGGGATACCCTCCTCTCGTGCTTTGAGCGCACCATCCTCAACACCCACCGGTCCAAGTTCACGCAGTTTCTGCTCTTCTACGTGTGCATTCACAATCCGGGGCACTGTTCGCAGAGCCTGGTGCGTCTGCTGTTGGCAAGGCTTCGCGACCCGCGCCAGGCACCTATCACACGCGCGGCCTGTGCGGCATACCTGGCATCTTTTCTGGCGCGCGCGGCATTCGTGCCGGAGACCGTGGTGGTCAAGACCCTGCAGGAGCTGGCATCCTTTAGCTTGGACTATTGCAGGGGCCAGAGCGGCGGCCTTTCGGCGAGCAGCAGCGCCGGCAACCTGTCCGCTAGAACTCTCACCAATAGTGGTCTGCAGGATTCTGCAGCGCTGATGGCCTTGACTGCAGAGACTGCCAATGCCCAAACGCAGCGGCACCAGATGTTTTACGCGGCTGTGCAAGCCATCCTGTACGTGCTATGCTACCACATGCAGGCCTTGGTTGGCGACATGCTGCAGCAACAACAGTCTCAAGAGCGTGGGCAGGAAGGGGCTACGGATTCCGGGGAGCAGACAGATGCCCATAACAAGGGCAATAAGGATCTGGCGGAGTCTGTGGTGTCGCTGGTGCGGGGACCTGTGGTGCAGCTGCTGAACCACCGCCTGCAGCCGCTAGGAGTTTGTTTGCCATCGGTGGCGGCGGAGTTCATCCATCAGGCAGCGTCGCTGGGCGTCGTGGATTTGCAGTCCTTGTTGACGCAAGTGGAGCCAGAGACGCGGTCCCAGCGGCCGCTGGAGATGTTTTTTCCGTTTGACCCCTACCTGTTGCGCCGATCTAGCCGCTTCTTGCAGCTCAAGCAGAGCTATGTGCGCTGGCGGCATGGTCACCCGCAGACGGCGGCGGGTGGTACCGGCGCGGAGGTTGCCGACAGCGAGGATGATGAGGGAGAGGAGGCAGACGGCCGGGGCAGCGACGGTGCGTTTCGGCCACGCAGCTTTACTATGGAAGTGCCTGTGTGCCTAGCATTGAGGTCCTGTCGGGTGTCAAACGTGGATTGCGCGTAGCTGCTCGGAATGTAGGCCGAGGTTAGAGACACGTTCAAGCGGTCTGTACTGCCTGTAAAGGCAAAGCGAAAAATAGCTGCGATGTTTTGGTCGCCGCGCTGAGCCATAGTTCCTTGGTCACCGCGCCCTGCCTCTGCTCTATCTTCATCCCAGGCGAAGACCAGGAGCCGAGCCCCAGCAACAGTGAGGACGAAGGCGAGGAGAGTGACGACGAGGATATGGCGGGTCGATCCATGCCGTCGGACGCGATGTTGCATGACCCAACCAACCGGCTGCACGCAGGCGCGGCAGGATCTTCCATGCATCATGCACGGGGTGTGTCCGGCGCGACCGGCAGCAGGCCGCACGGTCGTGGAAAGAGCGGTAGTGCCGTCATGGGAACATCGTACATGTCGTACGCCTCGACGGCAAGCCAGGAGGTTGCGTCACCGTACGGCATGTCACCCCATGATGGCGGCGACATGCTCGTGAACAATCCACTGGGGAGCTCTCCTGGCGTAGTGCCCATGTCGCTTGGAACACCCGAAATGCATTTCATGTCGCAGGTGCCGTTGCGCATAGGCCGCCATTGATTGCGTTTAGATTATGCTGCATATCATTCGGGGTATTGCAGCAGCAGGGCACTCGGATGGCCTAGGTTGCAGCATTGCTTTCCACGGGCAGGATCGGCGCAAAACTTGTTATGGCGTTCGTGGACAAATTGGAATCGCTTCTCTGCTAGCTGGCTGAGGATGTTCTAGTTCTGCAGCGACCATAGTAGGTATACCGCAAAGAGCAATTATTAGGCATGCAGTCTGGGGATTCTTCATAGTTCGGTGCATCTGCGCTAAGCGCATTGTTAATCGAGAGGCAGTGTGTTGGGATTTATATGGATTTTCGACTGTTTGCAGTAGGCGCTCTTGAGACGATGCTGTTTGCAGCGCCGTCGAGGAGTGCCGACGGCGAGTTTGGAGACTTAGGATGAGTGGTCATAAGCTGGACAGTTCATTGGACTTGGAAGCCATCTATCTCTTGTTACATCAGCAACTGGATGGGTAGCACTTGCTTAGCAAGCCAAATGCGCTTGCGTGTGTCAACTGCTGTTTCCAGGGCTTATAACGCTCTTTGCCTACAGGCCTGCTGCGTCTGCTTATTGAAGCTCGTGCTCACCTAGACCCCGCATGATGCCCCAATCCTACCGGTAATCTCATCTGAGTGTCAAGTGCTGGGGACGAGGGTGGCCGTGCGGCTTCCCGGAGGTTCCGGGAGAATCGGATAGCTTGGGCATCTCTGGTGCCCGCATTGCACGGCTAAAGAGCACCTAGCAATGCAGGCCATTGTCTCACTGAGGTACGATAACCTACAAAACTCATAAACGGGCTCACGGCCTCAACGTGGAATCATGACCTTCCTCTTCTAAGCATGCCCTTTTTATAACTGCAATTTCCAGATAGTTGACGCGATTGGCGGCTTGCGGATGCCTAACTAGCATTTTTTTGGTCGTTGGGAGGATTGGGAAATGCAGGGAACCATTATCATACTTCACCTGGCATTCACTCCTTGATGGTCAAATCAGCAGCTGCTCTGTATGTGTGCATCATTGTTGACATCCCTTGACGTGCATGCTTGCCCTGGCGTCTCTTGATGAAGTCCCCAACGGACATGGTTTCCCAGGTTCGACCTGTAAGGGGTTTTCCTCGTCGCTAACAGGTTTCTAATTGCCTTTCACAATGTGCCTGTGCGGGCCTGGAATTCCCGTTTTCTGCAGCTGGTCGTGGTGATAGCACTGCGGGTGGACATGCGCGGTTCACGTGCGCATGTCTGCACCAAAGATAGATGCATGGGCATGGCCTTTCACCGTGGATGTTAGCAGGTTTGCGTCAGGTAGTTGTATTCGGATGCACCGTCCTACATATGCGGCCCACATCGCCGTCTCTCCAGGACGCCATGATCCTGCATCCTCGCTGAAAACGGGGTAAGAGATCTTTTTAAGGGATTATTTTTGGGGTGCCGGGGTTTCGTGAGCCTGGAATAATTCTCTGGCCTCCTGGTTCAACCACCGTTAGGCGTTGCACGCCTATACACGCCACATACAATCCAGGCATACATAATGGAAATGTTTTCGTGAGTGTTGTGTTGTGTTATTACAGAGCGCTTGGGCCGAAACCTGTACTGCGGCTGCGAAACAGTTTCCGAATTTTGACCTCCCTGCGAAACCTCGGGTAACTGTCGGAAACCTCGAAATGCTGTAATTTGTGTGTGGTTGTTACAATGTGCTCCTGACTCACGAAGAATAGAGCCAGCGGGCCGTGCACTGCACTAGAAACTAAATGTCGTTCGCTTGCAAGGGTTGTAACTTGTATTCATGGGAGAGGGCTACAGAAGTACAGGGAAGCGTCACGGCATCTGAGGGATTGCTGATTGGACTGTTCTGGGGGTATTGACAGAGGTAGCCCTGAGCATCTTACCTTGGCTGATAGGAAAGTACCAAGCCATGGGGTAAGTGCCGTTTTTGACTCGGTCAGAGCCATCAAATGAGATGCCTGGGTCTCCGCTAAGCACTGAAATTATTCCTGACATTATAAGCATGAAATCAAACTATCGCATGGTTTCGCAGGCTCAAACACCATGCGTACGCTTTGAAAACAGATTCCGCATACGGCGCTTGTGTTAAGACCAGCAAAGCGCCGGACCCCCGCCGGGTCCTATTACTGCTGTTACCATCCTCTGGTATATAAGTGTCGGTCATTTCCAACAGCTTGCCGAAAAGGCCGGTCACTAGTTTCGGCCTTTCCGGAAAGGCCGAAACTAGTTACCGGAAAGGCCGAAACCACAGGAGGGTAGAATCCGGGCTGGACTTAGGGAAGAGCTCTGTCGCAGAATTAGCCTGGATTTTATTCCTGACAAAAGAATTGGTCTGTCGAGGTCTTGAATTGTTCTGGCGGGCTCGCCGGAGGTATTCGAATTGCGCTGTGGAGCCTCGGAATTGGGCTGTGCTGGGCCTGAATTGGCCTGTCCGGGTGTCGAATTGGCCTGTCCGGGTGCCGAATTGGCCTAACAGGGTGTCGAATTAGCCTGTCAGGTATCGAATTGACCTGTTCGGGGTGTCAAATTGGCCTTGCAGGGTATCGAATTAGCGTGTTCAGGGTGTCGAATTGGCTGTCAAAAAAGTTGGCAGGATTGGCTCGGGCTGGCATCCAAAAGCACATGACTTTAAAGGAATTTACAGAAAACTTTGCAAGGGGACCGCTTAAAAGTGCCTCATATGCGTATTGGTTTCGATCCCAGGACATGGAGCAGGAAAACTTGCACACCTGTTTACCGTACTCTGGCAATGTAGGGAGGCAAGCACAGAGTCTACTTACCGGAAAGGCCGAAATAGTTACCGGAAAGGCCGAAACTGGATACCGGCCTTTCCGGAAAGGCCGAAACTACTTACGGAAAGGCCGAAACTAGTTACCGGAAAGGCCGAAACTGGATACCGGCCTTTCCGGAAAGGCCGAAACTACTTACCGGAAAGGCCGAAACTGGATACCGGCCTTTCCGGAAAGGCCTTTCCGGCGTTCCTGGACCTTTTTGCTGAAAACACGGAAACAGGATTCACAGAGTTTCCGTTTCGCAAGGTTTCCATTTCGGCCCGACCGTTTTCTTGCAAGCTCGCAAGAGCTCGCAAGGCCCGGACGAGCCAGGAGGCCCATAAACCATAAACCGCGAGAACGGCAAAAAAGGAAAGCGAAGTTAACGACCCTTTTTAGAGTCGTCTTGCTCTACCAGGCTGTGTTTGCGTGCAATTCGGGCATGGCGCCGAACATGTGCAGCGTTTCGACCAACCATCTCTGTGCAACGGGCCATTGCTTGTAAGCAGCGCAAGGCGCGGCTCCCGCCACAAGGACAAAACTGTTCTCCGAGCCGACCAAGGGAAACAGCCAGCTATTTTGAAAACAATGTCAAAAATTCAGGAGCGCTGAGTAAAGGAAGAGTTGCGTAAAAAACCAAGGATGAAGGAGTAGGACATGAAAATGATGTGGCCTGATTAGGAAAGTTTGCCATCCCGCGTCACCTTTAGGAAACATGATGAAACGGCCCAGGATGTTGTGTGGCTAGCAAATAAATGGATAGCTTTCACTTAAGAATTAAAAAATATTTCCGAAGGAACGACTGTGGGAGCGAATCTGCAAGGCAAAGATATTCAGGGATAGTAGCCTGGGATGGATACGGATAGATGTGGAGGCTTGTGGGCGAACAAACGGGAGCTAAGGACCTAAAAGAGTTGGGTGATCACAAATCAGCTATCAGTTCATGCAGCAGCCGGTAACATGTCCTGGCCCACGTCCACGGGCCGCATCTACGGGCCAAATGAGTAACAATGCTACATACCAGCACGTGCTATATCGTACACCCGTTTGCATTTCTAGAGCACACGAGCAAAGTCAGGCAAGTCAATTGGCGGTGGACTATAGGCTCGCTGGTGGATTGCCCAGCATCGGGGCAGGTCTGATATTATTGCCGTTCAGCATCCATTCGCTCATCCATCCGCCCATACGTTTAGGAGCAAAGTTAGGTCGAAGTGTTACCGTTCGCTCTTAACGAGCTCACGCGGCACCGACCGCGCGGCATATGCAGTAAAGGTGATAAAGAGCTTCGACTTGAGGGACAGCGGGCCAGTGCCAGGACTCACTCCATTCGCTATTTCTGTTATATATATACAAATCAACGCGTTGCGATGGACCGTTCTGCAATGAACGTGTTTTCAGAGCTTCGGCGTGCGTCTACAGCTAGGACACGAGCTCTCGGTGGCCTTGTGAATGCCAAGTCAACAATTGCTCCTGGCAAGAGGCTTGCGACCTGTAAGCTCGCTCGTCCGAAGACGAAGTGTTCAAGACAAAACGTTTTCCAGGTGTGCAACGGCAAAATTGTACGAAGTCGCGATCTTTAGCATTATTCCTGCATATCGGATGGGAACAGCGAAACACACGACGTCCTACATCCTTGCGAAGTCATACTTGTCACTGCTGCGGTTTCGCTTAGGGACGCGGCCCTTGGAAGTTAGCCGACCTGGCGGTCGGTCGCGCCAAGAGCGCTGGTGTAGCGTCTGTGGCGACAGATTATGCATTAGATAATGAGTTTTACGCGTTGCTAGAGTTTCCCGCCTATCTGGATGAAGGCACGCATGCTGATAGCTGAATAGGAAGCCTGAGGTCGCTTACTCTTACTGCTTTCTCTCGGAGATGGAGGTCAGATCCCCTTTTCTCGTTTTCCTTTTTTGTTTCTTCCTTCCTTTTTACTGCGCTAGAGCTCCTGGTCTGTGAGCCTCCTGGCTCGTCTGGGCCTTACGAGCTCTCGCGAGCTTGTAACATAGCATAACATAGCCCGTAGGATCGGCATGTGTTCTGAAATTCTTAAGCTAAACTTATGATGTAGGGCACCAAAGCTCGCGTCGCGGCCCTCCTGTCCTCGCCATGGTTTTCTTTTAACTGGCGAACTGCATGACATAGCGTCCATTAGTTCTACAATGTGGATGTGGGCCTTGGATAGCCCTCGCTTCCTTGCTGTGATTAGTCCACGTTTGTCACAGACGGCAGTTTGCTTGCGCTCCCGATGGCAGCAGATTCGCAACTCAAGCCGGAACTCTGAGACCAAGGTACTGATGATGAATCGTACATGTAATTTAATCACATCGTTGTAGATAATGATCGGATGCTTGCGCATCTAGCCAGTTAACCCTTACTTGGGCTGCTCGGAAGGGAAACGACGCATGGCCACCATGGCGCTATCTATCGTAGGTGCTTGTGGATGGTTCAAGTGCGACAATTCCAGTGCCAGGTGCACGGCGGCGCCAGCGGAACGCCCGGCACGGCGCTCGTCTCATGCCACGGCCGGGAGTACCTTTCCCAGCAACCTCGGTGGGAAGCACCAGTCCTGCGACCAGCGTCAGCGGCTCCGAACAGGACCTTACTGTAGACCTCGACTACGCACCATCGCTGGGTCCGCTCCGTGAGGTCCTCTGCGTGTTAGCGCCCGTCCTGCTGGTCGCGCTGCTCTATGTCGCCACGGGACACCTGCACTATGGATTATGGCCAGCAAACTTAGCGAGCATAGTTCTCGCAGCGGCGCTGGCATCCCTTGCGCGCTCGGTATGGCTGGAAAAAGCTTACAAGGTATGCATTCTGGCCCTAAGGTATGCAGCTAAGCCGTCAACCGCATGGATGCGCTTGCAAGCGGTGGTTAATGCTTTGCTTTCCTCCGCCGCCGCCTGCAAGTCGTAAATGGTCGTTGGATTAGCGGCACAGGATGCTGCCGCTCTCTGACTTTGTGCCAATCTTCAGTCTGCCGCAAATGGTTTCCAAAAGAGAGCCACTTCGACGCTATACCGCAAAACCTTGGTGCGCCGGTTCATCACCCTCCATCCGCATCCCTGCCAGGCGCGAGAGCGTGCGTTTGCGGCGCTCGGTGACCCAGATTCGCGCTTCCGGCCCTTTACTAGCGCCGCGGCGGGAGGGGCAAGAGGAGGCGTCCAGCAACTGGTAGTGCACGTCAAGGTCAAGGTCGGGGACCTGAACTCTCCAACAATCGGCAACGATGGTAGGTTTTGACCTTCAGCCGTTCAACCAAGATTCAAATACTTTGGGGCGTTCTGAGTGCGACCCGCGGGTCGTGATACAGGAATGGGGGCTGCAATTTCTATCACAGATGCGCCGGTGATCCTTTCCAGGCCACTGATTTTCGATTCATCCACTCACTGCGCTGGTTTCCTGCATCTTCATGCGCGGCGTTGGCTTCCTTGGGGATCGTCGCCTTTGGAAGGTCCTGAGACGGGTCGAAACTGTGACAAGTTGCCATCCCTCAGACCGAGGGGAAAAAGCAAGGGCTATATACCCGGGTTGATGACATTGTAGACGGGTTGGACGGGTCACCATTTGTGCTTGCAGGGGCTGAGAGCGACGGTGCACCCGCCGACGACGGCAGCATGGGTGATGATGCACATGGCGGTGGTACTCGTGCTGGCGGAGCTGGAGCCCCGGAGGACAGCCTTGATGCCCCTGCTTCGCAAGGAGGGAACGCAGTTACAGCCGTGCACTGCTACCATGGTTTCGGCGCCAACCTGGGGTCGTACAAGCGGGTGCAGGAGGAGATGGCGGCAGCGCTGCGCGGTGTGGTAACGGCCCACGACATGCCGGGCTTTGGGCTTACGCAGAGGTAGGGCTACAGGTGGCGTACCGGTGGCAAGACCGTGTGCCACGTGAAACAAGGCTGCTTTTGTCCTGCAAAGCAGCTGAAGGGAACGTCGTTTCCATCACGAACTCATAGCCCCAGTGTTATGAAACCTCATTCGCAAAGGAAACCTCTTTATGCATTGCAGGCCCTCGGACATTTCTTCCTACTTTTTGACGTTCAATGGCCGCTTGGGCCGGTTCGTGATGGACTACGAGTTGCAGCAGCTGGGGCTGATCCCTCCGGGGGAAGCTGTGCAGGGGCAGCGTCAGTTCAACAGCACGGCGGCTTACGGCGACATCTGTCGCCGTACCGGTGGCCCGGTAGCAGCCTTCGCAAGACGCGACCCGAAGCATCAGCTGCAGCTAGAGAAGGTAAGCAAGGCTGTAGCGGCGGTAGCGGGAGGACGCGGGTGCTATGATATCGTGGGGGTGTTGGGGCTTCCAAATGGGTATTATGCTCGTCGTCCGCTGTAGTATCCTGGGTATCACGGGATCTGTCATCCGCCGATCGGTTCTTTTCTGCAAAAGACGTGATACAACGTCCGCGCATCTTTCTCACAACTTTTTTTCCGATTAACTGCTCCCCAATTGGCGCTGTCGCCCCATTATCATATCAAAACGCTTCCACAGCATGGAATGGAATTGTAGAGTTGAAGAAGAAGGGGCGCGCAGCTCTTCCAAGGCCTAAGGCACTGCTCTGATGTCGCGGCTACGTTTGTGCTTTTGCGGTGGTGGCTGCACTGACGCCGTGCTTGCCCCATGACGCGTTTTCTCGCCTCCCCCACCACGCGTGATAGGCCCCGGGCGAAACCTCGGCCTCCCCAAAGCTGCCACGTTTCGGAACGGGCACCAGCGTGCCGTCCGCATCGGTGGCGGCCCCCGGGGCTGTTGGACCAGACGGCGATCCCCTCACTGGAGAGGTGTTGATGAAGGTGGCATCCGCAGAGGCCGCTTCGCCGGACAGCTCTGGTGAAAGGGTGGTGGCGCAGCAGCACCGATGCGAGGACCGTGGAGAGGGGCAGACGAAGCAGGCCGCACGCGTCGCACAGACTCGCGCCATCAAGCGCATCCTTATCGGTCACTCACTCGGCGGCGCCTGCGCTTCCCTGGAGGTGAGTGAGACATCTTCTCAGTACTCCCATTTTGTCCGCAAATTTGTGTGATTGGAAGGTTTCGTACCGTGTGGAGGTGTACGACAAGGTGTACGGCATGACAAGGAAGGGGCTTGGAGGATGTGGAACATGTATGTGCATTCCGGAACCCACGCATGCTCTGCTGCTGGTCCCCGGTGCCGTACATCCATAGGTTTGGCTGTTCACTTTTCCGGCATCTCAAAAGTCTCTCTTTAACGGTTGTAAACCGCAAGTATAAAGCATGGAGGACCATACGTTTTCTCTCTTCACTCCCCACGTCGCGCGGGGCTGCTACCTGCACCCTCTCTCAACAACATTGCTCCGCTATGTGATTTTGCCGTCCTGGATAGGCCGTGGCCAACCCGGACGACCTGGCCGGGCTGGTGCTGGTGGCTCCCGCGGTCATCGCTCTGCCTGGGCCCGAGTACCAGGCAGTCACACTATCACCCGACCGGCCCAGCGGTGAAAGCCTTGGTACGGCAGAGGCAGCGGCGGCAGAGCAGCTCCGAACCGCCCACGCCCGCGCAGCAGCGCACTTGGGCTCTGAGCCGATTGGCACCCACGTGACCGACCCTCCGGAGGTACGGCGGTTGTACCCCGTGGGCCCGATGCCCGGTGGGCCTGGGAGCGGTTTTGTTACGAGTGGCAACAGTGCTGGCGCTGGCGATTGCAAGACGAGCCGCGGCGAGCGGGGCGGCGTGCGTGCGGGGACTCTCCTGCGCGCCGCGCGGATGCTGTTGGTGGCCCTGGCGTCGCTGGCGCTGATGACGGTGCTGCGGCTGCTGGCGCCAGTCATCACACTGCTGCTGCGGTCGCTGGTGCGGCGGCGGACCTTTTGGGTCAAGGTGAGCGTCAATGATTACAGCCACTGCACGCATATAATGATGTACGTGATGGCTATGTCGTGCGGGGCGCGGTTGCCGCCTTGCGTTGCGGTGTGCGCTAACTAAGGGCCCGTGTGCCCGTGTACCTTTGGTCATATATACGCATTGGCGTTGTGTACATTTCCGCGCTCGCAAGGCGTTGTCGATCCATCTTAGCTCCGAAGGCCTTTCGGCTGTCCTCCTCATCCGCTCCCGCATCGCGCTCCAGGGTCTGCAGCAGGCGTACTACAACCCAGGGGCCGTGACGCAGGACATCGTGGATTCGTACCGCTTGCCGCAACTGGTCAGCGGCTGGGAGAGCGGAATGGTCAACTTCCTGTTGGCTAGGCTCACCAGACCCAAGTGAGCAGAGCACTGGGAGCCAGGGGAAGCTGGGTAGGAATGGCCGAGAGCGGGTTGAGCTAGCCAAGAGCGGAATTGGACTCCGGCCTAGTAGCCCGCGAGGTGCTGAGATTGGATTTTTGTGGTATTGACCCCTGTGAACCCGGGCACCTGGCGCTCCTTCGCGCCTGCTGCATTGGGATTCACATCAACTCTCCTGCATCCGTCCTTGTTCCCGTATGTCTGTCCGCCCGCTTCTTTGGACTGGCTGATACATTCATAACCCTAATAAGCGGCCCCTCATCATTTCCGCTGTCCTGGGTGCGTCCATTCGTCCGTCCGGGCGCATCCTTTTTCCCCAACCCCCCCACACATACAGTGGCAGCTTGCAAACGCTGTTACGCCAGGCCTCGAAAATATTGGAGCCTGCGTCGACCTCTGCAGCGCTGGCAGCCACTGCCGCAGCCGCCAGCGCCCTCGCCAAGCGATCGGCGGCGACAGCACGAGAGCTCTCCCGGTCATCCTCCTCCGCCTCCGCAGCTGCCTCTGCCTCCACCTTCTCCTCCTCCTCTGCCGCGTCCTCTTTTTCCACTTCCCCGGTAAGCAAGGGCATTGCAGACGCCGCGGCCGGTTCTGAAAGCCGCCGTGAGGGCGTCGCCGCTGCCGCCAACCAGCGGGACGATGATGGCAGTACCGTTGTGGGCAACGACAAAGTGGATGAGGTCGAAGGCGATGGCGACCTCGCGACGCGGTTGGCGGCGCTGGTGGCAAGCAGGGGCCTGCCCGTGCTCATCATTCATGGGCTCTACGACAGGCTGGTGCCCGCATCAAACAGCCAGCGTTTGGCCCGCATGCTGCCCGGCTGTGAGCTGGTGCTGCTGGACCGATGCGGCCACATGCCGCAGGTACGCTGTCGTCCGTTCCTCTGTACGGCAGGATATTTCTTTCTAGTCTCTAGGACAAAATAACCCGAGCTGTGTAAACTATCATCCGCTCTCCTGACTCAACCATTTCATTCGCAATGTGCGTCCACTCTCTGCGCTAGTCGCGAGACATTTGGTTGTTCAGTTCTTGTCCCTCCGCCCTGGCCCGTTTTGGTCGAACTGCAGGAAGAGCTGCCGCAACTATTCGTGAATTTGGTAGCGGAGTTTGCTGCGCGTTTGCCTTGATGGAAAGTCAACTCTCGGTTCGAAGCCGCCCTTCCGGACAGTAAAGGGACCCTAGGGGAGCTTTGTTTTGTTAAGGGACATTGCCAAGAGAGATGACGTACAGTGAGCGTGGTACGCAGTAGTACGATGGCCATAGGTTTACAGTGTTCCTTGTAGAGGCACGGCCTTGTGTTGTAAACACGTGCATGGCAAGGCTGCGTTTTCGGTTGATCGCTTTGCAAGGACGTTTCGTATATCCGTTTTCCACCGGTACAGAGAAAATGATAGAGATTTAGGACATTAGGAGGAGCACTGGAGGGAGGACGTCATGGCAATTTGTGCCATTGTGACGGCACAGCGATAGTGACGTAGGACACGGCGGTTATGGCGGTCTCATCGGGCTTCGGGATCCAGCAGTTATTTCATGCGTCGCCAAAATAGTCCTCAATGTATCGCTGGCACGCCTCTTGGCAGCCTGCGCATCATTTTGCATTCAAAGGGTGGGTGGAGCGTTTTATGGAGGCGCTGGAGGCGCGTTATACGGTTTATTTATTCCCTTACGCATTGAATTGGCTGTGTTTTGGCGTCGGTTCTTCGGTTCACGCGTGAATTCATGTGGTATGTTTTTACCAAGCATTGTCTTGACCCTCAGTTTCGTTAATTTTCAATTTTTTTGGTGGCGAAGCAAGGGTCCCTGTCCAGCATTTCGTACGCATTCAGTCATGCTGTGAGTTAGGTGCCCAAAGCCCCTTTGGCCATCCCACATTAGTGCCGAGAATATAGTTTTCGTTGATTATCATGGGTTTTTGACGGTTTTTTACATGCCTGATACGAAAGATGCCCAGATGAGGTCGTCTGCTGAGGTTGTTACGTTTTTAAATTCTGCTGAGCCTCCATGGCCGTGGCATATGCAATTAATATCATACAATAGCTCTTGTACCCAAATGCAGTATTATGTAACATTACGTCTGCGCCCACGTCCACTTGCATTAAGCTCTCGCTCGTTGGTTCGCGCTTGCCACCAGAGAACATCCATTGTCCTGACGTTGGCTTTAAGCTTATGGCTTTGCACGGCAGACTGTTTTGCAGGATACAACAGTGCCGGTCTGTAACATCGGCGGTCCTAGTTCAAATAACACCCGATCAACTCAACAAAACGGCTGAAAGGTCAAAACATGACCCGCGACCGAACCTTGATGTCTTGGCAATGAGCATAACATGCATTGCGCATTTGCGCTGAGGTCATAAGTTATACGGATCGAACGGCCCAACGGCCAACAACTTCACCAGCAACAGGAGGGCGACGTTATGGCCAGGCTTTCAACTTCCACCCACTCTATCGCAATAAATACAAGTATGACTTAGTCAATGAGATCTCTATCATATCGTGCGCTTAAGCATGCTGCCTAGCTCTCCGAGAGCGAGGCAGGAGTCGGCAGCCGAGTCGGCCGCTTGCTCTTACGACTGAGCACTGTCACATCAGGTCAGGTTGCAGCATTGATTTGTGAATCCTTATATTTTTTTATGAGTACATGCCAAACGCCCTGGTGTTTGCCGTTGAACATCAAGTAAGACGATGCACATGAAGATGCTCAATTTTTGACCCATATGATCCTCTGTATGCGAAATGGTCTGTAACGCCGTATTTACTTAGGAGCTGGATGGACATGCATAATACCGTTGTGGGCCTTGTACCGACTTCACCGCATGCTCTGTAAGCTCTTAAACAATCTAGTATGCCGTCTACAGTACATGATATCTTACTATTTCTTTCCATAGGCAATTAAAATTCTTGTGCTAAAGCGCTTCTGTAGTGCTACCAAATTAAATGGCCTTGTCTGCACGTAGCTTTCAATCTGGGCAGGTTTGCAGTCGCAAAGCGGCTCCAAGCAGATGTGTGGCTACTCGGCCGGTGCGGTCCGTGCGAGTCGCTCAGGCGGACGCCGCCCCAGCCACTGAGGCTCCCAAGGCTCTTCCTGTGGAAAAGAGTGGGCCGAACTTCAAGCCATTGCGCGACGTTATGCAGATCATGCAGATTCTGCCTCACAGGTACCTGGGAAGGGCACGATATGGGTTGACGCGCATGCGTAGGCGTTATAACGCCAGAACAGAGTCAACGGAGGCCAACACACCGCCTGTTACGGGCTGTCGTGGATATTCAATTTCAGTGAAGCTATTCGTGTCGAGATGTTAATGATCTTGGCTGAAGTGCTGAAACGGTCCTGGCGCTTGTGTAATCCTTCACCTACATCTGAGGGTGGCGTACCAAGGCGTAATAGAACCGTGGCCCCTCCGTTCATAAGCTAGACATCTGAGTCGTGGCCATTTTCTCGATTGCTGAAGACCGATAGTCGTCCGTGCTATTCGCCGCCGCTTACTCTATAGTTGTCGCCACTAAGGAGCGACATCGACAAGATGCTTGCGGCTATCCTTCAAGCCACAACCAACGTTGGGTTGTCTTTGCTGCAACCCTTGCCCATTCCCCTCCTCCCGCCTCGGCTCTGACCCTGTCCCTGATGGTGTGTTGTCCTGTTTCTCGGCCGCACCGTTCAGGTATCCCTTCCTGCTGGTAGATCGCGTTGTGGAGTGGGAGAAGGAAAAGTACGCGGTGGGCTACAAGTGCATCACCATCAACGACAACTTCTTCCCAGGTCATTTCCCCGAGCGCGCCATCATGCCAGGTGCGAAGGCCAGTTATTCCCCCTATGCGGTTCAACCATGAACCACCCACAAACCAACCGTCAAATTGGCGTGTGTTGATAGCAGCCTCCGCCGAACTGGGCCGTATTGCGCTGTAGGGCTACCAAGTTATGGGTTCGGGCTCCGTTTTCCCCATCCTCACTGTCCCCTCGCTGTCCCATTCCCTTTCCAATGTTACTTCGCCCCCTTTTTCCCCGCGTCGTACGGGGTACTTACATAATGAGGGCGCTATGGCCTCTACTTTTCCGTCACGATTTACCTGTCCTTGCTGCCCTGCACAGGCGTTCTGCAGGTTGAGGCCATGGCCCAATTGGCTGGTATCGTGATGTTGGATCCGGAGGACACGGAGGCCAAGGGGCTGTTCTTCTTTGCCGGCATTGAGAACTGCCGCTTCCGCAAGCCGGTGGTGCCAGGAGATGTGCTGGTGCGTGGGATCGGCTGAAACAAATGCAGGAGTTGGTTTGAGCACCATTCGGCGGGCTGGAAAACTCTGATATTGGATACACGAGAAACATATACGCTTTTTGGTTCAGGCATCTGACTCTTGCCCCACACCAGCATCGTCACAGCTATCAGCGTTGTTATTGGCTTTGCCGCGGCCTGCACATCTTGCAGGCCGATCCAGTCAGCTCACCCTCTGCTTGAGTTTTCGTGCCTACCTTCTGGTCTACATGGTTCTTCCTTCTTTCCCCCTTGTGTAGATGATGCGTGCGGAGGTGACCAAGTATAACAAGCGGTTCGGCATGGTGAAGGTTGCGGCCACTGGGCATGTGGGCGAGGACCTGGTGGTGGAGGCGGAGCTGACTTTAGCCATGGGCAAGAAGTGACGGGGAGAGTGAGGGCCGGGATGACTGGAAGTTGCAGACAGGAGTGCGCACGCGGCGATGGGAGCTGTGGGAAGACGGACTTGTGGGATGTGATGGGCGGGCCGAAGAAAGGGAGATTTAGTTAAGCTGGTTGCGAACATAGGTAGACAAGATCGTGTCGAACAGGGACCGAGAAGAATCTTACAGGCTACGCCGAACCGAGCTGACATCACTGTGTATTTGGGTACTACCCACAGGCTTCTGATGTGCGAGCAAGGTTTGTGCAATTTACTGTGACATCACACTGATATATGCGAGAGGGCAAGAACGAATCGCAGGCTTAAGTTTGCTCCGTTTTCGTACTTGGGTGAGGAACCGATGGAGACAATGATGTATTCTTTTCGGTTATTTCTCCAATATATTATACGCAGCGAATGATTGGTAACATAATCTACAACGTTCATTTGTTCAGCGAGTGCAGTTGCCGCATTTCAATCTCGCATGTATACTGTTACATTATCGGACTACGAAGGATATAAAAAACAGTTCCCATGGCTAAGCAACGCTCGATTATCGTGATACGCGATTAAAACGCGTGGGTATCCTATCAAACGAGCGAACGAGAAAGACAAACCAAATAGTGAGGGGGCAATGGCATATTCCAAAATCAAAATAGTAATATGACAGCCTGCCGCATTTTCCAGCATGGATGCATAAACGCCTGCAGTAACATTCAGCGACCAAACATTCCTGCGCACATTACGACCTGCTCCTTAAATATTCGCAGTATTCACCTGCAAGCTTCATTATACCTGTGACAAGCTCATGCAGTGAAGACGCCGTATGTCACTCGAAATTTCCCCTAAAACCTTAGCTCGGTTTTGTACATGTGACCTGCTAGCTGGTCTGATGTCCACTGGCCGGCGCGAGCCAAGCACAACTCAAATAAACAGAACGGACTATTTCGGTTGACCGGCGCGCGCAGCTGTAAAACCGTGCATAGCTGACGCCGCACCAGGAATTCAGAGTTCCATTAGAGCTCCATACTAAGCAAAGGAGGGCTGTACCAGACAGCTTAACTTATCATGGCTGATTGCTGAATTAACTGCCGGACTGCCGGGACTGGAGACGCTAGGCAGGAGATACACATTTGCGGACAGCACTTCCGGAGCCGCGTGGCTAATGCTGATCCTGCTCAAGTGAAATCATTGGGATCTTGATTCTTCAACGTGCGCACCAGCAGAGACACTTCCGGTGCTACCCGAACTCCGCAAAAAATCGAAATCCCGTGGAACGCTCGTGTCGGAAGAGCTGGGTGAGCTTGACTTAGCGCCCTGAGACCAGTGATCCGCAGTCGCGGTGCTCGCAATAGGACTGTGCACTTGCGCATCGGCAGAGAGACCAGCTGAGGCGTCCGACGCACCGCGCCCATGCGACCTTTGGGCTTGTAACCCCTGCCTCTGCAATTCTACCTTGACCATGCTAACGGCGGCCTGCGGTTGTAAGGCACTAGTAATTATAACTTGCACCAAGCTATCCTTTTGATCCTGGAAAGTGCTACAACAAGATACTCAGCGGCACGCGCAAGCCTGGTGAACTTGGCTTTGCATAGTCTTGCTAACCGGAAAACATGAAACCCTGGGAAGCGGCTAGCGCGCATAGCGCCATACCCATGAGCTGCTATCATTCCTATACCTCACCTTCTGATCCTTCAGGACATCCGGCGAGGCTTGAAGAGCACCTCCGGAGAAGGCTTCCCCTGGATATGGACAGGTGGTTTTAGGAAGCTAGAGCAGGAGGTCTCATGAGCTACGCTCGAGAACGCAGGCGTACCAGTTTCCTCAACAGCACCCGCTTGCTTGAGATTGTGGGTAGGGCGGATGTAATCTGCCAACTTGCTCTTGACGTGCTGGTACTTCTTCGATCCCGGAAGGCTGCGGTTCTCCTTGTCCTGTAGTACTTGAGCTGATATGGTTGCAAGCTTCGCGCATTACAAGACGCAATGGTTGAATGCAAAGATGTAAGAGATTTCCGTTCGGGACTCGGCTTTCCAGTACTTACCCGAGTGGACTTGTTCCAATTCTTACTATGGATATTGGTGGCTGGAATGGAACCTTGGCATCTCCCGGTGGTTGCAAGGGACAGCTCTCCATCTCCAAGGCTTTGATTTGTGCGACCATCTCCGGCAGGGACGCGAGACGATGAAATAACCAAGCTTTGGTATCCTGTCTTCATTGTCAATAGGTGAATTCAAGTAACGCAGGCACTGGGCGCAGGGGGACTGTAGTAAGGACACTTCAAGGGGTAAGGTTCGTCTGTAAGCAGCAGGAGAATAAGCGCAATAAACCTCAAATATGCAACTAAAACGATAGCTTGGATGTTAGGCGGCTTGTTGGCCGACCTCCCATTTTATACTTTGTAATGGGGAATCCAGCAGATGTACGGTTTCCTCCGAGCCCCAATAGCATTATTCAAAGGAAAAGCTTGTTACTGAAACAATGGATTTGAAATTTGAGATATTCTTTTGCCACAATTATGGTGGATGTGTTCCCTTCGTCCTTGGCGGCATGTGCTGCAAGTGAAAGTGCCCCGTCAAGACCAAACCGATATAAGCAACCAAGGTCACGCCAAGGTTACGGCCTCTGTACCATGTTTCATACACTGCTAGTTGCCATAGGACGTGCCGGATGTTGTCGGGCAAGGAAGGATCATACTTAACTTCCAGGGTGCTACGTTTGCACCTTGCAAGGTGCTTCCATCGGTCTACCGATATCACCTGAGGCAGTCTGAGGCTGCCAAGGACGTGGTGCAGTGGCCTTAGGATTCTGCCGTGTCCACGACATGACCCAAGTCGCCTACATCGCACGACCTTTGTTACAACTCGTGAAAGCCTGAAACCTACGCGTTTACCAAGTCATCTATGAAAACCAGAGGCTTTGCACTTCCTGGAATCTGAGGGAATTGTCGGTGCATCCCGGAACCAAAACTGTACAGGTCAGGTGCCACTTGACTTCGGGGTAAAATGACGCACGTCGATAGACCAGAAGTATTATAAAGTACGATTCACTGAAATCAATAGCCGGTATCCAACCCCAACATCACCATAAATGCAAAACCGGCTCAGGCAGTACTGCAATACACAAACACGTAGGCAGCTGATACTAGTCAGTTGCTACCCGCCTCACTTTTCCACAGAAGCTAAGGTGGGGGCTTAGGCAGAGTAAGGGTTTGACGACAACGCCTGTAATCGCTTGACCGCCTGCTGGTGTAAGGGCTGCCTGGTCAGAAGTGCATTTAAGCAGGTACGTGCCGCAGTGGTGTTGCCGGCCTTGGCGTACGACTCCGACAGCTCCAACAGGATCTCGTCTACGGTGGGCCCTATGGAATGCAGGTGGGGGATCAGATGGTGGTTTAGAGGGGGCAGCAATGTTGCTACTCGCGGCGGCGGACGAAGCAGTGCCGGCCAGGGCCGGCGTCGATGAATCAGACCAGCAAACCCCACCAGCACCCGTCTTAGGGTTGCCAGTGCAATGCACGGTCCGTTGTGGCCGCCGATGGCCCTACTACCCAGCCGGGTACTCCTGTGGGGTCTGAGGCTCGCTATAATACCTACTACCACTACTCCTGCGCCAGTAGCCGACCCACAAAGCGCATGCTCACACGCTCTCAAGCCACCAGTGCCACCCCTCATATTTCCCACTCTCCTGCCCGTACGCCCCCCTTGCCGCACCACACGGCAACCTTCCCCATACGTTGAAGAGAAACCCATGCGCTCGGGCCCGGCCCCTTTCCAAATCGCCCATACCAGCATTCGATGTGTGGCTCCTCGGCGCCAGCAGCAGCTCCGGAACCCTCGCCGCCCGCCGCAGAGGAGGCAGCCTCGCTGCCAGTTCATATATCCCTAGTTGTGATGCCGCCTGAGCCATCCAGTAGAGCAACACTGCATGGGGCTGCAGTAATGCAGTGCAGTAGAGAGGTACCACCAGCAGCTTGAGCGCAATGTGTATGCCCGGGCTGGATCCTGGGTGTGGGGGACAAAGGGGCAATAGGGAGGTGGTGGCGGGGGAACAGCAACGCAAGCAGCACGAGCAAGTGCAGGGCCCGGCAAACTCACCTCCTGCGGATCTGTCCGCGGCGCTCACGTACAATAGCACGAGCGCCAGCGGGAGGATGGCTCCTGCCGTACCGTACGGAGTTGAGAGCGTCTGTAGATACACGGGTGGGGCCGTCAGGTCCTGGAAGTACAACAGTCCCTCTCCCGTGAAACCGGGCCACAAGCTGTCTGACATGCGGCGGAGGGCCAGTGACAGGGACACCACAAGAGAGACCTGCAGAGTGGGACGGGGGAAGCCTGGCAGCTCAGGAAGCGCCATTTTTTTCCCGCCCGTGCCACGTGTGTTTGGTGTGGAGAAATGCGTGATAAGTGTCGATTACCGATCTTAACGCAAATCCTGACCCAAATCCTGACCCAAATCCTGACCCAAATCCTGAACCAGATCCTGACCCATACTCTATTCCCTAACGATGTACGAGCTGTAGCAGGCGGCGACGGCATCAAGTTATGCCGTTGGTGCGCGCGGATGTGCTCATGCGTGGGAACGTGCATAGAGACGCCTCAGGAATTAACTCGCCACAAAGGATGACAACAACCGCAATAACAGCAGCAAAAGCAAATATAGTAGCGAAGCAACAGCAACAACAATAGTACAGTGCTGTACATAATCGTACGAACTCCTCCACGCGGTTTCCAAACAAATGGCTTACCGTGAAAGGGACACACCAAAACATCATCGATCAAACGCAGCAATCTGCACGACGGCACACGCACCTGTACGGCTGTGTTACCCAAGTACCAGCCGAAGGAAGGCACCCCATGCAGATGCCGCAAGTGGTTGAACACCCGGCGCACCACATCCATCCGGCCTAACTCAGCCCCAGCAGTGCTGCTGCCGCCACCGTTACCGCCACCGCTAGCATTGCTGCTCTTGGTCCCACTGCTGCCGCTGCTGCTGGGCCCCAGCTGCGTTTGCACCCCCACCTGCTGTTCCCCGGGCGCCCCTACCCCTGCTCCTCCTGCTTTCCCCGCTAGCTGCCGCTCCCCTTCCCGTTGTTCCTCTTCCTGCGCCTGTCGCCGCTGCGCCTGGCACTGCTGCTCGGCCGCTGCAGCCACCGCCTCGGCAACCGCGCGAGATAACTCAAACGCCTGGTGCAGCAGGGCCACATTGGCAGAGGCCGCGTATGCACGCAGGCTCAGCGGCATCAGGGCGCCGCGGAGCAATAGTGTAGTGGTGGGGATGGCGGCCCACCAAGGCAAGCCTGTGGCCGTGTGAGCACCCTCCCACCATTGCACTCCCAGCTGGGTGGGGCTGAGGATCAGGGCTAAAGGATCCTCCAACGGGGAGGCTGCGGAGATGCAAGGGGAGGGGGAGAGCGTAGAGAGGCCCAGGCCCTCCGGTGCTGCTGCTGCTGCTGCTATTGATGATGATGAGGTTGAAGCTAGGTGGTCGTGTGCGGCTGTGAGCGGCAGGTTGGAACGGACACACTCGGAGGTTAAGGTGCTGGAAGGCGCTGCCATGGAGGCGGCAGTGTCATTGTGGATGGCGCTGTGGTTGGAAGGAAGGGTGAGGGGTAAGCCTGGGTCCGATGCGCGCGTGCTATTGTGGCGGACATGGCTTGTTGCGGATCCTTGGAGGCCCGTGATGCGGGCGGCCCTGTGAATGGGAGGGAGGTGAAGTGAGAAGGAGGCTCCGCACGGGCGAATTCATGGATTGAGTGGTACAGCTCGGATGCTGGGAGGCAGGAGTGGGGCAGGCGGAGCGCCGGAACCTGCATGTCGTACCCTTATGTACGCTTACTTGTCACACGCCATACAGCTTAGGGTTGTGTGACAGCAAGGTTTGAGCCTCCCTTACCAACTCCAGGTCCAGGGTGCAGCTTGGGTCGGAAACGAAGCCGAAAGTGTCGCGGCACAGGGGCATCGCGCAAGGTGCGCAAGCCCCCCAATTTTCCGCAAACCTGACATCTAGTGCCTACAGAACAGCTGAAATGGCGGCGTCGGCGCACGAATGCAAGATGTGACAAGTGATGGCCGGACGGGACAGAGCGGGGCGAAACATCAGCGTGCCTAAATTACTTTGGTAATCATTTACGCAAACGGTGCGTCGTGTCCTTTGGTAAACAACGATAACGCTATCTTGCCGACCGATTTCGGGACAAAGGGATGTTGTACACGTATAGCACCTTTTTGCAAGGCTATGCATACCCGATGTTACAGCATTAGCACAATACAGGACAATCGGATCAATTTACCGCAGGGCAACTTTCAAAACCGGTTGCCTGCCAACTGGTCCTTTATTTTGTGTCACTATTATAACTAACTCTCACTGTCGCCATAACATTTAAGTCATATAATTTTGTGCCTTAGACAACATAACGCACACGTCGATGTCATTTGCGGCCTGACCTAGATTCTAAAGCATCCTTGCGGGCAACAGCTGTCTGGAATCAGCTTCTAGCTTGAGAGTCTGTCCCTTGTGACAATGTTGGGCGCAAGGTCTGTCTTTTTACTGCAGCGGCGCGGGTTTCAGTTGCGCAACATCTTGGCACCTTCCGCTAACTGCACCTTTTCATGAACGTTCGTGGACATGGAACCTCTCTCCTGCAATCGTGTGGCTGACAGCAGGGACAGGAAGGGTTTCTCTAGGGTAAGTTTAGGCAACAGGCCCCTCTAGCCAGGGTGTCTGTACTCCCCGGGGTCATTTGCATTCGTTTCATGACCGAAGTCCGGCCCATTGGTATGCAGGACAAGGTGGACGTCGAATCATTGGAACAGGAAAATGATCGCGGTCTGGATCACCTCGCGGATCGTGTGGCCCTCCTAAAGAACGTAGGTGATATGCCGTACATGCTGCCTTGATCGAAGCAGTGAAAGCACAGACGATCTTACCCGGAAGAGCCTTATGCATAGCCATATGTTGCAGGACATTTGGAAAAACCCATGATGCTTGGACTAAATGGCTTAGTCCAAATCCCATGATGCTTGGACTAAGCCATTTAGTCCAAGCATCATGGGTTTTTCCAATGAACGATTAATGAACACTTTCGGATCCCGTCGCCTTACTGAACATCGCTCAACATACATACATACACACACTGCGCCTCGAGCTTTTCTACTCCCTGCTCCTTACTGCTCTTCCTGCAGGTGACGCAAGGCATCAACAAGGAAGCCAATGACCAGCACAAGCTATTAGACAACATGGTGCGATGGTCGTGATTGCGTTGTTGCTGGATGCGGGGGCTTACGTCCGAGGCTTCCTCGAGTGTAACCCCAGGCCCGGACCCAGGCCGACCTGACAGAGGCTCCCGGCCTGAAACGGACACAAATTTTATTGCCGGGCCTGTCGCTTGATGGTTGGCATGGTAATCTCATACATACATACATACATACATACATACATACATACATACATACATACATACATACACACACACACCCCAGCATCACTCGTCTCTGGTTAGTCTCCCCCCTGGAAGGTGTATTGGAGAAGTTCTTAAAACTTGTGGTCCATGACCTCAACCTCAGTGAGACGGCATCGTTGTGTCCTCTGGACGGTGCTACAGCATCGATCTTGGTGTGAGCCGCTGATTTCCTTTTCCTTTACTCCGCCCACCCTTTCGTAGGACGGCAGCTTTATGTCCGTGCGAGGGTTTATGGGCGCTGTGACGGATAAGTCCCGATTGGTAAGCGACGGGTAAGGGGCGGAACTTTAGGGGTTTTGCTTCCTTCTGGTCAAGCGATGGGAGGAAGGCTCCCGGGTCACAGCTTCTAGAGGGGCCTGAGAGGGGCCTAGTGTTTCGTGGTGAAGTCTTCGAGACCGCCATCTGCTGGGCCCATTAGCAGTCAGCCAGCACACGTGCTACGGCAGCTCTGGCCTAGCCGACTTCTCGAGGAAGCGAGGGCTCCACAGTTATGCGTATCTTTGGATGCTCCCTGTTCAGGTTTAGTGGATGCCGCTTATCCCTTCGGGAAAAACGCAGTCCGGGCATGGCATAATGATTTCCATTCACGGTTTCTGACTGTTGCATCTGGCGCCATGCAGCTCAGTCTTCTTACCGGGTCGGCTGTAATACGGCTTAGGTGCACTTAGTCCTGTTTGGGGTCCATTTTATTGTTTATTACTGTGCCGCCAGGCTGCAGCTAGCCAGGGAATGATACCGATGAGCTGCTGGCTGGGGGCAGGGATCGCTCGGTATACGCTGCGCGGGATGCGGCTCGCGGGATATCACCGTTCGTGGCGCCTCGATGCGTTTCTCCGCATACCGCACCGAGCTTTACGCTGCTGCGCCCCAACCCTAACACCATGATTGAGTAGGGCGCCTGTTGCGCAGGCAACACTATAAACCCAGACTCGATGCATGCCTCTTATCTGTGTTATCCGCAAGGAGAGCCTGTTTAATGTCCTTCAGAAAAAGTAGGCACGACGCGTCCTCACGGTGCGATGCCGCAGGTGTACAACGATAAAGCCAATAAGCGACTTATCTACGGCGTCATCAGCGTGGCGGCTGTTTTGTTTCTCGTCTGGTACTTGATGCGCAAGTGACCCGGACTTCAGGAAGGTCGCTGCGTTGTGCTGATGGGCGAACACCGGGTCCTGGGTCTCGCAGTGCTCTACTGAGAGCAGGTCACACCGTAACGGTGGCCTTGCGTGCGTGCGGTGTTGGGGTATGGAAGTGCGTTTGCCTTCCTTTATTTTGGTTAACAAGGCGGACTGATGGACATGAGCAAGACGCATGGGCTGGACTACGTGCGGCGTTTACGGTGATCCATAAGGATGATGAAGCAGGTTGTGTGTTCTGGACTACCTTTTAGATCAGACCGTGAACACATATACCATGCGAAGGTGTTTGCTGCTTTCGAGTATACGGGTTTAATATAGGGAGACGGAGGGATAGGGAGAAGGCGGTTTCATGCAAGTGTAATCAATTTCTTGCGGGAAAGCATCGACTTTGGTCATGTCGGGAAAATATGAGCGTTCGCATTACAATGAATATCGAATTCATCAGCTGCGGATTTCGATTATCGGCAAGAGCTTGATGCAAAGCACGTTCAGCGTGACAAACACCACGCGACGCGAATCAGCATGCTCCTCCCAATCGAGCTTCGCATATACCATCACCATCTGCAAATGACAAACTTCCTGTCTTATGCGAAGCTATGCGTTCCAGAACGCAAGGTGCTCAAACCTGTGAAAACTATACGGCATATTCGGACCCGGGAAAGTGTCCCCGGCCGACAAGCTGCTGCGTTTTTGTGCGGCTGCCCTCCTGCAACTGGTTCGGAATCTCAAGAGGGCAAAGATCAGGCGCGTTCCCGCACAGCGCAGGATGCCGATCCGACGCCCCAAATCCATCGACATGCAAGCACAAAAACAACCAACGCCATGAACTGTTGGCGTAACTCACTGTTTGCTCATCTGTCCCCATACAGCACATGGACACCCGCGTGGGTCATGACCACGCACCGCAAACTCCTCTAGCACCCAGAGGACCTCACCCCTAGGTGTCTGCCTCCACAGAGCGCCTTTAAATCGCACATTATCCGGAAACGTTACGTCTACTCTGATCGTCCGTACTGCGTGCTGCTGTAAAAATTTATGTAAACACACGCACCAATGGGACATAAGAATGGTACGTAAAACATGTCACAAGCTCTCTACATACGACGCCACACGCGACCACGAAACATTCCGGACAAGCCCAGACGGCGTATCAACACGCAAAGATCCGAAGTAGGTACCAGAGCTCGCTCTTCAGTAGCGGGAAGCAACGCAGAACCGCTCACGCGCGCACACAGGCCCAGACGTCACGCGCTTCAGTACACATAGAATGGAACCCCGTTCTTCCTGTCATTGCTTTGCATGCTTTTGCGCCAAGGGGTAGGAGCTATAACGTGAATTAATGAACAAACTTCATGAGGAAAAGCACTGTACATCTGCCTCACCCCAACCGCGCATGCCCAGCCCACACGGACATGTAATGGCGGAGCCAGTTGGGAGCCTCATGACAAACCAACGCTACAAACAGCACCCCTGTAGCGAGGTTTTGACCCGCTCTCACGCCGCGGCTGCTAGATGCTTTTACTGCCGCGGCCCAGTCATTTACATGAAGATTCACACTGCATTCCATTCAGGATTTCAACGTCCTCGGACAAAGACAAAAACGCGCATACATTAACAGCGATGATTAAACTCCTCTCTTTCTCTCTTCCCTCCGCTCGTCATTTCTAGAAGCAGAACCTTTCTTGCTTTTCTGACCCCCAGCACCCCTGCAGTGTTTTATATCTCGCGGCCCAATGCGCAGACCTCTTACCAACGCTGCCCAGGAACTGTTCGCCGGAGGGCCTCCAATTGCCTCCGTTGCTGCTGCTGTTGTTGCCGACCCGGAGCCGTGGCCGACGACGTCGCCATCGCAGCAATTTGCTGCTGCTGCTCTGCAGCAGCAGGAGCAGGTGGCTGAGCTGCACTTTTCTCCGTGCGGGCCGCTCGGCCCAATAAGAGTCCTGCACCCGCTACCTTTGCCACTTTCACTGCCAGCAGCGCACAGCGACGCGCCAGCCCGGCCCGCGCACGGCGGCCACCACCCCGCGGCGACTGTGTGCCCTCGCTGCCACCGTTGCCTTGTGCAAAGGACGTTTGCTTCGGTCCCGTCAGCGGATGCGACGACAGCCGGACGACACCCGAGCTGCTGCCCCCCGTTGATCGAGTTTGCAGGCCGTCCACGCTGCCGCTTCCGCTGATCCCAACACCAGCCGCGGAGCCTCTTTGCATTACGTGACCTAGCCCCGACGGGAGCAACGACAGGAGACGCTCCCACGGCCACATCGCCAGCGCGAGCACGCGGTCGGCCTTGTGCGACGACAGCGGCGATGTGCAGACCTCAGACTGCAGTCCACACTGTTCCCCCGCTGCGAGCGCGTGAGATAGCGAGTCCCGGACCGACCGGCCCGCAGACACAGCTGAACGCAGACCGGACTTAGCCGCACCCATAGCCCCCACGATAAGACCGGTGGAGTTGCACCACAGGCTCATGCAGCAGCCTAGTGCGGAGAGCAGCGCACCGCGGCCTCCGCGCCACAGGGCCATGTAGCCCCTGTACAGCAGCACATAGGGACTTGCCAGGCGCCACGGCAAGCCTGATGCCGACGGGAGGCCACCCATGCACGATGCAGCGTCCGCGTCGGCGGCGGCAGCGCGAGCGGCGTCCGCGCCGCGGCCGCAACCCATGGCGACGCCCAGAGCGTCCGTTGCGAGAGGGCGTTCGGGCGGTGGACGCTCCAGGTTGCCGTGAACCCGGGTTAGCAGGTAGTCGCGGAAGGCAGCCTGCGGGTCGGTCAGTTGTCAGAACATCATTGAAGCTGCTACAAGCACAATAGCTACGGGCCATCCGAGTAGTGCGCTCATTTAGCTCTACAATAGTCCGTTCCCTCGCGTGACGGCGGGATGTAAAAGGTCGCATCCACCTATCCATCCAACCAACCAAAATCGCCAATGCATCGATGGTAATACGCGACGCAAACGACGTCGTTAACGACAGCAGTTGTCGCACACAGGTTACAACGTTTCCTTCTACACAAACACCTTAGTCCTAGGCATGTATACGTCCACTAACCAACCATTTGCCTTGCAGGTTGTACGCGTATATGAAACCCTGGGGCCGTAGCTGTCCCCTCTGTAGCCCCTCTGCCTCAGCCTCCGTGCCCTTCCAGACACCCCCACCCTCACCTCAGCCTTCTGCACCATGGGCCATAGCGCCCGGCGAATGCCCAGATTAACAATCCCCGACGGCACGCAGGGGTCCTCAAAGTACACATTCACCACCTCCACGGCCGGGTTCACGGTGTCGAAGATGCCCTTACTGGACCTGCGATAGTGTGCATGTGCAAACACAGAGGAACAGACAACAAGTATCTGCAACCAGCAACCCCTGGTGAGCCATCATCCGGGCCGTTTTATAACGTGTACGTGTACACATACACGTACATACATTACAGTGCTGATTTATGTACATGTCTCCAACCCTGACGTCTCGCGGCTCCGCTCGTTTAACGACGTCACGTCACCACGGGTAGCACTCGCTTTGGCTGTCTCGATGTACGCAGTGCCCCCTTCAAACAAACAAACAAACATATACATACATACCTGATAACATATCCCGAAACGAAATCAGTAACACGTACAGTCCGGCTGCCAGCTGGCGGAGGCGCCGGATGGGTGCAGGCACGGGAGATGCAGTAGCAGCCGCCGTCATCAGGCTTAGCCCAGCACCGCCGCGCGTAAGTGTACTCACGGCTGGCCATGGGCGGGGGAAATTTCGTCCGCGCGTACATGAAGGCCGACCTGCCACCAGCCGACCTGGCATCCGCCTCCGCCAGGCTCACGCCGCAGGGCCCCGCCGCCTGCCTCGCGGCCGACGCGGGTACCAAAGCTGGTGGTGCAATCGCCAACTGGCACGCTACCGACTCGTCCCATGTCCGGCGAAACTCGACATCGTAGGTAAAGTCCGTAATCTGCGCCGTCGTGGCGGTCTCGTACACAGTCTTACTCTTGTACATGAACAAACCCTTGCGGAGATGCCGTCGCCAAGCCCAGTAGTGGAGGCCGGGCTTGTGCTCCTCGACCACGAGTTCCCATCCTAGGCGGTAGGTCTCGGGGCGGTCATAGGGCCCAAAGAGGCTCGCGGGGGCTGATCCTACTGCGGAGGGGCTGCCTGCCTGACTGAGGGCCAGCTCAGCAGAGGCCTCCCCAATCATGGCGCCAAACTGCAAAAGGTGCGCATCCGTAACCACCTGGACGGCAGGGCGGGCAGCAGGGCGGGCGGCAGGCAGGCAAGGCGCAGTGTAAGTCACAGGTGTGAAACCAGTGGTAAGAGGCGGTTGCAGTGTTGTTGGCGTGGTAATCGTGGTGGTGGGGGGGGGAAAGGTCGGGGCAGCAGGCAAGCAATACAGAACGACATCTTCAGTGACGAACAAAGGGGGAACAGCAACGTCAACGGACCACCAACGTTAAGCGGTGCGCGTCTCTCCCCCGCGCCCCCGGGAGCAAGGGCTGGTGGCCATCACCGCCACCTCTTCTCGCCAGGTAGACGTCGCACGGCCAGACCTCGGCCCAGTGCGGTCAACAGGGTTGCATGAGCAACGCGTCAACAGCCGCAGCAAATGGATCTGGCATTTCAAGACATGTCGCGCTCATTTCCAGACAGAGTTGCCCAACCATGGGAGGCGTTATCCACGGGCATATCCCGCTTTCCACTGGATAGAGGGCAACATGTTGACCCGAGTGTCAGTGTTTCGAAAGAGGGCAACCTCACATGCGACGGGCGTACGATACCTCGCAAGTACGACACTGCTCACCTGTCGTACGGCACTGAAGAGCGCGTCGGTCATCTCATGAGACAAGCAATCCACCGCCTGAAAGCCGTTGTAGGACAGAATCTCCAAGCGTTTGCCAGCAGCTACAGGGTCATAGCGACGGCACCCGGACACCCTCAGGATTGAGTGAAATTTCCAAACTGAGAAACTTCCAACTGCAGAACAGCCCTGACACGATGTTTCCCACGCCGGCACATGCCAGACGAAAAGCGCATATACCGGAGCTGCTGCACAACCTGGCGTAGGTTTCATAACATGATATCGCAAAAGACCGCAAGGCAACAAGGAAACAAATCGAAACCTGAGGGAAGAGCAACCTGCGGCAGTGGTGTACATCCTCACCGGGCCCGATCTACACGATATTGGCGCCATTCCAAGCATCACCCTCGGCCATCCCCAACGCCAACACCGTTCACCTTACCAGTGAATTGTAAATAAAAAAAACTCCTCCGTCCCCAGAGGAACTGCCCCTTCCACGCGACCCAGCCCCATCGCATTGCACCGCCAATCATCACGCCACAGCGACGTGTGGCGTGCAGGCACGTACAACACACCCAGTGACGTTTACACCGATAGGCACCTACTGGCGGAGCTCATGCTGGACTCCGAGGGTGCCATCGCCACCAGGTGCTGTCCAGACGTTATGCGGGACATGCTGGGCTGCCAACGGGGACCGCTGGCGCAACCGCCGCTGCCCTTTCGCTGCAGCAAGCCCCGCCGACCGGCACCGCCACCACCCGCGTTCTGCTGCGCACCGGACCGCAGGCTCGAGTCCATCGACAGTCGCGATGACACTATGTCCTGTGACAGGTGGGTGTTCCCGGGGGGACATGAAGATCATCAGCCTGCGAATAGTCGAATGTATGACTACGAGGACGAGCACTTCAAAGGTTAAATCGTGCTTAGGTGCTGCGGAGCCATAATGACCGACCGGCCAGGTGTGAGCCGCACATTAACGGATAGTCGATGTTTCCTTACAGCATATCATACGTACAGCAGGCGTTCACAGTTGCGCGGTTCCTCCCTAGGCGCACTTCCCTTTCTCAAAAGCATCTAAACTCGAGCCAACGAGACGCGGCTCCTCCTCCCCCGCCCTCTTCTACCGCATTACACGCCAGGTTAAGGCGCTGTCTTCCCTGCCGGCCCGTCAGTTCGAAGAAGTAACATTCTGCGCATACCTCTGACTTGGATGAACGGCTGATGAAGCTTCGCCTGCGTGAAAAGTTGGATACGGCAGCGCGCAGCGAGTCCTTCCCACACAGCCTCCGAGCCTGCGCGCGGCCCTCCGATAGCACGCGGCGCAGGCGCTTGAACAAGCCCCCACCCGGTGCGCGCTGCCCACTACTGCCGGCAAAATGCGGTTCAAGTTCGATGCTGTGTGAACCTGGCCCCCGAGAGGGGGTCATATTCTGGATGCTCGGCACTGAACTACCGACAGCTCCTACAATCAGAAAAACAGTTATGCGGGGCCCAACATAAACTCCGTTCTGCATAAGTAGAAAAGCAACGGCATTCCCATGGCTTGCACTCAACGCTACAATAATTATGAGAGCCTGACGTGGCAATTCAGCTACAAGCTACACTCACCTGCAGGTGACGCGCTGGCCATGCGAGTCGTCCTGCTGAGTGCTGGATACAGGAAAAGACCAAGGAATGCCACCATCCATTGCGCAGGACTGCCAAGCTGCAAAGGGACAAAGCGGAAAAGCTTAGTGTCGACGCGGCCCTTGACGCTTGCCCTGTGGAGCTTACCACAGCGATTGACTCCAGAAGCACATAAACGTGCCCGAAGCAGCTGTTGCTGCCCACGCTGGGTACAGCGCTGCACGAGGCACGGGCGGCGCTTTAGTTCATCTTACCAAGCGACTCACACCTGGTTAACTGTATGCAAAATACTGCCAAATCAATGCATGTAATGCCTATACATACCTGGATATTTGGCCTCGACCAGCGAGCACTGCATACAGGAAAAGGACGAGGAGTGCCAGGGGTAACGAAGCCCTCATACCGCCAGGCACAGATACATCCTGCTTTGTGCTCATTGTGTTGCCATACGGGTCTTGTTACCGAGGCACGGCTTCACTATTCAATTGTATGAAATGGCCCTTGGAAAACTTACACTAAACTGTTAGTGCCCAACCTCGCGTTATACCTACAGCAGTTACATAACTCATTTAAAACGTGGTCCAAAAATTGACAGGATGAGTACCTTTTCGTGCCGACGCTTTTGTGACATCAGACACAGCACTTCACCGTACATGGGACGAGACACCTGGCGGGGGTTCTTCCATCATCCCACAGGACAGTAAGTCAAGAAATATAAGCGTGATGCACTATGATTGCCAAAAAATAACATCTCATTTCCTGGGATGCGTATTAATGCAGCAGTTGTCACGGGCCTGCTGCAGGCAAGGTCCCTTAGTGTAATGTGTGAACTTGGACAGTCAAGAGGTTTGCCGAACATGCCTAAACACATGAAAGATTTTATTGTAGTACGGCGCTCTTTAATGCCCTGGAGGATAGCTTTATTGCATTTCCAGCCGATGAGCATGTTGGCTCGTCTAAGCACTATCCTCCATGGCCGTGTAACAAGGAAAAACAGTCGCTTTATCAGTCGCTGTAGCCCTTACGCGATAGCAGAAAAGTACGAACAGCTGTTATAACAACTTCTTACAGTTTAAGGGAGGTCAGGCGACGCTGTTAACATCTTTGATCGTAGGATCGCGTGCCCAAGAGCACCTCCTATCTTACTCGATGCCGTCAGAGAAGGCGTAGCTTGTCGTCAGCTGAGGACTAGCCGCTCGGCACTTGAGCGGAAACAAATTGCTGCAGCTACCGCGCTGGATTGGGCATAATTTAATACCTTACCTGCAACTGCGACCATCTTTTAAAGAGTCGGTATGGTCCAATATGCAACGGCAACATGGCATCGGAGTTGGCAATCGATGCGTCCACAACGGCGATACCTGAGCCTTGGGAGGTTTTCGATTAACCAGACCGAGGGCCCAACTTTCCTACATGCAAAGCTGACCCCAAGCTTGATCAAAAGGAACAAAGAAACCAGTTTCACGCCCTATGATTAAACTCGACCAATCTGAGACGAAATGATTACAATTAGAACCACCGTGCACGCATCCGTAGGCTTACCGTGTCAAAGCATCGATGGATGCCTGCCATCATCACACGCGTCCGTCAGTCCAACATTCAAAATGCATCCAGTCCCCATCCCGGCGTCATAAGCTCGTACACTCCATCCTGATGGACGCACCTTGCGGCGGCGTTAAGCACTCACGCTCGCCATGTAGCCTATCCCTTTCGCTCCAAAACACGAACACCAAAATAGCCACATATCCTCGAAGCATCACGGTCTTGTCCAACCTGCCGCGCGGCCTAGCACACGAACACCGCTACCAAATCCCAAAGGATTCCGAGTCCTACACGTTCCGATTGTAAATGCAAGCCCCGCCAACATCCAGCTCTACGAGCAACAGCATGATCACCAACAGCAGCACCCGGACAACACCACTAGGCAGCTGCGTGCTCCACACAGCCACCAAACAAACATCAAACAGCCTGACAGAACTGACCATGGCCGTGATCGGTAGCCAGCTCAATCTGTCCACCCAGCAAGCAACGCCACAGTAACGGCGGTAACAGCAGTAACATAAGCATCAGCAGCAGCAGGAAAGATGAACCCAAACCAAACTTTCGTTTTTTCTCGTCCTCAAAGGTCCTGTTCGTCCAAGCCACTGGCACATTCAGTTGTCACTCCGCATCGAGAGCACTAGGCTGCCGCCTCGATAAGCGATGATACATACATGCGTGCAAACCCGAAAACAATCCAGACCACTACTTGTAAGACCACAACCCGTAATCGTCCCATTACGCCATGCATCACCTCTGCAGCCTTTCGTCAACTTCGTCAAGACCAAAATGCCTTTTGGGCATATGCTGCCTTCGTCGTCTCTATACAAGGAGGAGCAGTAAAAGGATCAGTCAAATGCCTGTTCGTCGTATCGAACCGGGCCACCGTGCGACTCGGGGCAGCCGTTTCAAAGCGCCACTCAACAGAGTCCCAATGCAACACAACTGAGGCCGCCTTCCAGATGTGAATGATGGCCAAAACCTACATGGTCAACAACTCACAGTACGGTATTGTACGGAATGTGACGATGAAGGTCATCTGCGAATTAGAGACGAATAGACAAATAAGAGACTGCCGCATATGCTGCATAGGTACATCCCCATCGCACCCACATCCCCCAACCCCCACCTTCGCTGACAACCTTAGGAAGGAGACCCAACGAACGACTGACGTGGCTGCGCGACTGATATGTCGGACATAATTAGATCCACAGGACACATATACGCACTTGACGCTGCATCCGCCACCATACATACGATGAGTGCTTCCAGCGGAGCAGTAAGTGCGGGGCTTGCCGCAGCATTCCCCCGGCAATGGACATGCGTCACAGGCCAATACTAGACCAGCACGAGACCGAGCCACCGAATCAGGAGCCCCGTGGGGCGCCACATACATACGGAGGTGGGACGGCGGGACGTCGACAGACGACACACGCCGCCTCAGTTGCAGCGGAGGGATGCACGCAGCAGCAGCAGCAGCAGGCCGCGCACTTTCTGTAAAAAGCCAAGCTGTAAAGCGAGCCGCCAAGCCAAACTGTTTTTCTCTAGTTGAATGTTTGCTTCTACTCACACTGCTTGCCCAACCCAATATGCTAGGCAGATCCTATTCAACCTGCTGTCGCACGACTTGAACGTAACAAACTTTGTAAAAAAAGTTCATTATTGCCCTGCGCAGCAAAAAAGACCGCGGGCGCCGTTGCTGCGGCGTCCAGCGGCAACTGAACGAGTTTGTGCAAGTAAACTGTCCACTTGTTGCTTTTGCAGTTCTGTGTTTCTGTATCTTTGACAGTAGTAACCAGCCCACGGAAGCTGGGCAGCTGTTCCACCGCCACTTTAAGCTTCCAACGTTGTTTAATTCCACGTGGTAAAAAGGCCCAAATCTTGTCGCCGCCGCAACCGGTGGTGCTCCGCCAATGAACACACCAAAGTCCTGAGGCTCCGAACAAAACGCCCGCGCCGCCCATAGAGGATCGCCCCGCCAAGGCCGCGTGCGGTTGGCGAATGAAAAACCGCCGGATGAGGTATTACCCGCCAGTGACCATCATTTTGCGTCCCAACGCCGGTTCCGCACTATACGCCGGCATCATGTCATTAGCGCAGCATGATGACAATGGCCGAGGTGTTATCCGCATCACCGCTCGGAGAGTTGATACCCAAATCCACCGCATCCTGCATGGGCGTACGGCAAATGCATACGGCACTTCAAGGGCACATCCGACAAGCCAACCCACAGCTAAGCTGCAGTCGCCGTTAACCTACACGGCCATCACACGGTCCATCCGCTGGTCACCCGCCTCGCTAATGTATATTTCAGGTGCAAATACAGAGGAGTATGTCCGCAGGTGCATGATCGGCCTCCATAAGAGCAACCGGGGTGAGAACCACAAAGGAAACCGCGCCGCAAGAGCACCGCACATTCCAACAATCTGTTCGCGCCTTGTGCTGCTTCCAAAACCAAAACTCCCCTGCCCAGGGCAGCACCCAGTCGGCAGGCGGCCCCCAAGCCACGTCAGGGCGAGCAGAGCACGTAGCCCCGCACACGCCTATGTGCTGCAAGGCCCCTAGGCCTCAGCATTGCGCATGAGCGGTCAGCGCGGAGGGCCCAACCTCCCCTCCAACGCTACATCCCGGTGCCCGAACGCGGTAGCAGCCAGCACCCATTCCAGCCTTTACCCCTTCTCCTCACCTCCACAAGCATCTTTGCTGCCTGCGCCGCTGTCTTGCCCTCCGCCGCCGCCTCCATCACCCTGTTGACCACCTCCTGGCCGTCCATCACATCCCACACGCCGTCTGAGGCCAGGACCTACACCAACGCCAAAGATTGTGGTGAGGTCAGCCTCGAGAGACAGGAAGCATGAAAGAATAAGCGCGACACCGCCAGAGGGGGGCAAAAGTGGGGAAAGACGAACCAGGAACGAGTGAAGCTGCTGCCAAGAAAAGAGTGAACAAAAAGCAGAACTGACCAGTAGGCGAAGGGGGTGGGTGCACGTGCGCGAGACGCGGTCACCGGTGGAAGTGGCCTCTGGAACCCGAGGCACTGGAGATTACCTGCCCTGTCCTTCCTTCCCTCCTCCCTTCCTTACTTTCCAGGGTACGGAGCCCCCCCCCCAACTCTACGGCCCGCCGTCCGATACACCCCGTGTGTTGCGTGCATTCCCCTATCCCACAAAAGAACTTCCCCCACCTGAACCTGTAATTAGACACTATCACTCAGCACCCCAGAGCATCGACGTGATCGCCGTACTCTTCATCACGGGTCCATGGCCCATCACCATCACCATCCCCATCACCATCCCCATCCACCACCAGCCGGCCGCAGCCACCACTTACCAGGCAACAGTCCTCGGGTTTCGCCTCCAGAGACACGATGTACGGCTCCGTGAGGACGCCGTACTGCGCCATGTGCTTGTGGCCCAGGGCCCGGGTCACCGCAAGCTCGTAGCCGTGCCACGGCCCGGACAGGACCTGCAGGTACCCGTCCCCCGTCGCCCCGTCCTTGACGGTGACTACGCCGGGCTCGGTAGCCTGGCGGCCGCGAGGTGGCGACACGGTGGCCGAGGAAGAGATGGGTGTAAATCCCAAGATGGGTGAAAAGCGACGAGGATTGGAGGGAAGCAGAAGCGGTACGCGTTCGTACGGATGGATGGCCGTACATTATGCAATGTGCGCGCGTTGGGTGTCCCGGCCGCCGCGGCGCAAATACATTCCTGCATTTCCCTGGTGCTGCGAATTCATTCAACCATTTTTATCCCGCGGCCCCCTTCCCCGCGTCTTAAGCAACGTAAAAAAAACCCAGACCCACCACGACCCCACACGGGCCGCCACTCCGCACCCGTACCTTTATCCTTTTGGCTTCCTCCTCGTTATGGCCGTTGTGGCGCATTGTCAAGTTCCGTGACGTGTAGGATGTGCCTGCGAATCAACCCAACGGCCACAACGATATCGCCGGAAGGGGATCCGCCAACGGGAACACATACATACATACACACATACACACATACACACACACACTCTCTCAGGATGTAATGTGATGATGTGAATGTTAAGAGGCACCAGTACGCAAAGAGGGCTAAGAGGGGGCCCCAGATTCCGCCAGAGGGCTGTTAACACCCTCCCCCAACCCCACCAAAATAACTTCTTCTTATTCCCCACAGCAGCGGTAAGTAGCAGTGGTAAGTCGCAGCAACAGCAGCAACGTACAGAGCCCGCGGACCCCTCGCCGGTGTCGCGACGATAAGACGACCCCTATCCTAGGATCATCGGCTACGCTAACAGCCAGCCGCCTCTTTCCCTTCCAAAGCCCTTCATTCACCCTCCCTTTCCAGGCCCCTCCCCCCAAATTCCCATTTGGGCCCGAATCCGGATCCTCTCTACGACATTCACGTCCTGACCCCCCCTGTTTCTTCACCCGTTGCGTGAAAGTGAAAGACAAACAAAGTGTAGCGAGCACCCAAAAACACTCATTCATACACTCGTGCTCGTGATCGTGCTCGTCTCGCGGGTGGGGAGGGGAGGGGAGGGGAGGAAGGA
Source organism: Volvox carteri f. nagariensis (assembly GCF_000143455.1). Classification (NCBI taxonomy): domain Eukaryota; kingdom Viridiplantae; phylum Chlorophyta; class Chlorophyceae; order Chlamydomonadales; family Volvocaceae; genus Volvox; species Volvox carteri. Next base: position 1,306,332 of record NW_003307561.1, read on the forward strand.
CGCACCCGTATCAGACCCCAGTACAGCCGCGCTGTCTCCCACGTTGGCGAGCACCACCGTCCTGCCCTGAATCATGGCACACGTGCACGTGCAACCGAACTCCAACATGCGCTCCGGCCCCGAGCCATTGCGATACACGACGATGCCGCCGCTGGAGGCCAGGGTGTAGGTGGTGGAGCGTCGCCTGGGCAGCAGTAACACCACAACAGGAACGAAGACGGGAGAGAAAAAGAAGGGAGGAAGTGGCGTGGAGTGGAGTGGAGCGTGTCAAGGAGGAGGACATTTCGGAGACATTTCTTGTTATCCACGCCACCGACAAGTTCCATTGGGCACGTCCAATCCTCCCCCGCGCATGGAGGGGGTTTATGCAAACAAAAGACAGGGTTGAATAGCGCCTGGTGCCGTGCTGGGTCTGAGAAGGGTTACTAGTGCTCACCAACAGGGCCAGAGTGTCGTGTACATTCACAGATATACGTACAGTCAGAAAGGAGGAAGGCACGGAGGAGAGAACGTGTGGAAGCGGAAGCTCATTCGGGGATGTGACGACACACGGCACACATGTTGGTAACTGATTCAACCCCGTCCGGTGATTACGCGTGTTTGCTGGTATATGCGTATGTGCAAGTAACGTGGCTGCGTGATGTTCCCGCCCAGTCTGGGGTCCAACTGCAGATCGCCTACCTGTGGCCGCCCATGCTTATAGTCCTGGGCGGGTCGTCGTACAACGACAGGGCCGCTGTGTGGCCTTTCTGGAAGGCAGCCTGCATCAGCTTCTCCGCCTCCCCCCGCATGTCCCTAAGGAGCCTATTTCGCAGGGAGCTGGTGTATAGGTGGCGAACGAGCGTCTTCCCAGCGTAGCAAGCCGCCTTATCGCCAAGGACACCGTGCCCTGTACGAACCCAAGCGAACCGGCTTATCGTGAGAACGAATATTTGAGAGAGGTGGGAGAACGAGGATGGCATATGCTCTGGCGCGTCTGTCAGGGCATCGCAAGGGTTTGCCGTTGGCCTGCGCCCGGTGAGGGCGGCACATACGATTAAGGCACTTGTACGCATGTCAAAGAATTTGGCATATAACTTCATACATAGCAGGCCGCCAAGCAAGGTTTCGGGCTTCCAGCAAAGCCAACACACGTGTCCAACAACACGTTCCTAGACCCCGAGCCTCAACGGTTCACTATGTTAACTAGCAATTATAGTGTAAGAAAATTTCCGCTCAACCTTACCGTCGCAAACCAGAGCTATATACATTTGACGATGCCCCGGCGGAATTTCTCCCGGAGCATAAACTTCTTGCACGACGCAGTAGTCCTGATTTGTGTCGCCATAACGATTACCGGGGCTTGAGGCCCAGCCGACATCCAGCGGCATTTTTGAGGCGTCGAGCCAGGTTTCACCCTCAAGGGCTGTGCACTTAAGGGGTACTCAGCTCAATTTGTGATACAACTGAAGTAGGAAGTTCTTGGTGATAAAGGTGCTAGGGCCACCAACTGCAAGCGCGAAGGTCGGAAGCTGTTCGGGGCTCCTAGAGAGATTGCACAATGCCGGATTCCAATACGTTAACTAGCTTTATCGGTTTGAAATGCAATTGTTATGTTATGGGAGCTCGCGCAACGCTGCGATGAAGCCTGGTGATGATGTCAGTACGGTCGTCCATGTCAACATTCCTCAAGCTCCGCACTAAAGCAACAAGCCGAGATTTTCATGCAGATTGGACAGCCCTGGACTTATTCGTATCACCTGGACACTCGACGGAAGCAATGACGTTTCCGTTCCGTCGATACCGGTACGTCTTACATTCACATCCATCGAATGGCACAATATCAGCACCAGAGTATTGAAAATCATCTTCCGGGAAACCAGGCTTGCCAGCTTGAAAACCCCCGCGTTCCAATATCGCCCTTTCGCCGGTTACTAGGTAGCTACTTAGTTGCACACGCGCGCAGCTGCAGTTATCCTCAGACGGCATTCGGTCGTTGAGGGAGCAGGAAGTTATAAAAAGCATCCTCCACGAAGAGGGGGCCGCCCGCCGCTGCGTTATCGCCGGGTCGCTTCCAGCCAACCCACGTCCCTTGCTGGATCTTTTTCAAATCCTCGCCTGCAAGCAAAATCCAAATAATAGCATCATTAACGTGTGTCCCTTTTCAAACGTATTACCACGCGCCAGCTACGGTGCCTGAACGCGGCAATATGAGCGCCTGTCCTCAGTTGCCTAAGGAATATCTAAGCCCCACGAAATTGTCCTATTCTACCGTTCTCCACTACGGAATCGCCTCCTAAAAAAGTCCTGCAAGGGTCGTTCGTTTCCCAGGTGGCGCAATAGTTGACCTGGACTCCATGCGGGGCCACGTTCTCACGCCCGAGGGTCACGTTCTCACGCCCGAGGGTCACGTTCTCACGCCCGAGGGTCACGTTCTCACGCAACTGCCATATCTTTTAACGGCCTGTCGCCCGTCGACCCCTCTGCATTTCCCTTCCCGTTGAAAAGTGTCCTCCACCCGCGAATTCCCTTCCAGAGCCCGACGGGGCAGGCTCACCGCCAGTGTAGTGGGGGTCCAGGATGAGGAACGCCGCCTCCCCCGTCTGATCGTTGAACGTGACTCCTAACAGCGTGTAAGCCAGCACGCCACCACCGATCATGACGGGCGAGCCCATCGTCGCAAAGTGCGCCGCCAGCTCGCGTGCGTGGCTGGGTATGTCCGACCCCCGGTTGACAGTAAGAATCTTGGAGGTCACCCCCAAGTACTCGTCCAGAATGTACGACAGCTCGATCGCACCAATCCAGTTGCACGAGCCCACGAAGCTGGAAGGTTTGTCTCCCAGACAGGCCAGCACCTGCTGTATGGTCCTGTCGCACACGCGCCACATAATCCAGCGCAGCGTGAAAAACGAACATGGGAGTAACATGGCAGTAATCTCTGCTAATATGATGTGTGAAACAGGGGGGTGTATCTTCGCCCGTGGCAGCTACCCTGCGAAACCCTGCCTTCCCCGGTATTTCGGGGCACCGTCATCCAGTCACCCTAGCCGACTTCTCAGTGGATCGCTCAGGTTCCGCACCCACCACCAGCATCCAACGGAATCTGCCGGGTCGACAGCGGCCCAACTCCATTCCTGGTCGGCTCGCAGGTTAACTTTATCCCAGGTCACCACCGTCCATCAACTAGGGGCGCAATACCTTCCACCATCGGAAGGATTTTTGACCCTAATGGGTATCGATCCCGGGATCTCCCGGGGGCAATGGTCGCGCGTTACCAGTAGTGCCAAACCCAAGTGCTAATACATATAGTCCGTGGCCTCCCGGCTTTGACGGACCCCCCACCCCTTCGTGCGGCACTTGTAACTTGTAACTTGCTAATTAAGAGGGATTGGAGATCTGCCAGCCCCCCGTGGAAGAAGAAGCATTCCCGCATATCAGGCCTGCTGTCCAGCAAAGCACTTGGCTGACCCTGGCTGTGGCTGGGACGACTGGGGCTTACTTAGCCGCAGGGAATGAATCTCGCCGTCCCATCCACCATGTTGCGTTGCAAATACACACAACGCAAACCAAGTGGAGTCAGGTTATAACGGGCATATCACCGGAACTTTTCTCGCAGCGGAGGGGGCCCCCCGGTTCCAAGTACTGGCTCACCAAAAGCCCTCACTTAGAAAAGTAGGGGGACAAACCACCAGAGCATAACCGGACGACCCAGATATAAGGGCGTCGTACAGTAGTACGACAACTCCTGCCGTGTCCCCACAACCCGGCACAACTGTTGCGTGTTTCCCAGACAGCCGTTGAATTCCGCACCTAACTCTGAAGTCCTTGCATTACGCAGCCTAACTTGCGCCGCCTTACACTGCACACTTACACCAAGCCGTTGCCTGGCTCCAGTATTTTACTTAGCTACCCCCAGCCCCACATCCAACAACCGCATGTGCACATATGCATCCAGCAATACGGGGTCACAGCACCTGTGCGACGGGATGGGCTTGCTGGTGTACTTCTGCAGACGGAACCACGAGCATATGGTCTGCAGCGAGCGGTACGCGCAGCCCCAGCCCGCATCGTTGAACCGGTCCTGCATGTAGTGGCAGTACTCGTAGGAGCCCTGCACCAGCACCGAGGTCCCGCCAATGCCTGACACACCACCCGCATGGGCAGGAGGCCCACGGGGGGAGGTGGGGAAACACATGCAGCACACGTGTTATGTCGCGAGGGTGCCACCCAGAGTCATGCCCAGGTTGGGATGTGGGGGATGTGGGGTATGAGGGGGATGAGGGGAGGAAGCAGGAGCAGCGGCAGCAGCAGCCGCTGCCAACAGCAACCCATCCATTGCCCGGGGCCCCCAGAGATGATGCGCCTCAGAGGTTGGACACAATAAACTGACACACCAAGAAGAAGATGAGGGGAAGACATCGGCCTGCTTTTCCAGGGCAGGCACAACGGTAACGTGCACATTCAGTCGCAGATGTACAAGGAGGTAGGGAAGCACACTGCGTTAAAAAAAGCGCGCGCGACGTGCAGCCGTTGTGTATTTCTCGTTGTACGTGACCGGCCGCCCCCGCCGCGGGAGTAAAACACCCAATCCCGGTATGTGGTACGTGGTGCTTCCATCCCACAATGGGAAACACCTGAGAGTTCTTCCCTGTTGGCAAACAAGGTTAACAGGTTGCAGGTCGTCCCAGACCTGCAGATCGAGCAAGCGGAGGAACGGCCCCATACCTGGCGGCGGCGCAAGGCCTTGATGGACGTCGCGCAAACGCACGACCGACCCGCCACCACCACCACCACCGCCGCTGCTGCCATCGTCGCCCGGGCTCGGGCCCAGGTCTACCGCATTGGCGCTCCGCAGCAGCGGCCGATTGGGCGGCAGCCCGAACAGCGCGTGGAGCCTCTGGCGGCTGGCCACCAGTCGCTGCTCGTTGCGCTCCATGTCATCCTCCAAGGACGGGTACAGCACGGTGAGGTGGTGGGAGAGCCCTGGGGGAAGGAAATGGTAGGCGCGAACCTGCACAGTGGTTTCACCCAATAAGAAAATGAAACAACAGCAGCAACAGGAACAACAGCAACAATGGCAACTACAGGAACAAAAGCAATAACAGCAACAAAGCACAAAATGCGACCCCGTAAACGGAAATGGGATCCAGGCCGGATTCAGAATAATGGAGGCCGATGGACCTGGGATGCGGTGGGACGCGGCGCGGCAGTACGCGGGTAGTATTCTCCGGGTGAGGTACTTGCAGGCACGGGTGGTGCGTGTGTGCCCTCGGGAGCAGCCCGCGTTGCATGCATGCAGCGAACGCACTCATGTCCCTCCCATCGCGTATTTAGAATCAAAAACGTGACGCGAGGGAACCCGCACCGGGAGAACTCTCCCACCCTCCAGCTTCGCGAGAACACGCTGCGCCGCCCGAAGCTGCCGTACAAGACCCCTCGAAAGCGACGCCGCTGCGGCCCCTAGCCTGCAGCTCCGCCGCACGTAGCAAAGGACATCCAGGCTCACTGTTACCGTACGGCAGGTTGCCGTACTGCCAATGCCGCTACGCCCCGCCGCTGCTGGTATTGCTGCTGCTGCTGCTGCTGCTGGTGATGGTGATGATGATGGTGATGATGATGCAAGCGGTCGGTACGTGAATTCAAGGCCACTTGGCGGGGCTGCGAGCTCAGCGGTACCCATCAGCGGTGAACAGCGCGTTACAACCGCATCGCCGCTGCTACTGCTGCAGCCGGCGGCACTAGCTGATGCTCCTGGCAATGAGTCCACCTGTCCATGGGACTTGGGCCTCAGGAGGACAAGGGAAGAAGCAGCCGCCGCCGCCGCCGCCGCCGCAGCAGCAGCTTTTCCAGGAGGGCTGCAGGACCAGGGAGGAAGGAGATATCCTTACATGCAAAAAAGCAGAATTGTGACTATCAAAGTCACCTTGAGGTTGCCCAATCCGCCCAATCAGAAACCATGTGAACATGTGGAATTCCCAAACCCTTCCGAAAGGGAAGGAGGGAAACCTAGCAACCTATCACCACCAATATCACTCGATGTCACCACCGCCAGGCCTCGCCAGGGGCTCATGGCCGGTCCGCGGTTTCCGTATGGGGGACACACCAACACCCCACAAAAAGGCGCCGATGCTACGATGTACGACGGTGATGTAGTCTGCGGAGCTTCCCGGCCGCAACTAGCAGGCGACAACCGCTCGTTTACCGCACGTGCACACTCGGATAGACAGACGGACAGACGAACTCCCGGGCGCTAAACCGGGTGGCGCCCCTATAGGCCCTATCCCCATAGGCCCGGCCCAGCCGGACGCACGTGTGCGCGACTCAGGTAACGTGTCCGCCGCAACCCCGCGGCCCCGCTGGCTGTGTGCGCAATGGAACGGAAACCTAGGACGCGGACATAATCCGCAGATAACCTTTTCCAGGCCTTCTGTCCTCTGCCATTAACCGTTTCCCCCCCCCCCCTTCCCCCCCGGCCCAGCCAAAGCCCCAGCCTAACCTCGACCAACTGGGGAGGTGGACATTTAACACCCACACGGCCCAGTTGGATGTGATCCCAAACCTCAAACCTGGCCCCGGGGCACGCACCCGCACGCGTTATCAACCAGAAATGTCAGTCCCGGTGTTTCTAGCTGCCGTATCACCGTGTCGAATGCCACCTGGCGCGCCACAGTGAGGGGGGTGAGGCCCTCCTCCACCACCTCCAACTTGACTGGCAGCTCGCATCTGTTTGACGGCAACGTGAGGTCCGGGACAAGGACAGCCGAATGTCAGGAGGGTAAATAGATGGATGGGTGAGTGGATGTGGGTGAGTGGGTATAGCGTTGTGGGCGCGGTGTGGGAAAGGAGAACCGTACCCGGACTCGGTGCGGGTCGGGGTGCGCGTGGAGTTGGGCAGAACGCCTTTCCTCTACGGCGTTCTACGTCCCGAGACGGCACCACTCCGGATAGCCTCTTCCTAAAGCAATGGAGCGGGGACTTACCGCAAGATGCGATATCCTTTGAGCCAGTCGCTGAATGAAGCTATTCGGGTAATGTCCACCACGGGTCCTGCAGACCCGTCTGGAAGGCAATTGGCCGCCTGGAGCTTCCCATCGCTCGTGTACGCGGCAATGCACGTTCCGATGCAGAAACCAGCCTTTCGGACCTCCGCAGCGGCGTAGAGGGCATTGTCCTTTGATTGTGCAAAGGCCCCCAGTAATGCCAAAGGCGCGGGGAGCACATCCGCAACCTCTGTATGGGAAGTGTCGGGCGAAATGTGGAAGACGCTAAGGAAAAATTGAACCTTACAGCGCCTTATGTACCTTGAAGCTCGGTTCCAGTCGCTGCACAGAAAGCGTACCCCAAGACTGTTACGTCTAGTTCATCGCCAATGCCGATCAGCACAGCGCTTTTCTGCAATGTTACTAAACATTCCACCTCGTTAGTAATGCTAATACGGTCCATATCAAAACGATTCTGTCACAGCTGATGGCAGCAAAACTTTGGCTATGATGTCAAAGGTATTTCGGCTGCATCCGTTATCATAAGATCACATGGCACCATCGTCGGTGCAAAACTTGAGGCGTCCAGAAAGCGCCATGCATAAGACCGGCCTTAGTACGACTTAACCGACGGCGGTAACACACAGGGTCTGCGGTACAATGCCACAGCGCGCATAATGCTGCAGTGCTGTGTGATGCCCAAACTGACCTTACGATAGAGACGCAAACTTGGCTGCCATTTTACGGCTAATAATATCTGGACACCGGTCGCCGCGGTTACCGAGCTTCCACCCGATGGCGCGCTGAAAGCCAGGGAAAGCCACGTGCGCCTGAACAATTGCGCGGACATCAGTGGCCCGGCAATCCTACAACATTGATACGAGTCATTTCCCTCGCTTACTGTTGTAGCTTCTCCCTCAACGGGCTGAGAAGGTTTTCCTATGACGGTCACCAGGCAGCTGCTCAGTCGCCGCAACCCCGCATATGGTGAACCCGAAGCAAAGAATAGCGGTTATTAAGCTCAAGGACACCGCATGGAACATAAAATATTTATATCCCAAGGACCCCCGCCGGCCCAGAAGGCCAGCAATTCTCTGAATATTGTGTAGAATTCTGGTCTGAGTTGGCCTGAACTAGCACACATTTTAGCCATATCGGTGTGCGTGTGTGGTGCGTGCGCACCGATATGTTAGTTGCCTCTATGACCGATTCACTGAAAACCGATACGGTTCAGTTGCCGTACATTCAAAACGGTCCACTCCGCACGCGCATACACTTTTGTAGTTGATGTCGTTACAGGGTGGTTAAGCTTCACCAGTGGCCTCCTTCCCGAGGCAATTCCCTGCTCTCCCCTGCTGGAGGGGCACCCTAATCCATTCACCCCATCCGACTTCAGTTTGTATTCGTTGGGTTTGGCAACTCACCACCAGCATCCAACCAAATCTTGCGGATCAACGGCCCCTCAACTTAGTTCCTGGTCAGCTCGCAAGTTGTTTTCATCACGTCCTACACCGTCCACAAGATGGGGGGCCACCTCCCATTTCACCACCTCTCGAACACCCGAGAGGTCGGCAGGCGGATTTGAACCCGGACCTCCGGGAGCAGAAGTCAGGCCTTAACCTCTGCCAACCGCCTGCCTTTTGTAGTTATATGCACCTTGACAGCAGTGGCCGGTCTTCACCGCCACTTCATACCCAATTCGACACAGCTTTCGACTGGTGGTGTAACTGGTGCAACGCCGGGTGTAACACCTCGATGCGTCCCAACCGCCACTGTCGCCACACCTCGACTCTCCGCTTCCCAGCAAACGGCCACAATTGCCAATAAAAAACGAAATCCCTACGAAAACTTGCGGCATGCGCCGCAGTTATGAGCTCAAATGTTCAAATGTTTTTTTACGTGCTTCAACCCTGCGTTACACCTTGGCGGCGATAATGCCACCACCACTGCAATAACTGCTTTTGCGCAGCCACCACCGAGACCACCACCATCACCATCACCATCACCATCACCATCACCATCACCATCACCAACAACAATGCCATTGCTTAAATATCGGTAGAGCGCCGCCGCTCCAAGGGGCGATCTCGCCAAAAAAATTCATCACTAACGTATCGAGCGTGCAGTATGTATCAAATCCAGCGGCTATTGGTAGCCGTTGCCAAACCACTCCTCAATCACGCCGGGCTCCAGGTCGAATCGAATGCTGATCTGCAAGGCCAGAGTGTGAAGTGAAGCACAGGGAACGAGTAAAGTGCTAAAGCCAGTGGCTGGCAGCCCGGCTGGCCGTACATAAGGCGGGTGGCACCACACGACAGGTCGCTGAGGGCAGGGTGGTGCGGGGTAGAGGTAGAGGTAGAGGTAGAGGGCACCGGCTCATGGTGCTACCCCGCCCACCCTGTAACTTCCTTTTCCAACCCAAAGGGATCGGGTTCACGGCCCCTTCCAAGTTGTCCTCCATAGGAACCCCCAGGAACCTCGAACCCATCCTTGACGTTCTCGCTGCTCTACGAGACCCCCCCGGCCCCCGGTGCGCCCCGCGCCGCCCTCCCAGATGCCGCCCCCGCTGCCACCTACCGCCGTCCCCACCACCGGCCGGGGAGGCAGGCCCTTCTGGCTGCGAGCCGGCTCCTTCAGGAATGCCCGGACCTTGTCGGTCTGCCCCAGTGCCCCCACCAGGTATGCCACACCGTCCAGCTTCTCCATATACTGATGGGAAAGGGCCGGGGGGGGGTTGCGGGGAGGTTGGAGGAATTACGTGCAAGAAGCCAGAGGTCATTGGCCGCCGTTCAGAGCACCACTCGATGGTTCGGGTTGCAGGGTAAGTAGCCGCTTAACCGGCTCGGGCCCGGGCGATGTCGCACGTTGCACTACGGAATCTGACAACCCGGAATGACATTAGAGAGAGGCGTGTGTAGGTGTGTTGTTGTGTAGTTGTGTGTCTCACGAGCAGCCCAACATCCAATCGCATTCTCATTCAACACGTCCTTAACCTAAACCTAAACCTAAACGTGGTGTCACAAATTACCGAGCATGGACATCCTGCGCAAGACCATTGGCCACAGGGCGCCACGTCACGTTAACGGTCAACGAACCCCGTGCATGACGACGCGACATTTACATTCACCCAGACATGCACAAGCATAAGTCGCACAGTAGTTTCCAGTACTTAAGTTACAAGTTACATGTGCCGCACGAGTGCGGGGGGGGGGTCTGCCAAAGCCTGAGGGGGCCCCGTGGACGGTAAATCGTTTTAGTGCGGTTACGTGGTGCACCATCATGGTCCTCCCTCGTTCGCTTGAGCACGCAGCGCCTTAGCGCAACTAAATTGCCTGCTCCTGTGGGAATTCGTGCAAGCACGCACGCACCTGCTGCTCGGTGAGCTTAAAGGAGCGCTGCTCCAGGTGGTTCCACATGATATTGAGGCACACGAATGTCTTGCCAGGAATGTCACGCCGTACGAATGACACGTCGTACGTTTTGCCGTACTTGGTGAAAATCAACTGTCGGAGTTCTTGAGCTGCGGCGACAAGAGCCAGAGGCCAACGTCACCATCAGTACGGCGGCCAGCGGCACGGTTCGTCAGGAAAGCGTCTAAAGCGCTTCCAAGTCCCCCATCCACCTACAAGGATCCCCTCGCTTTCGCTTATGACCTCGCACGAATCTCGCATATGGCCCCGGTGTGCTCATTCCAACTTCCGTGCATTCCCTTTTTGCTGGAAGGTGAACCGAGGTTTTATTTTCACTCCTCCCGGGGAGGGAGGGGGACCCTCAGCCGCCGGACGCCTATTGTATGACCTCCTGCAGAATCCTCCTCGATAGTCCACGCATACTGGCCTGTGTTCTACCTTCCACCTCCCCCCCTCCAAGGCCGTACACGTTTACACCAACCCCCCAAGCCCACCAGAAAGCAGTGTCCGCATCTCCTCCTCCGTCACCTCGCTGTCGTACGATGCCGTACTGGCGGCGATCTGACCGATCCGGCGATTGAGCGCCGCCGCCAGGTCCCCGTCGTCCACCTCACTGAATGATCTAGACAGCGGTGAGGTGCCGTCAAAGCCGCTGTTGTCGGCGGCGTTGTCCGAGCTGTCCAGGTTCTCCAGGGAGGGACGTGCGCCGGCGGGCACGCTGTTCACGCGAGCCTAGGTGAGCACAAGGTGAGCAGCAGGAGGGCTGGGTTATCCCGTAATGCGCAGCACGACAGCACGGCAGGCGACGTGGCAGAAGGGCGCGTTGCAGTAGGCGTAAGAGGCAGCAGGTACGCAGCTGGCATGCTGCTACGGCACGTTACAGGGCATACCGTAAGGATTAGCGCGGCCTCAAAGACCAGCTTTAAGACACATCTCACTAGAAGGCGGATAAAGTTGTGATTTGGGTTTTGTACGGGGCGGGGTGTTCGCATTCATAAGCCTTTGCAGCTGCTGCAGCTCTAGTAGGAGGCGGCTGGTGTTGGCGAGCCTGTCCCCGCAGACGATCGCAGGTCATACACACCTGCAGGTCGTCGAGGGCGCGATCCACATTCCCGCTGCTGCTGCTCTCCTCCACTGCGCGGAGGGGAGGAGGGAGGAGGGAGGAGGGGCGCCCGCAAGCGGTGATGCAAGAAACCACGGCACCCAAGGACCACCATATGCACATACACATACCCCGAACGCGTATACATACAGATTGGATTAGGGTGCCCCTCTCGCAGGGGAGAGCAGGGAACTGCCTCCAAGGGAAAGGGGGCCGCTGGTGAAGCTATACCACCCTGTAACAACATCATACAGAGGACGTGGACAAGGGCTTGCGACGCAATGACATGCGATGTGGGTCCGTTACACGTGACGGCCTCGTCCGCCACGGTTGCAACGTCACAATTGAGGAGAGCGATGTTGGGGGATTTTGGAGGTCGCATCCCTCACCATGGGACTGACACCCGGATGCACAAGCTGAAGTAGTGGGGGCGGGTGGCAGGGCACTGAAGCTGAGCAAGCGCGTCTAAAAGCTGTTGAAGTGAGAAATAGACGCTGGAGATCCGGGGTGGAGGCGAAGGGTCTTCCCTGGTCCGCACTCTACCCATGATGGTAGCAAGGTGAAAGAAAGCTGGTAACGTCAGAACATTCCCCATGCAAACGAATTTGGTGGAGATTTCATACGTCTTCTGGAGAGTATGAAAGCTATGCGATAGAGGCGAGCCGCTCTTTGTAATGCAAGTGGGTTAACCACGGCCACGCGGGACGTATGGCGCAGGTGGAGAGCCACGTCACACAAGGCGAGCAGTTCCACAATGCCTAGCTCAACAGTGGGTGACATTTGAAGTGCGAGGCTCGTGCTACCTAGATGGGCCCAAGAGCTCTCGTCGCCTTTCGACTGGTGACCTCACCTTTCTCATCGCTCGATGTAAACTCAAACGACTGCTTTCGCCAGATTCGAGTGCTCTTAGGAGCCCAACTTCCATCGAAAAATCCACTGAAGAAGTCACCAAGGCTTGCTCGGACGACCGCCGGTGATGCAGCCCTGTGCAAGGCGAATCTTCCTCCCGCGCGGCGAAGAGAACCCATGGCATGGGTGTCGCATCTTTGAGGAGGACGCTTCGCGTACATTAATGTTGAATAGGACTCCCTAAACAACTAATCGCCAAGTTGACCCTGGCAACAACCAATGGCCAAGCTAAGCCTGGCTGCAGATACCTATGTCAAAAGAATGAAACCAACGTAAATTCTGTCGGGATGAGTGTCGGGATGGCATTCTTGTTCATGACAGGCTAGCATGTTGCACGGCAGGGTTTCGTGCACTAACTTCCGCTAAAGGTTACTTTTTTGCCCTACCAGCCGCCTAGAGCCTGTCGTCAAGTTGCCTTTATCTTAACTTGTACTAGGAATTGACTCCATTACGAAGTTTACGATGCTCTTGACGTGCTAGAGACAGGTCTCAACGTTGACATGCGCCATGGCTGCTCCTTCAAACTTTACGCTAGATGACAGTGAAGAGGCTGACTTCGTTCCAACCCCGATGCTGAGCGTAGCGCCAGTTGCACCCATGCCTCAGCTGCTGCACCCGGTCCCGGATCCCTCAAGACCAGCACCTCCGACATTTACTTATCCACCGTTAGCAGTATCTCCAAGTTTTACGGGCATCCAGCTGCGTGATCCGCCCAAGTCGCATATTGATGCCGGCCTGGGTGTCAGCACCTTGGCGCAAGCCTCCCATGCACTGCAAGAGAATCAACAGCGCATTGAAGAAGCCGAAGCTCATCTACAGGTAGGTCAGGTGCATGTTCCGGTGAGGGCCGCAGCTTTGTTTTCGCTCTGTACCTTTGGACGAGACTTTTAACGGAATGCCTGTTGTTTGCAGGCTTTAATGCGTCAGCATGCCAGATTGGTAGCTGCAGGACGGCTGTTGGAGCAGCAGAAAGTCTTGGATGTCCTGACTACGGGTCCAGAGCTGGGCTACGATGCCGGACGGCCGGTGGCATCCCTGCTCGTATACAGGCATGTCCCCTCCCTCCCGCGCGATAAGGGCAGTCGTGGAGGGATTTCCCTTGCGATTGCAAAAAAGTGCGCCATAGGTCATAGACTCAAGCGGCCCACGCGGTGTGGCACAGTCGTAAAGATGAGCGATGAGATGAGGGTAAAATGGTAACGGATGACAGCAGCACGCGCGACGTTGACCTGCCGTCCCCTACTGAGTTGCACGCCCCACGCACGCCACATGCGCCAGGGAAGCAAAACTCGCACCCATCCATTCACCGTCCCCTCCATATGCCATAACATCCGCCCTTTCAAAGGGTCTTCGGACTTAGGTTGTTCTAGCACACCAAAAAGAGCATCATAGCTCAACACAACCGCAACCAACAGAACCCAGATCAAACGATAAGAACAGCACACACGCCAATCCGAATTAATTGCACCGGAGCGCCGCACCAGCCTAAAGCAATCCAACGATCTGACGCCGGTTGCCTGACGTACCCCACAGGTGCTGTTTGCGGTGGGGTTGCTTTACCGGGGACTCCCAAGCGAGCGCCATCCTGGACAACCTGAGTGCCCTGCTACTGGCCGCCACGGACGAGGACGCCATTCTTGCGCGCACCACGGCCTTGGCCAGGGCGCGAGTAGCGGGGACGGGAACCAGCAGCGGTGGAGGCGGGGAGGAGGGACGCTCCGGAACCATTTTGCCGTCGGTTTCGGAGGAGGAGGGAGCGCAGGTGGAACAGGTGGCGGTTGCAGCGGCCACGCGGGAGGTGGCATACTGGTGGGTTGTGGGCTGGGCGCTGCCGGGGCATGGCGGGGAGAGTTAGCGAAGTGGGGGGAGTTTAGCGAAGCTGGTTGCTTGAAGGAGAGGGGAGAGGGGATGTTCGCTCACGGTGGTGTGGAAGCGGTCAAACGGGACCTTGGCAGAAGCGAGGAGCCCGAGTGGGGATGCGATGATGATGATGGTTCCTGGCAGGCCGCTGGTGACGTCGGGAGTGGGTGGCGCTTGGAGAAGGGGCTGTGGAGGGAGTACAGCGCGTTTGATGGAGAGGGAAATTGCTCGGGCTTAATCAAATTTACCCTCGTCGTAGCTGACATGTAGTTTCCTTGCTTTTTGCTCATGATTCCCCACGATTTCCAGATCACGGTCCTGAGCGTTATGAGCCTCATCGCGCAGCCATTGAGAAATGGTCTGTGGCCTCGTTCACTGTCTGTCAAGCTGTCCGACATGTTTCCAGGTCGCCGCCACCTGCCACTGCTACTCCGCCTTGCCTGCCTAGTACCCGAAAATTTCCCGGCTTGCCAACACCCCCCTCTCTCACCTCGTCCCCAGGCTGGCGGTCACCTCCGTTCTATTGGCGCTGATAGATCCGCACCTGCCCGTCACCTGCCTGTCGAGGACAGCACCAGGGGCCGCGGCGGCCGACGGCGGCGCAGGGATTCACTTGCCCGCCCCGCTGGCGGTGGTGGCGGGCGACGCGCGGGCGTCCATGGCCCGGGCCGCCAGCGCCGCTGCCGCCAAAGTTCAGGAGCTTCAGAAGCGAATGGGCAACACCATCAGCGGCATGCAACTTTTGGGAAAGAATCTCCTCATGCGGAGGCGGGGTAAGGGAGGCGAGGGCGGCGCTGCGGCGCAACAGCCCTCGGGCGCTGTGAAGCCGGAGGGCGGTGACGTGGGTCATCTTGAGCAGGTTTTGGAGCAAGGAGCAGGGACGCAGGAACCGGAGGCCGCCGCGGCCGCAGGGGAGGTGCATGTCGAGGTAAGGGGTTGCTGCTGCACGGGCAGCACGCAAAGCCCGCCGTTTTGCTGAAAAGGGAAATGGGGTTTTGCTCTACAGTTTGGTCGAGTTGCGGGGAATTTTCGCTGAGCTCTCCTTGGGTGCGGATGTCCGTATCCGTATTTGTTTTGGGAGGGAGCTTGGAGCCGTACTTGAGGGTATGTGAGTCTTCATGGAAGGCGCTACAAAACGCACACCAAATCACCACCTGCTACAAGGCAGAAATTAAGGTCTTTCCTAGAAGCTTTTGGGGTTTAAAAACCTACGATGCTGAGTTTAAAGCGAAACCTGAAGTCAGCCTCCATCCGGTGCCCTGGGGTGTCTTCCCGGGGATGGATTCGCGCTGCGCGGCCTTATGCTCCGCACAGACCTCCCCCTCGACCATCACCATCAACGTCTCAGAAGGACCGGGGTCGCTGCCGCCTATGCCGGCCGGAAGTACCAGCACCATCAGAAGCTCCAGTCCGAGCGCCGGGGCCATGGAGCCCGCTGCGGGGCTGTCGGTCCGCTCGTCGTCTCCGGCGCCACCGCCCGTCACCGCCAGCGCTGCGTTGCATCCCGTCCAGGTGACCTTCCGCCAGCAGCTGGATTTCCTGGTGCAGAAAGCGTACGTGCAAATGCGCGATTCGCTCAAGCGCCACGTCAGTGCCGTACTGCCGGGTTGCGTGCAACAGCCCGTGTTGCCAAGCTCTCCATGGAACAGTCCAGCGAGGCGGGAGGGTCACCTGTCGGGCAGTGGTGCGACCGAGCAGCAGGAGGGCGCCGCCGGCGGCACTCGACCATCGTCAGGTGGGTGTGGTGAGCTTGGAGTGAAGGGGGGAGAGAAGGGACTATGGGGGGACGGGCGAATGGGGTCGGTAGGTGGGTGGGTGGGTGGTCGGTGCTCTCCAGACGGTAGGCGGCGTATGAGGCGAGCCGGGAGCCCGTCTGAAGGTTGGGGGCACTTGGGGGGTGTTGGGGGGCGTAGGGGCAGGTTTATGCGACGGGACGGCGGGGGCCCGGTTGGGATGATTGGCGAGAATTGCTCAACGGCGGGGCGCATGGCGCAGGACGGCGGCGGTGGCGGAGGGGGAGGGGGAGGGGCAGGGGCAGAGCAGTCGGGT